>NC_059337.1:72292500-72595000 GCF_018350155.1 Leopardus geoffroyi
AAATCAGACTAATCATGAATACTTTTCCTGATTTACCTTTGGTATGTAATTACCGTTATGAAGTGGATGATACAAACTGGATCCAAATCCCTATGGCTCTACTTTTTCTAGAAATGAAAGTAGTCACTTGTGTATTTTAGCCCATGTACCTCATGACAATTAGAATACAATCTATTAGGAATCCCCAGTGTTTGAAATGAGGGAATTTTGAAAAGACAAGTACAATTTCCATCAAATTTAAAGATCAGAATTTCTGATTTCTCTTAAGCATGTGAGGTTTGTAAAGACAGCTGATACCCTCCGCTTTTAATGTGTGACCTTGCACACTGTCTCTTAAGCAGACACCAACTCTCCTGCTACCTCATGCCTCATGGTATTTCTTACCAAGTCTTGACCATACGGCTTTGGAAATGTCTTGACTGCATCCCCACTACTGTGATAGTTTTCTTTTTTTAAAGTTTATGTAGTTTTGAGAGAGAGAGCATGAACACAAGCCGGTGGGGGGGGGGGGGGGCGGGGAGCCCAGACAGAGGAGAAGTGGGCTCCTTGCTGATAGCAGAATGTCTGATGTAGGGCTCGAACTCAAACCGTGAGATCATGACCTGAGCCAAAGCCGGACACTTAACTAACTGAACCATCCAGGCGTCCCCGTAATAGTTTACTAAACTGGTCTCTCTGCCACTGGTTTCTTCCACCCCATCTCCATCTGCTACAGCGTTTCTGTACAAAAAGTTTGTACAGAACTTCTCTGTACACCACATTCTTCTTAAATCCATTTTCAACATTGTTTGCTGTTAAGACTGGCACGGTTTTAAAAATATTTTCATTTGAATGCCTTTACGTGGGCCCTACTCCATCCAGTCCCCACTGCTCTCTTACTGTACATACCTGGGGATTTCACGCATTTACCATATCTGCTAGGCTGTAGTGGGCAATTAAGATCACGCACTAGACCAGTGGCTTTCAAATTTCCAGTCATAATCAACTAATGGGTGGTGATATTAAATGAGTAAGTCATGACCAGAATTGGGAGCGGGGAGACTGTAGAAAATATCAGAGTGCATGGCATATAGATTAAGTATTTTGTGACACTTTCTTACATACATTATGTATTGAATCATGATCTAAAATTTTTATTAATTATAATAAAAAAACTGAGGAATACTCTTCAGACCAGGGGTTACGAAGTTCAAACTAGCTGGTAGACAAGATTCTTCATTATATTCCTCTAGTACCTTTCCAACTGAGGTACCGGGCAAGTGGTGTGACCTGTCTATGCCTGTGTCCTCAACTATAAGATGAGAATAGCAGTCGCGTCCTTATAGGGATGTCACGAGGATGGAGGGAATTCTCTGAGGGTCGAGGGAGAAGGAAGGGTCGAGGGAGAAGAATGTTCGGGACAGCAGAAGCTCGCTGGGCACATGGCGAGTGGGGTCTTCCAGCTGTTTTCCAACTTGGACCTCTGAGTTCTATTCCCGCTCTTCCTGTCTTCTCTGCCCTTTGCATGTAAGGAAAATCCCCCTGGTCGTGACCTCAGAATTTCTAAAGCCAATGAATGTGTCTCGATTATTTTGACAGAAAAATTTACATTAATTTCCTTGTTATGGCTTCCCTTCCACTCAGGCTTTAATCCTGTTGGTCTGATTTTAAAAACAAAACATTGCTCTCCAGCCCTGCAGCTCCCTTCCCTCTGAGCACGTTAAAACTCGGCTCCGTGCAGATTTTCCTGAGTGGTAAGTCAGTGCAGTGCTGTTTTGGCACCTCCTGCACTGTTCAATTAAGGTCAAGTTTTCATCCACTTAATTGACTCTGTTCTTACCAATTTTCCAATTGTCAAATCCAGTTGGTTTCCTTATTCATCCTGCTTGACCTTTGTAAATTTCTATTATTATTGCTCATTCTCCTTTTTAAACTCCATTCTCCCTTGTTTTAGGCCGTTTCAACTTTCTGTATCATTCTGTGGGGGATCCTTCTGTTTCTTCACAGCTTCTTCCTGGGTTTGAATGTTGGGATTCTCCTGGTTCAATTTGTGGCCGTTTCCCCACACACCCTCCCCCTGGGGGTTTGCATTCACTCCTGGGGTTTCAATAATCTAAAAATGATCTCAAATCTAGGTTACCAGTCTAGATTTTATTTAAAATCTAGTAGACCAAGTCACTACTTCTCTGTTCTCATAGTACCCAAAATTTGCCTCGACTACAACTTTGTACCTTGCGTTCTTTCTTACCTACCACCCAGTTATCCAAGTTAGAATGGTCATCCTGGATTTGGACCTACTCCTCTCTCCCAGGATTTCATCACAAAATTTTATTATTATTTTTAAATTTAGTTTGAGATAGGGGTGCCCAGGTGGCTCAGTCAGTTAAGTGTCCGACTTCAGCTCAGGTCATGATCTCGTGGCTCGTGAGTTCGAGCCCCACCCTGGGTTCTGCACTGACAGCTCAGAGCCTGGAGCCTGCTTGGGATTCTGTTGTCTCCGTCTCTCTGGCCCTCCCTGGCTTGTGCTCTCTCGAAGAATAAACAAACATTAAAAACAATTAAATTGTTTTGAGAGTGAGCACACACAAGAGAGCATGAGTGGGGGAGAGGCAGAGAGAGAGAATCCCAAGCAGGCTCCACACCATCAGCACAGAGCCCGACACAGGGCTTGAATCCACAAACCATGAGATCATGACCTGAGCTGAAATCAAGAGTTGGACACTTCACTGAGCCACCCAGGAGCCCCTATTTTTAGCTCTTACACGTTCTGAATCTGCCCTTCTCTCTCCACCCTGTTATACTTCAGACCCCTTCATTTCTCTCCTGTATTGCTACAACAGCCTCATAACTAGCCTCCCTGATACACTCATGCTCCCAGTTATAGTCTCCAAATAACGGCGAGAACTAGAACTCAAAAATCACTACGTCTAGGACACTTCAGTTAAAATCACGTTCCTCACAAGACAGGCCTTTATGGTTGGGACCCTGCTTATCTACACGGCTTCGCTCCTGCCACTTCTCGCACCTTTCCGAACTCCTTGTGTTCTCGTGTCTTGGCCCGCGCTCGTAAGAGATTACTTTCTAGATTCAGTTCAGGGATCGTCTCCGGACCACCTCTTCCACTTCCTCCACGCCGGCCAGGGTGGGTGCCGCTTCCGTGCGTCCCCAAAGCACCTTGAGTTTTCATCGCAGCCCCTCTCACCCCCACCCTGTGCCGTGCTGGGAGGGCCTCACCCTCCTTTCCTTCCACTAGGTCGAGCCCCAAGGAGGAACTTTAGTGCCGCCGCCTGCCACGGCACACTGCAGGTATGTAAGTGCTTTTTAACTGAATGATGCTGCTGCCTGACAGGCTTCCTTTTCTTTTCCCGACAGTTGTCAGCCCTGAAGATCAGGCCACCCGGATAGGAAGGCTGAAGGTGTCCCTTCAAGCTGCCGCCGCCCTCGACGCCATTTACAAGGAGATGACAGAAGTTACACTTTCGTGATGGAGCAAGTACTATTCCGTTCTAAACTCTCTGAGGGAACCGCAGTAAAAAGTCTCTTATAAAGTAACTTGCCATGCCGTGAATTTGGTTTACTGTGATGTCTGGTCTTTCTACCTAATGACGAAAGCTTAGAACCAAGTTACTTTTTGTGACCCTCACTGGATAAAGGCATTATTCTCCAAGGTCTTAGCGCTCTCACGGGTGAGAAGAGGACCTGCCCTCAGGAACTGCGAAAGGACGGTCACAAAAGGTGACTTTACAAAAACAAAACAACAACAAAAAAAACCACAGTTTATTTATCTTTTAGTTCTTCCAAAATTGAAAATATCAAGTCCTACTGCTAAGGAGAAAAAAAACAAACAAACAAAATCCGAGACCCCTCCCCCCCTCTTCTCTTAAGGTCACAGAACACAGGAGGAACTGCAGCGGGACAGGTGGGTACAGAGAACCGGGAGGGGGAGGGTGGCAAGATAAACTCCCCAAATACTTAAAAAGCTGTTCGACAGAAACTGTGATAAATACAGGACAATGCAAGACAAGTAAAAATAAGGAGCAGCAGTGACGAGAGGCTGTGTTGTAGACGTGGCCTCCCTTCCTCTTCTCTTTTCTCATCAGGGTATTCTAGGCCCAAGGCATGACCTGCCCCTTCCAGATCTAAATGTTGATTCCTCTGAGCCTCCTCCTAGATTTCACTAGAAGCAGTGTTGTGAGGCACGACCATTCTTCCTCAGACACATCAGAAAAGGACCAGTGGTGACTTTGCTTCTACCATTGTACCCTGTGTGAATTTGTAAGGAGGATGAAACCGAGCCAGGGGGTGTCCCTGCTTCTTGTCTTCAAAGGCAGCAGAAACACCTCTATCGGCACGAGGCAAACAGGCAGGAAAACTCAGGCAGAGGTACCGGCCCGATCTGCCCTCACTAGCTCAAGTTGTATGGTTTATCACAACTATCAGCAAATTCCAAGAACCTTTTCTTGAGCACTGCAAAGATGGAACTTAAAAGAGATGTGAGGAAGGTCATGGCAGTGGGGCAGGATGGAGGACTGAGTCTGCTGGTCAAGAACCATGGTACAGGTAGTTAGGGGTCACCTCGTACCAATGTCTTGGAAACATAGCTTTGAGACATCAAAGAGTAAGATGTCAGAAGCCATCGATGTCCTGGCGGAAGGTGACAGGAAGAGAGAGGAATGAAACGGTATTTATCAACAGCGGAAGCCTCTGCCCTTCTTCAAGAACACCTCCTCCCTTGCCATCTGGATGGGGCCACTGGCACGTGTCCTGGTGGGCCTGGAATTCCCCGAGTAGATTGGTCCACACAAATGGCCCCCTAAACCCATAAACACAAATGGCAAAACTTCAAAAGGAAAAAAAAAAAAAAAAAGGAAAAATACAGTTTCTATCTCATGTAAAATTTGTAGGGGTTGGCTGGATAAAGAATGGAGCTGAGGACCAGAGTTCAGAAGTTACTTCCTCTTTTTCTTGGGGGGTGCAGAGCTGTGTCTGGAACCACGGTTAGAGCCACGGCCTGAGCTGTGCACAGATGCCTTCCTCTTCCGGCTCATACTTCGACTCTGTTCTTCTTCTTCCTCGTAACGACTTTCACGGTCCGCTGAACAGGAGAAAAGAGGCATTACTAGTTAGCTACAGGGTAACTTTGGTACCTAACAGTACTTAATAGCATGAAGTAACACAGGGAATGTCCTCTGGAGTCAAGTATGTTTTAATCCCAGTCACGTATTAGTTGTGTGATCTCAGGCAAGTACTTAACTTTCCTGAGCCTTGGTTTATGTTATTTACACAACAGAAAATTGTTCTAGGATTAAATAAGGTAGCCTATGCAAAGTATGGATCCCAATGCTTGGGGTCCAGTAGATAGTGTTCCCCTTTCACCTTTAACTGCTATCTAGCATTTGGTTTCAGAGTAACTAAACCACTATTACAAAAACCTTCCTAACCTGGAAGAGGCCCAGAAAGTTTGACTATTATAGGACTTAGACTTGGAAACTGAATAGCCTAATTCTTCCAAGACTATGTGGCTATCATAGCTACAGACCCACTGCGGCTGTGAGCAGATGAAGAATGACAGAGTCACGTCACTTGGAGGGTATGGACACATTCCAGAACTCATTTGCTTGTCTGGCTGATGAACTTGGAGCTATAGTTCCCCCATCAGTTTCACAGTGTTCTTTTGGTACTCTTCTTAGGCCAAAAATATCTCAAAATACTAAAATCCATTAGAAATTTGTGCTTCAAAAATAACAAAGTTTACCTTTTCGGGCTTCTTCCTCCAGTTCATCCCAATCCTTCCCACTCTCTTCTTCACTGCCCAATGATTCCTTGGAATAGTCTGGAATAAAATTAAGTCATTAATTAGTCATTAGACAGGAATGGAACGACAGAATTCTTCCCTCCTTTATGGGGTCCAGAAAGGATAGATTAGAAAGCCATGAAACATTTTCCCTATAGAGACTAACCTGATTCTTCAGCTTCTGATGAATAATCTTCATCACTATCCTCCTCCTCCTCTTCATAGTCGTCTTCTGAAGGATTGAAAGTCTCATCTTCGATTTCAGACTCTGAATCCCCTTCCTCAGCATCACTCCCCTGGTGAGTTACAGTTGGAGAGCATAATACTATTTACTCGGTTCTTTTTTTGACCTTCACTTTATTAACCTAATTAATTCAACCCACCTAGCACCCCAGCATTATTTCCGTATTACATGAAAAAAAAAAAACCAAAAAACCTGAGTGACCAAAAGATAAATAGGACTAATTTATAATTACTAGTAAGGTGCGATTACTAAATATCTAGTTTGTATTTCTTGAAAATTCACTTCATCCTTCCTCACCCAGGAAAATTAACCAGAGATACTCACGGAAATAATGCATTATGCAGAGGTGGGAGAATCATTTTTTAGCAAACAATTTTTGCAAAATGCCCTAAACTTACACCTGAAACTATTATTACACTGTATGTTAATTATACTTCAGTCAAAAAAACCAAGAACTCAAAATGCCCTAAAGAATTTTTTCCCAATACTAAGAGTCTCCTTAAAAGAACAATTTTGCAATTTCAAAGAAATCTCAGTGGCTACCAGTCTCCAAGTAATTTATCAGCTACCTGTAAAACTAACTAGGAGAACAGCACAGTAATACTAAGCTCCCATTTGATCTGGTCCCGTACGTACTACTTCTGTAGCATTTCCTAGCAGACTGATGGTAATGGGCAACACTATGTACCGGAAAAGAAACCCCACACTCACGCACCTCACCCTCAGGTTCTAGGAAAGACCAGCCACCTTGTTCGAAGAAGCCCTCAGGGTCATCAACAATGGTCTTCATGATTTTAGTCCAGTTGAGGGACTGTACTCCTTCTGTGTACTTTAGGTCACAGGAACTAAGAGACAGGACATGAGTCAAAGTCAATCCTCCATATTTTCCGAGAATGCACTGTGTCCTCTTGCTCATTAGTATCTCTGAAGAGCAGACATTCTCTGTATTGGGCCACCAGAATAGACCCAAATGGCTGATATGTGGACTCCCAGAGACCAGCCCTCACGACAGAGCAGCATTCCGACCGAAGCAAGCTTTGTCCCTCCACAAAGGTCAGCCTCTCCCAGTTTTCCATTTTCTTTCTTAAGCACCAATTTCCCTGTTCCTCCTTTTGGCCTTTCCTCCTCACCTATGCTTTCCCCTGATTCCACCCTTATTTGCAAGTAGTCTCAACTTATAACCACTTCTGCGCTTCTTACTTTTCAGCTCTGATCGCACATATGACTGCAGTTAAGAAAAGGCAGCTGGCCCTAGCTTTCCCTCCTCAATCTTCCACTGCTTTCTTATGTATTGTTCATTTGATGCAAGGTATATTCGAAGGTAGGAGTAAGTTTCTTGTTTAGTACCTAAAGTGCTACGAAAATGTGCAAGGAACTTTCTTTCTTTTCTTAAATGTTTGACAAAGAGCAGGGTAGAGGCAGTGAGAGAGACACAGAATCTGAAGCAGGCTCCAGGCTTTGAGCTGTCAGTGCAGAGCCCAACACAGACACTGAACTAATGAAGGGTGAGATCGTGACCTGAGCCAAAGTTAGATGCTTAACTGACTGAGCCACCGAGGCACCCCTCAAATGACTTTCTTTTTGTCCACTTCTGTTGAGGAAAGCTCAATCAATTCAAGTGGGTGGGAAGGAAGAGAGAAATGAAAAAAACAAAAAACCAAAACCAAAAACCCCAAAAAGAAATGACAATAGTGAGCATCACTAGAAGAAAGCTTCACAAAACCTGAGAACCACACTGCCACAAATCCATTATAGGCCTCATCATATACACTGTAACTTGCACATCTGGCCATGATGGAGGGAGTAACAAGAACTAGATTTACCTTTCCAATTTAAATTACTAGAAAACCAAACAAAATATAAAACAGCTTTCAAACACTGGATAAAAAGAAACATAGGACTGGGGCACGTGGGTGGCTCAGTTGGTTAAGCATCCGACTTTGGCTCAGATCATGATCTTGCGCTTTGTGAGTTCAAGCCCCGAATTGGGCTCTGTGCTGATGGCTCAGAGCCTGGGGCCTGCTTGAGATTCTGTGTCTCCTCCTCTCTCTGTACCTCCCCCATTTGTGATCTGTTTCTGTCTCTTAAAAATAAATAAACCTTTCAAAAAAAAAAAAAAAAAAGCATAGGACTATAGTCCCCAAAAGGAGGAAACACACAGGGTTTTGTTTTATAACTGCCCTAGTTTTCTGCCTGGAGGCAGTTCCCAGGCTGCTATGTAGGGAGGGGAACCCAATCAGAACCTGAGAGAAAGAGAAGTATTTGGGGATGCTGATACAGCTAGAATTTTTGAAGCTGAGAGTACTGGAGAAGAGAATGACAGAAAAAGCTCTGGAGATTTGCAGAGGGATCCCTTTCAGTCTGTGGCCAAGAACTGATCTGCACATACATGAGAGGAAATTAACCGGAGCTCCGCAAAGAAGCACTGGAAAGCAGTTGGCCATACAATTCCCAGATCTCATACCAAACTGGAAATAGTTCCTGGTCCTACCAGCTTTAACAGAAAGACCTTAAAACACACAGGGAATCAGAGTGCTTAGAAGAGTACTGCCTCAGCGGTGGGCAGATTAGTCCTAGACTAAAAGCTGTTCTGACCCAGCACTAATGACATTTGAGAACAAGTCCTGAAAGATGAAGTGGTATCCAACTCACTTAACTATATCATCGAATGAAGTCTAGAAAAAAATCGTAAAGCCTAGCACCCAGCGTGCCTGGGTGGCTCAGTTGGTTAAGTGTCTGACTCTTGATTTTGCTCAGGTCATGATCTCCTGGTCGTGAGGTGGAGTCTCATGCTGGGCTCTGCACTGTGTGTGGAGCCTGTTTGGGATTCACTCACTCTCTCTCAAAATGAATAATTAAAATAAGAAAAAAAAATCAGGGTACCTGGATGGCTCAGTCGGCTGAGTATCTGACTCTTGGTTTTGGCTCAGGTCACGATCTCATGGTTTGTGGGTTTGAGCCCTGCACCAGACTTTGCACTGACAGCACAAAACCTGCTTGGGACTCTCTTCTGCCCCTCCCCTGCTCGTGCACGCTCTCTCAAAATAAATAAATAAATAAATACATTTGAAAGTAAAAATAAAACCTAGCACCCCAAAATGTGTAGTCACAATGTTTGGCAGCCGATCACAAATTACCAGACATGCAAAAGGGCAGAAGAAAAAAATCAAACAATAGAAATAGACCCAGAAAATACAAAGATGGTAGATGGAAGTATCAGATAATGATGTTAAAAAAAAGCTATTATAAACATGCTCCAAATGTTTAAGAAGGAAGACAGAAACTTGAAGATGCTTTTGAAAAGTGAAGATATGAAATTTGTGTAATTAGTCTCAGAAAACGGGGTGGGTGGGGGGGATGGGGATTGAGGAAAGAGCAAAAATATTTGAAGAATAACGGCCAGAACATTTGGGGATGTGATGATCTAAGAAGCCCAATATGCACACCAAACAGAATAATCATTAAAAAAACAAAACAACCCACAATAAAGCAGATAATAAAATGCTAGAAACCGATGACAGAAATACAAAACAAAAACGTCAGTCTGTTCAGAGGTACAAAGAAGACAGCAGACACCCAGTAAGTCAGAAAACAATGGAGCAACATCATGTAAGTATTAAAAAAAGACAATTCTATCTACAGTCAGGAAAAACATCTTTCTGAAGTGAAAGGGAAATAAAGACTTAAGAAAAAAGCTGGGAGAATTTGTCACCAGAAAGCCTGCATCTCAAATGCTAAAGGAGGAGGTTTATGAGGCAAAGGAAAATTAAAGGAGTTAGAAGGTTGGAACCACACCATGGAATGAAGAGCACCAGGAATGTACATATGTGAGCAAATATCCAAGACTTCTGTTCTCACTTTGTAAATTAAGAGGTAACTGCCTGGGGGCGTCTGGCTGAGTTGGAAGGGCATGTGACTCTTGATGATCTCAGGGTCCTGAGGTGGAGCCCCATACTGGGTGTAGAGATTACCAAACAAACCAACCAACCCATCATAAACTTAATACACAGTCATACAATTAATCCAAGGGTGCCTGGGTGGCTCAGTCGGTTTAGCATCTGACTTTGGCTCAGGTCATGATTTCACGGTTCCTGAGTTTGAGCCCCATGTGGGGCTCTGTGCTGACAAGCGTGGAGCCTGAAGCCTGTTTCGGATTCTGTGTCTCCCTCTTTCTCTGCCCCTTCCCCCCTCCTTGAGCTCTCTCTCTCAAAAATAAAAATAAATCCAAAATAAGGCATAAAAAGGAGAAAAGCAACAGAGAACATAGAGGAAAACAAATAGCAAGATGGTAGATTTAAACCCAACCATATTGATAGTTAGCATTAAATGCAAATGGTCTGTTTTCACCAATCCAATTAAAAGTAAAAATTCTCAAAACAGATTTATTTATTTTTTTTTATAATTTTTTTTTTTTCAACGTTTATTTATTTTTGGGACAGAGAGAGACAGAGCATGAACGGGGGAGGGGCAGAGAGAGAGGGAGACACAGAATGGGAAACAGGCTCCAGGCTCTGAGCCATCAGCCCAGAGCCTGACGCGGGGCTCGAACTCACAGAGTGCGAGATCGTGACCTGGCTGAAGTCGGACGCTAAACCGACTGCGCCACCCAGGCGCCCCTCTCAAAACAGATTTAAAAAAGTGAGACCCAAATATATATTGTCTTCAGGTAAGGCCCTTTAAACATAAAGTAAGTTAAGAACAGAAAAAAAGACATGTTATGTAAGCACTAACCAAAATCAAGCTCGAAGTCCGTAAGAATATCGTACCAAGCTGATTTTTGAAACAAGGACTATTATCAGGTATAAGGAAGGACATTTCATAATGATGAAAAAAAAAATCAATAGAATTAAACCACTAGGCAGAATGACCAACAAAAAGAGGAAACAAATTATCACTATCAGGAATAAAAGGGGACACCATTATAAATTGTATAAATATGAAAGTTGATAACTTAGATTAAAAAGACCAGTTTGCTGACAGACACAAGAAGATTCTAACCTTTATGTAGAATAGCCAATTCTGAAAAGGAACAAAATCAGAAGACTTACGCTACATGATTTTAAGACTTACTTTCTATAAAGCTACAATAATTGTTTCAGCGATATAAGGACACACATAGGCCAATGCAACAGAATAGCATCCAAAACTACACCCTCTCCAAATGGCTGATGGCTTTTTTTTTTTTTTAAACAAGATGCCAGGATAATTCAGTAACTATGGGGTAATCTCTTCACAAATGATACTAGAGTAATTGGCTATATTTGGGCAAAATACGAATCTTGACCCTTATGCTACAGTAAAAAATTAACTCAAAATGGATCACAGACCTAAATGTAAGAACTAAATCTATAAAACTCTGGAAGAAATCAGAAAATTTTTATGATTTCGGGTTAGTCAATTTATTAAACAAGATCTAAAAAGCGCAAATTACAAAAGAAAAAAATAGATCAAACAGACTTCATGAGAATTTTACACTTCTAGTCTTTAAGATACTTGAGAAATGAAAAGGCATAGAATCTACTGCAAGAAAACATATGCAAAACCAATATTTGATGAAGGATTTATAACCAGTCTAAAGAATTCTGACAACTCAGACAAACAATCTGCTTTTTAACATGGACAAAAATATGAAGAGACTTCCTCTAGGATACAGAATGACACATAAGCTCAACATCATCAGTCATCATGGAAATGCAAACTGAAGTCACAATGAGACAGCACTCCACAGCTACTATAATGGCCAACATTAAAAAGAGACAAGGGGAGCCTGGATGGTTCAGTCAGTTGAGAAACCAACTCTTGATTTCGGCTCAGGTCAAGATCCCACAATTGTGAGATTAAGCCCCGCATCGGGCACTGAGCTGGGTGTGGAGCCTGCTTACGATTCTCTCTCTCTTAAGCCCTCTGCCCCTTCCTCATGTATGCACTCTGAAAAAAGTAAAAAAAATAAAAAGACCGACAAAGCCAAGTGTTAAGATGCACAGCAATTACAATTCTCAGGTACTGCAGGTTTTCCAGAAAATGATTTGATAGTTTCTTACAAGGTTAAACGTAGAGACTTTACCACAAACCATGCGACCCAGCAGTGCCACACTTAGGTCGTCTACTGAAGAAATGAAAACTTAACGTTTACACAAAGACCTGTATGTAAGGTTTATAGCAGCTATTCCTAAGAACCCCCAAGTGGAAACAATTAACATTTCTATTAAAGTGAATGAAGTACGGAAAATCCATGCATTGGAACACTCCTCAGTAACAGAAAAGAATACACTACTGATGCACTCAACAACTTGGATAAATTTCAAAAGCATTATGCTAAGTGAAAGATGCAAGGTACCAAGATACTTATGATTCCATTTACATGAAATTCTAGAAGACACAAACCACATAGTGATAGAAACCAGGGACAGGATTACAGGGAGGGGACCGACTTACATAAAAGTGTGTGAAGAACTTTTAGGAGTGAAGAAGTGTTCTACATCCTGATTATGATGGTAGATTCGCGACTGTACACATTTATTAGAACTCATCAGACCATATACTTAAATTGGTGAATTTTATTACACGTAAGTTTTGCCTTAATAAAACTGACTTTTAAAAAAATACATTAAGAGATGGGCAGAAGACATAAATAGACACTTTTCCAAAGATGACATCCAGATGGCCGAAAGACACATGAAATGATGCTCAACATCACTCATCAAGGAAATACAAATCAAAATCATGATGAGATACCACCTCACATCTGTCTGAATGGCGAAACTTAACACAGGAAACAGATGTTAGTGAGGATGCAGAGAAAGGAGAACCCTCTTACACTGTTGGTGGGAATGCAAACTGGTGCAGCCAGTCTGGAGAACACAATGGAGGTTCCTCAGAAAGTTAAAAATAGAAGTACCCTACAATCCAACAATTACACTATTAGGTATTTACTCAAAGGCTACAAGAATAAGATTCAAATGCGTACATGCACCCAGACGTTTACAACAGCATTATCAACAACAGCCAAACTATGGAGAGAGCCCAAATGTCCACTGACTGATGAATGAATCAAGATGCATATGTGTACACACACACACACACACACACACACTGGAGTATCACTCAGCCATCAAAAAGGATGAAATCTTGCCATTTTGCAACGACATGGATAGAGCTAGAGTGTACTATGTTAAGCAAAGTAAGTCAGACAAAGACAAATACCATGTAATTTCACTCATGTAGAGTTTAAGAAACCAAACAGATGAACGAATGGAGGAGGGAAACAATCCATAAAAGACTCTTAGAGAACAAATGGAGGGTTGATGGAGGGAGGTGAGTAAGGGATGGGCTAGATGGGTGATGGGCTCTAAGGAGGGCACTTGATGGGATGAGCACTGGGTGTTGAATATAAGTGATGAATCACGGAATTCTGACACCAATACTGCACTGTATGTTAATTAACTAGAAATTAAATAAAAATTTGAAAAGAATAAAAAAAAGTCACCTTCACAACACATATTTGGGATATTGTTATCGCCTACCTGCCTATGTCTTAAGAAAATGCTCAGGAAAACCATAAATTTGTATCTTTCTCACAATTTATTTCTAAGTTCTCTCAACCCACCTCTTAAGAGGAGAGTCACATCTCAGCACTTCTCCTTCACTGGTAATAGGCAGGGGTGTGTGGAGCGCAGAGCAAATTATACTCACCACTACCCAAGCTTCACCCTTTACCTAGAGTATAACATCTCCCTGTTTACTGGAGTTTTGGTACTCCTGTGAGAAATTCTTTTATAGCTGACGTAAAAGGCTAAAATTCAAGAAGTTTTATCTTATGGGGCATCTGAGTGGCTCAGCTGGTTAAGCATCCGGCTCAGGTCTCAGTTTCATGAGTTCGAGCCCTGTGTCAGGCTCTATGCTGGCAGTGTGGAGCTTGCTGGGGATTCTCTCTCTCTACCCTTCCCCTATTCGCACTGTCTCTGTCTCTCTCAAATAAATAAATAAATAAATAAATAAATAAATAAACAAACAAACAAACAAACTTAAAAAATAAATTGAAAAAATTATCTTTCAGTAAAAGTAAAAGAACTAGTAAGAGATATCCCCTTTTTATAACTAACTGATTATACATGTATTCAGATTTTTATACACCTATCAAGGAGAGTCAAAGATGACTTTTTTTTGATTTTGTATGTGTAAATATTCATCAACTACTGTTGGAATTTCAGGAAGAAGTTAATAACTCTATCTAACAGATGCCAAATTTCTAAGTCCTGGGCTATAACTCCCCAACGGCAGTTTCTCCCTTAAGTCCACCAGCAGATTTTATATACCACATACCATGCTTGTATTCTGTAATCGAGGGATCAAGGGGTAAATGGGAGAGTGCTGGCAGACTGACTTACTTCAGCCATTCCTTGATGGGGTCTAGGGAGGCTACCGGAATGGCGTTGATCATCGTCACTTTCTTGCTGTAGTCCTTGTAGACTATCACCATATCAAAGTTCTTCAGGTGAAACTGAACCCGCTCGAAGTGAATCAGCTCCACTTCATCCAAGGTCACCACAAAAGGTGGCTGTCAGGGAGAAATGAGATCACTATCACATAAGTCCCCTAAAGCACGAGCATTTTCAAATACTTTCAGGGCCTAAAAATCACTACTGCTTTTCGGGAAGACTAAAAGCAATGCAATGTACTGACAAGTCTCAGTATAAGGATTTGCAAGATCAAAATCTTTCCTCAAGGAGAATAAATTTAAAGAAACTGAAGAAACTATTTAAAAAACTACTCAAAGAATCATTTGTTCAGTAAGTCGTGTCTAAGAAAATCTTCAGAAATAGTAAAGACCTAGTTTTCAAAACACCTACCCTTTCTTTTCTCTAACAATTTTCTTACTAAAAGGGAAGAAATACTCACCCACTCTGTAGCGTTTACAAGCGCACTACTAGTGGGCTGAAGGAGGCAGGTACTCCTGTAAGGAGCTCCATTAAATCTGAAAGAGAGTAAGAGGCTCACAGGGACTGGGCCCACTCAAGAGAAAC
Source organism: Leopardus geoffroyi (assembly GCF_018350155.1). Taxonomy (NCBI): domain Eukaryota; kingdom Metazoa; phylum Chordata; class Mammalia; order Carnivora; family Felidae; genus Leopardus; species Leopardus geoffroyi. Next base: position 72,307,541 of record NC_059337.1, read on the forward strand.
GTGCTGCCACAATACACTTCTTGCCTTTCCCCATTCCAAACCCAGCTCCAGCATACTCACTGGAGTCATTTACAGGGGAAGCCTCTCAGTCTGAGCCACTCACCCCAGCCTAAAAATGTTCAAGAGGGAATGGATGTCTCAAAGGTTTTTCAATCAAAGGAAAAAGGACGCGATCTGTGATGTTAAATTATCACAAAGGAAGAATGACCAATTTTTCTAATAGGCAGATGACACTTCAGGTCAAAAAGAAGAGATATGTTACCCCAAGTCCCTAAAAGGCACTTCGAATTCCAGTTCCTCCTTAGTCAGAGCCTCTACTTTCTCAATGAAATTTTTAAACGCTGTTTTCAGTTTATGCCTCATCTCTCGTTCCATCTGTAGAAGGAAAAAAAACCTAATTAGCTACAGTTATCACTTCACTCGTACATCCATTCAAAAAGCCTGAAGTACTTTTGTGGTCCTTAATTCTCATTCCTGTGACGCCAGTACGAAGAGTTTAACCCAGCCCACTACACCATTAACTGCAGAGCTGAGTCTGCAACTCAAGGCTGCCCCATAAGCCACTGCACTATACCATCCCCGCGCATACTTGAGTTGTTCTGCAGAAAGATGCGGGGGTTATTTACAAAATATAACTACTGAACTCAGATCTGAACCACAAGCTACCTCAATACCCTGCAAATAAAATCCTCAATCTCACAGACCTGCTCAGCATAGAGGTCATCTCGGTCGTGCATATGCTGATGTTTCCCCAAGTCCGTGGTGATCTCTCCCACTTCTGTGTAGAATTGCACATCCGTGTGCCGCTTCTTCCCGAACATGATGGCATTCTGAGGGCACGGAGTGGAAAAAACGAGAAAGCAGTCAGAAAACTCAGGCTACACAACAAAGAGGCAAGATCACAACAAAACAACGTGAAGTATAAATAGTATCTACCCTGGAAACCACAGCATCTATGTAAAAATAGTCAAACTGTCCCTGGTGTCGTCATGACATTTGGGAATGTGAGAGCGTACACATTTTTTAAAGTATATTCCTATTTATTAGAACGAACTTGGGAGATTTTGCCGAAAATAAACTGTCTAAAGAAACATTTTTCTATTTCAGAGACAGGAATCTAGAGAAAACCTTAGGTTTTGGTGGTTATTATACAGCACACCAAAGGAACATACATGCTTATTAGCACCTTCTAGATTTTAGACACTGTGGACTTTATAAACATTATCTTATTCAACCCCCTTTACCTTTTGTGATAGGTGATATCATTCATCATTTATTTATTAATTTAAAGTTTATATATTTTAAGAGAGAGTGTGCGCGCGTGCACGACAGGGAGAGGGACAGACAGGGAGAGAGCGCATCCCAAGCAGGCTAACCGTGAGATCATGATCTGATCCGAAATCAAGAGTTGGACGCTTAATCAACTGAGCCACCCAGGTGTCCCTATTCATCACTATTTTAAAAGAAAAAGAGTAACAGAAAGATCTTGCCCGAGATCTGACAGCTTGTAAATCAAAAAGCGTACCTTGAGGTGAAAGTGCAAGACAATAATCATTTCTCCATCACATGGCTGAAACAAAGCATGCTTGATGTTATTATACAGAATATCCACTTTGTCTCCTCGAACAGATGTGAAGCGGAAACCTGGGGGAAAACAAAGGAAGCAGCTAAGCATCAAGCAGCATGAGGTGAGGCCAGAAGACATTGCATCTTTTCTGGCTGATTGGAACAGAGTCACAGAAAATGCCGCAAACCACACAGAGCTTCTTTCCGTTCCTTGTGCCCGTACAGCAATATATATAGATTCTTTCCAGCAGCTCCCTCACATACGGATTATCCATCTGTCATTCCTACAAATGTGCCCCAGAGACAAAGCCCAGACACACGAGAGATCATTCATACCATTGACGTGGGCCTCCAGGGAACCCTGCATCCTCTTCTGGGCAATATTTGGGCGAATGTATAGATCTTTCAGTTTGGGATTGCTCCGGTTTAGATTGATCACTAGGGAGTCTTGTTTCACAATGCCCTAAGTAGAACGAGAATTACTGTGAATCCTCATGTAACTGTGTGTCCCCTCCAAACCCACACGTATCCTTTTGCACAATGGTGCTCTGTTGGTGTCCAGGCTCACCTCCTTCTCCTTCTCTTCTGCTTCCCGGGTCTTATAACGCTTCTGTACTTCTTTTATAATTCGGAAAGCATTCTGGAGGTTCAAGGCTGGTACAGTCTGTTCTCCAGGTGCCTTCATATTTGAAGCTCGGTATGTGCTGTGAAAAAGGAGAAGCCAGAACTTAGAGAAGTATCTTTATCAGGTCAGGTAACCTGCACTCTTCACTGTATTTTTAACAGACTTAAATGTCTTTCAGAAGATGAAGATACCAGTAAATGGTAAGACAGTGTCTGGAAAGCTGAAAAACATCCCTCTTTCTTCTCTCTTAAATAGAGCATGTTATAAATGGCTAATCCACTGGGTGGGAAATCACACTTATTTTTCAAATCTGGCATAGCCAATTATCCCAGTCCACACCATGAAGGAACAGACTCCAATGAGGCACACATTTCCTTATTTATGATTCTACTGCAAAACATGTGTAATCAGTTTAACATATATTCATGAGGATTCTAAACTGGGTTCCAACGTCAAAACCGTACAAAGCACAATGAGATGTTCCTGAGAGTACCACTCCAACCAGCAGGGATGGGGGATGGTTGTTTTCCCGGGGACTCACATTTCCTTGACAAAAGTGGCTTCTGGGTTGGGAAAGATGTTGCCCTCATTCCTGCCAAGAGCACTGCCTGGGCAATAGAAGTTGATTCGCAAGTAAGTATAATCTCCTTCCACGGACATGCTTATATTCTGCTCAAAGAAAAGGAAAGCATTAACAAAATAAACAAGTTTCTTTCCAAAGTAAAGGTTAGTACTTAGAGACATTAAAATTAAGTTAGGAGTTACGAGCTGACTGCTAAACCTAGCCTATAAACCTTCACCTAGGTCTAATTTTTTTTACCTTCACCTAGCTTATTTTTTTTGTATGACAAGATGTGTGCTTCCAAATGAATCACTGGCTTCTCAGAGTACCCTGAACCACATGTCCAAAAACATGCTAAAAAATGTTTAATACGGGGGGCGGGGTGGGGGTGCTTGGGTGGCTCAGTCAGTTGAGGTCCGACTCTTGATTTTGCCTCAGGTCATGATTCCAGGGTGGTGGGATTGAGCCCCAAGTCAGGCTCCATGCTCAGCATGGAGCCTGCTATGGATTCATTTTCTCTCCAACCCTCCCCCAACTCATGCTCTCTCGCTATAAGAAAAAGTAAAACAAAATAAGGCAAATGCTTAATGCAAATTATATTTCTAGACTAGGAGATCACTGAACATTCTAACCAAGTGCAAAATGGAAAAGAAGGAGAACAATAGCAGGAGGCAAGGAGAGGGGGAGTCAGCAAAGTGAGAAGGGTGGAGAATGAGCAGAGGGTAGAGGAATCGGAAAAACAATCTATGGAAAGCACAACTCATAGTTTCAGAACCAGTCTGGATGGATCCTGACTCAATGCGCATACCTTGATTGTGGCAATGTGAAAAGGTGTCGCGATACCGAACACAGGCATTATCACGGTCTCGTACTTCTTGTCGATATAGATCTTCATTTCCCGAATATGTGGTTCCTTAGGCATCAAAGATGGGTTTTTATAGGACACGTTAGATTTGCGAGCTCTGGAGTGGGGATAAAAACATTTTTTGAGGAATTTCTACAAATCAAATACAAACCTAAGACAACCTCGTTGCCCAACACAAACCCTTACTTTTGAATCTGTTGCTCTCCTTTCTGTTCAGTCAGTCGCCTCTTCGCTTCCTCGTTGAGTTGAGCTGCCAGTTCCTTTTGATGCGCTCTCCGCTTCTCTTCTGCGGTCATCTCGTTCTAGAGGACACACCCAAGTCAGCAGAACTGCCAGTCTTACAGACGTGCCCCAGACAGGAGCCAGAGGACAGAGAGAGAGTCAATGTGGATTAAAACAACAAACTCACTCGTGTTCTTTCAGTAAGCAGTGCTGCCCGAGAACCTCTTCCCAACAGGTCCTCGGCCTCATCTTTCTCCTCCTCCTCCTCCTCTTCATCCTCATTCTATGGGGGAGAAATAAGAATCAGCAATTCCAGTTTTAACCTTTTTAGCCAGATTACTTTAGCCTTTTCACGGTACCAAACTTCCTACACCACTTGCTTTTCTTCTTCCTACCTTTAGAAAAATCCCCACATTCTTCACTTTTTTCTTCACGGAAGTGAGGACAGTAGCTGGGCCATCCTGGAATAAAAGGAAGAAGTCAGAGACATTTACAAGAGCATTTAAATAAAGCACTTTCACTTTCTAACCTCGTATACAGTTGGCCAATGCTTCGAAACTTGTGGATACTAAAATCTCTGACAACGCATACAGATTTTATCCTCCCAACCTCAAAGGAACTATAATTTAGGAGGCAACACTGGGATAATGATTACGAATACAGGCTTGATGTGAAACCTCCCTCAATCACTTTCTTGTTTTGTTTTGTTTTTTTTTAATGTTTATTTTCTTTTTTTTTATGTTCAATATATGAAGTTTATTGTCAAATTGGTTTCCATACAACACCCGGTGCTCATCCCAAAAGGTACCCTCCTCAATACCCATCACCCACCCTCCCCTCCCTCCCATCCCCATCAACCCTCCGTTTGTTCTCAGTTTTTAAGAGTCTCTTATGCTTTGGCTCTCTCCCACTCTAACCTCTTTTTTATTTTTCCTTCCCTTGTTTTGTTTTTTAAAAAAAAAAGTTTTACTTGAGAAAGAAAGTGCAAGTGCACCCGAGTAGGGAAAGGGCAGAGAGAAAGGGGGAGAGAGAATCCCAAGCAGACTCCGTACTGTCAGTGCAGAGCCCGACATGGGGCTCGATTCCACAAACTGGGAGATCATGACTTGAGCCGAAATAAGAGATGCTCACTGAGCCACCCAGGCACCCTTTGCCTCAATCACTTTCTAGTGGTGATATGTGGCAACTTCTACTTCTGTGCCCCAGTTTATCTGAGGATAAAGTATCTACTTCACAGGGTATCATAATTCAGCGAATTAATGCATAAAAGTGCTAACATAATAAGAACTCAGAAGTATTTGCTATTATGAACATTAAGGATCAGTTCTGCTAAATGAAAAAAAGAATTATAAAAGACCACAACTGCCCAGAACCAGTGGTTTAGTCGTTGACTAGGTTTGGGGAGCTTGGGGGGAAAATGAGGAGTGACTGCTAGGGTACACGGTTTCTTTCTGAGGTGATAAAAATGTTCTAAAATTAGACTGTGGTGCTGATTGCTGAGAATATACTAAAAATCACTAAATTAAACACTTTCAGCAGGTGAACTGCATGGTATGTAAACTGTAACTCAATAAAGCTGTTAAAAAAATTTAAAAAAAGAATCAGTTCCCAATATTATCATTATCCAGGTTCAAGTTACAAGTTGAACTGTGTGGTTTAAATTATTCTCTGTATTTGTGGGGCACCTGGGTGGCTCAGTCGGTTAAGCGTCCGACTTCAGCTCAGGTCATGATCTCACAGTTTGTGGGTTTGAGCCCCACGTCAGGCTCTCTGCTGACAGCTCGGAGCCTGGAGCCTGTTTCAGATTCTGTGTCTCCCTCTCTCTCTGCCCCTCCCCTGCTCACACTCTGTCTCTCAAAAGTAAATAAATGTAAAAAACAACAACAACAAAAAAGGAGGGTGCCTGGGTGGCTCGGTTGATTAAGTGTCTGACTTTGGGCTCAGGTCATGATCTTGCGGTCTATGAGTTTGTGCCCTGCGTCAGGCTCTGTGCTGACAGCTCAGAGCCTGGAGCCTGCTTTGCATTCTGTGTCTTCCTCTCTCTCTGCCCCTCCCCCACTCATGCTCTGTCTCTGTCAAAAATAAACATTAAAAAAAAATTTTAATAAATTATTCTCTGCATTTGGATGACAATCTCTATTCCTAGCTGTATTGGGTCACTGTCACATGGACCTCTCCCTTCAGCTAGCATTTAACACTTAAAATAAAAAAAAAAAAGTTTGAGAGAGTGCACGCCCAAGCATGTGGGGGAGGGGCAGAGACAGAGACAACCCCAACCAGACTCTGTGCTATCAGCACAGAGACCACTGAGGGGCACAATCCCACGAACTGTGAGATCAGGACCTGAGCCGAAATCAAGCATCGGACGCTTAACTGACCCAGGTGCCCCTAACAAACACCTTTAAGAAAAAAATATAAAATATAAATATAAATATAAAATATAAATATAAATATAAAAAATATAAAGAATATAAAATGTATTTTCAATGTTAGTTCATGAACAATCAAAGGTCAAAGAAGAATACACACCTCATCCACAAGCACTGTGTCACCAATGAACAGAGCATAGGTTTTCTCTTCTGGTTTCTTCCCTTCCTTGTTAGTAAGGTCTGAGAATCCCAAATTGATGCTGAAAACCATCCCTAAAACAGCAAACAGGAATCAGTCTATAACCGTGAGAGAATGGAGAAGTGTAGATTTTACACAGAAAATGGGGAAGATGAAGCTAAAGGAAATTATTCAAAAAAGTATTTTCCTACTGCACGACTGTAAAACTCACCTTTCTTTAGTTTGTACTGATTTTTACTATTAATTACTAAAGAGCCTTCACGGAATTCAATTCCCATTCCAAACCTAAAAAGGAAATGAAGAGAAATTTCAGCAATAGGCTAAAAGATCTCTAACATGGGTCAAGTACAATATATTCTATTTCAATTTTCAGGATAAGGCAGGTAAGTATGTTGAGTGATTGGCCCTGCTGATCAGTCAGTTAAGGAAGAGGATTCGAGGACAGTCTTTGGGCTAATAATATGTTGAAACAGATTTCCCAATTAAGTACCTCATGTAACATTTATTATATCAAGCCTTCTTTATTTTAGCTTATACACCATATTTAAATTTCAATATTCTACCAGTTTTCCTATAAACGACTTAGTAGACTGTTAAGGGGAATATTACCAAGACCATAGTAAGTGGATTAAGCACAGCAATTAATAAAAATTAAAAACTTTTCTTTATATTTAGGAGTTAGAAAGCGAGCACAAGTGGAGGGGCAAAGAGGGGGGAAGGTGGGAGAAAGAGAAAGAGAAGAGAATCTTAAAACATGGTTCTACACTCAGCACAGAGCCAGATGTGGAACTTGATCCCACGACCCTGGGATCACGACCTAAGCCGAAATCGAGAATCGGCTTGACTAAGCCACTCAGGTGCCCCAAGCAAGGTGATTTTTTGTGGACTGTTGGTAACTAGGATTAAGTCACCTGGGCCAAGACTTGGTACAGGCCAATGTATTTCCTCTTGTCCATCAGAAAATTCCAGTAAGAAACTATATATCCCAGACTAGTTTCCATCTAAGGAAACTGCCCAGAGCCTTTGTCTTCCAAAATGTCTTTGGTTCTATAAGATGTTGAGTATTTCTAGGTGATGAATGGTCAAATACATTGGAGAAATACTGGATTAAATAAAAATTGAAAAAAAAAATTAATTGTAGGATATCTCAAGAGTATTTCATTTGCAAATGTGAGCTGAAGTGTTCTAAAAGAGGACATACAGTAAGTAACGACTCCTAACACTAGTAATTTAAGCTTAGAAGGTCTATTGGCATCTACTACATTGGTCTGCAAAAATCTCCACCTCTTCCCAGGAAGTAGAAATGAAATCTTTCCCACATTCTCTGATAACACTATGTGTTTGGACCGTAAGTTTAAGCGTCCATAAATGTTGGGTGAATTGATCTAAGAATATTTTGCCTGACCACGGCCAGTCATGAAAACTATCTCAGAGTGACAATGAACTTCATCACATCTCACCCTAGATTTTTGGTAATTTTGTTCAGCAACTCTGGCTTCTGCTTTTTAACCACATCCATGACAGCATTATACACGTCACATATCTTCACACCTAATGACAAGACAGAAAGGAAACATTATAGTATCTTTTAGGTGGAGAAAAACCCCAAAAAACAAAAATGACCACAAGTTAAAAAAAAAATTTTCTTTAATGTCTTTATCTTTGAGAGAGAGAGAGAGAAAGAGAGTGCACAAGAGCAACCAGGGGAGGGGCAGTGAGAGAGGGAGACACGGAATCCGAAGCAGACTCCAGGCTCTGAGCTGTCAGCACAGAGCCCGACGCAGGGCTTGAACTCGCAATCTGTGAGATCGTGACCCGAGCCAAAGTCAGACGCTTAACCGACTGAGTCACCCAGGCGCCCCTATGACCACTACGCTTCCATCAACATTTTTTTCACCTGTTAAGTTCCCTAAAGCAGAGTTTCTCAAAGTGTGAGCTAAGAAATGAAGCTGCAGGAGTGGTAGGGCTTAGAATTCTGCATTTTAAAATAAACAACTCACCTAGTCACTCTTAGTTACACTGTTTGAGAATCAATGACGCAGGAGGACTATGGGATGCCAGGTCTCAGTGAAGTAATTTGAGTTGATAAATGGCGTAATAATTCAAGTTATCATGCATTTTGAAAAATAGGACTACTGAATGGGTGAATTACTATTACAAAGACTCTGGCCTTGAGGGAGACAAACCATAAGAGACTCTTAAATACAGAGAATAAACTGAGGTTTGCTGAAGGAGAGCTGGGTGGGGAATGGGCTAAATAGGCATTAAGGAGGGCACCTGTTGGGATGAGCACTGGGTGTTACACGTAAGTGATAAATCTCTAAATTCTATTCCTGAAATTGTTATTACGCTGTACGTTAACTTGAATTTAAATTAAAAAAATAAACTTTTTAAAAATTAAAAAAAAAGGGGCACCTGGGTGGCTGAGTTGATTAAATGTCTGACTGCAGCTCACGTCATGATCTCATGGTTCGTGAGTTCGAGCCCCATGTCAGGCTCTGTGCTGACAGCTCAGAGCCTGGAGCCTGCTTCTGATTCTGTGTTTCCATCTCTCTCTGCCCCTCCCCTACCCACGCTCTGTCTCTCTCTCAAAAATAAACATTAAAAAAATTTTTTGAAAAAAAATTAAAAAAAAAAAAAAAAAAAAGGAGGACTCTGGCCTTAATGTTTCATGATCTATAGTATGAACACAGTCTTCAAGCCAGAAGAGTCTAGATATGGTGGACTCAAAGGGGTCCTTATCCTCATCAAACTACCTGGGACTATTACTTCCAATAGGATTTCTCAAGATCGACGAGGTAACATGGAGGTAACTTGAGGTAACATGGTGGGCTTATAGAGTAGAAAACTTGAAGTTTTCTTAACATGAGGTAACTTGAGGTAACATGGTGGGCTTATAGAGTAGAAAACTTGAAGTCCCATTTCGCCAACTAGGAGTGTAGAGTCTCAAGACAAAAGAGGTGTGGTGTCAAGCACTTTGTTTCCTTCCAAGGTATGCAATTGCTTGCTTAGCAGAGTTGCTATTAGTTTTGCCCTTAGACTAAGATTCCTTGTATCCATTCAATGTAGAATTAACAATACACATTCTGTTGCTAGAGATACTAGTTCTCAGAACCAAAGAAAAGTAACAAGGCCAGATATTTTATGAAGATTTGGATGCAGAGGCCTAACTGGCCACAGAAGTTTTCTGCAAACACCAATGTAAAACCACAGCAACCACTCATGCTAAAAGACTGAAGAGTGAAATGCTAGGGTGATTCAAAGCTAGTAAAATCGAATTCTATTTTTAGTATAAATGCCTCAGGGATATAAATGCACATAAACACTAGAGACACTTTAGTTTACTTCATTTCCGAATCTTTTCTAAGGCACCTCACCATGTCTTAATTCCTTTAGCAGTTCCTCTTGAAGCTGGAGCAAAAAGTTGTAATTTTCTTGAACTTCCTGAGAAGGGTCAACCATCAAAGTGCGAACAAGGTTGGAGCAGTAAGATTTGAAGCGAATACCCATGGCACAAGTGATGGCCCCAAAATGCATGTGATTCTTGTCACTAGAGACCAAAAGAAGAAAGCATTTCATTATGCAAACTAGCAAAGTCCTTAGTAGCACTGGCATAAAACATCTATAATCACCTTTCCCTGTTATATCCCATAGCTGAAGAAGGACCTACACTCTTTTTAAAAAACTGATTAGCTTATAAAGAGGTAAAATTACTGACTGAAGCTCACAGGATAAAAATTCAGTGAGAAGCTTACTTGTGGTTTCCTAAATAGACAAAAAAATATACCAAATTCTATTCATTATAGTTTTAAAGCTCAAGGGTAAGCCATCACTTTTCCACCAGCCACTATGAACTGTACTATGCATTATGAATTAGTTCCTTCAGCCTGAGCAGGAAAAACAGCATTCTTTATATATTTTTAAAAATTACAGGCACCTGGGTGGCTCAGCTGGATCAGGGTCGACTTTGGCTCAGGTCATGATCTCATAGTTCATGGAATCAAGCCTCGCGCTGAGCTCTGTGCTGACAGCTAAGAGCCTGGAGCCTGCTTGGGATTCTCTGACTCCGTCTCTCTCTCTGACCCTTCCCTGCTCTCACACATGCATGTGCTCGCTTGCTCTCTCATAACTAACTAACTAACTAACTAACTAACACGTTTTCCTTTCATTCAAAGAAAAAACTCAGAAGGGGAATTACATTATGGCATATCTCATAATACCTTACTGGTTTTTCTCAACATGTTTTACATTTTTCTTGATATTTAAAACAATTTTTTTAAACATTTATTTATTTTTGAAAGAGCATGAATGGGGGTGGGGGAGCAGAGTGAGAGGGAGATACAGAATCTGAAGCAGGCTCCAGGCTCTGAGCTGTCAGGACGGAGCCCAACGTGGGGCTCGAACACATGAACTGTGAGTTCATGACCTGAGCTGAAGTCGGACGCTTAACCGACTGAGCCACCCAGGTGGCCCTCTTGGTATTTTTAATCATCTGGAAAAGCAAAATGAAATAAATGCTCAAGTAAAAGGGAGTACCAACATGAAATAAGATAAAAATATGCAGGGATGCCTGGCTGGCTCAGTTGGTGGAGTGTCTGAGTCTTGATCTCTCAGCTGTGAGTTTGAGCTCCACGTAGGGTATGGAGACTAAACTTTTCTGAATTCCAAAATGAGTCCAAGAAAAAAACAGGCCGAAAGCTGAAATGCTCTGATTGTTATAATCTGGAGTTCTCATACTTACCTCACCACACTGAACTTGAGATTATAGTTGCCACCACTCTGAATGATAGGAGGGTAACACATTTCCACAGTAGAAGGGTCTGCCCCAGCAAGGTATTTTTTCTCTTCAATGGCCTTTTCCACAGACTCAGCCAGTTTGCTGTGTCGAACTTTCTGTAAGCATAAAGAAATAAAATAGTTAACAATATTCACCAGAGGGTGGCAAAGAGTCTAAAAGTGTTGAATTTTTGGACATTATTTGAGGACAACACATATCCTGACATCACTGAGGATGTTATATAAGCCTTGTGAAATGGCTTATGTGTCAGGTAATATACTGGTATACCTGCAAAGCAGATTTTGAGAATATTGTGAAATTCACAGCTATGCAAGGAATTCTCAAGTAAAATACTAGGTAACATCAGGAAACTAGCGCAGGTTTATAGTTATTTTCAAAGAGAACTGGCAAAATTACACACCAGCAACTTCTGTATCAAAGGCCTAACTGCAAAGGAAGCCAAACATGCAGCAAAAAACACTGCACGGTAGGGACTTACTTCTGCTTCATTAAAACAGTACAGACTTTCCCCTCTCCATTTACCTCATCTGCATCAACTATTTCCATGACTCTTTCCTTGAAGAATTTGTTGAAGACCTCAGAGGTGATGCTAGCTGCTTTCTTCATTAGGTTGAGCTCCCCATCCTCCTTTACAGCAATGGTATAAGCCACAACCGCACTGATATCTATCTGCAGTCAAAGTGATAAGAATTTCTAACAGGTAAATACAGAACTGCTAAATAAATGCATCTCTCCCAATGTGAGTATCATCAGTGAAGTTACCTGGTTATTTAGCACACCATTGATCAGTAGTTTACGGAATATAAAAATACTCTTTTCTTGGATTGAATAAACATTTAAAATAGCTCATTACCAGGTCACTGTGTGTATTCTAAAAGGCATTGAACTAATATACCATTTAAATGTAAATGTAAACACTCCTCTCTAGAGGATCTTATAAAGGCAGAAGAGGAAGACAGGCAGGAGAGCAGGGAGGGGAAAAAAATGTATTTTTTTCTGGATAACAGATTTTTCTGGGGGCACCTGCGTGGCTCAGTCAGTTAAGAGTCTGACTCTTGATTGCGGCACAGGTCATGATCTTGTGGTTTGTGAGTTTAAGCCCTGCATGAGGCTCTGTAAGGAAAGTGAGGAGCCTGCCTGGGATTCTCTCTCCCTCTCCCCTGCTTGTGCCTCAATGCTCTCCCAAAATAAATATTTAACAAAAAAAAAAAAAAAAAAAAAGAGAGAGAGAGAGAGAGAGAGAGAGAGAGAGAGAGATGTTTCTGTTTCCCCCTGCAAGAGCTAAACTATCTTCCAAATGGGCCATTCCTGACTGGAAAGTCAAAATGGCTTATTGCTCAGCCAAACAGAATGGAAAATGGAAATCTGAAGGAATATATACTTTTCCCAAAACATATTCTTTGCACTATCTGTTATGGAAAGCTGTCACACTTCTATCTTCGCAACTCCTAATCTGCATGTTTCTGGGAGTGTTCTCACTTTGTCAAAGCCCTCTTTGTTGAGGCAGTCGTTCCAGTTCTTCATGAACTCTCCAGGGAACTTGTCTTTGCTGAACACTCCAATCTTCTTGCCGTTCTTGCTTTCTTTAATGGCTTCAATCATTTTGTCAAAGCTGCTCTTATTGCTTTCATTCTATCAGTGCCACAAAGAAAAGACTCTTGTTAATTAGTTTTAGAATTAGACATCTATGTTCTACTAGTAACAGGCACAGACAAATATTTGGAACCATAGAAAGAATAAATTTTCTCCCCATGCCTCACCTACTTACTCCCTTATGGCAGAATGTGACACTCTAAAAGTTAACACAAAATTTCTTTGGATATTTTTACAAACTAAAGTGCCACATGAGTTGACAAGACTATTCTTTTTCTTCAGGAACAGCTAAAACACTCATGCACATAGGGGAACAACATTGTGAGAAAAAGTGTCAGGTGAAAAGTACGACAAAAAAGACCACATATGATAAACACTGAGTATGAGGTATATCTGTTTTCTTAAGGATGTTTAAAATTATTTTTGTTCTAGGGGCGCCCAGCTGGGAGAGACTGAAACTCTTGATCTCAGGCTTGTGAGCTCCAGCCCCATGTTAGGAGAGGACTTAAACCAAAAAACCCCCAGTTATTTATGCCAATTGAAGTACTAAGATGAAAACAAACAAGTTGACATTACCCTCGAGAATGGACAGATAAAGTCCATGTTTGATAGAATCTCACAGCCTGTGTGTTTTGCTATGGAACTGACAGGGTTACTGAACTTTTTTCTTCCTAACAAACACAACAACGATGTGCTAAAACTTTGTAATTACAATGTTAGCTAGCAAAAATCTTCTCCTGTATATTTTTAAATTCCTAGAGGAATTTCCATTTATTACTTTTAAACATTCTTTCACATTTATGACACATTCTTTACTAGTTCTGACCTTTTCCCGTATCAGCAGTGTGATGGCAGGGGCTCCATTTGCATTCTCATTGCCCTTAGTGTTAGCAATCTGTTTTAAAAACTCCACTTTCTTCTTGCTGGCCATAAAGATAATTTTGTCATCACAGAAGACCATGATAGTATCAGTCAGTTCATAACCAAAGAGCCATGTCTATAGGAAAAGACAAAAGTAACAACAGTATTTCCAAATTAAAAAAAATTAATGTACTTACTCAGAAATATTTATAAAATAAGGTATCTGGAATTAACTTCAAAATAAGCTAGATGTGGATACAAATGAAATGAAACTGGCCAAGAGCTTACAATTTATTGGATAATGGGTACATATTGGATAATGGGTACATTAGAGTATCCCATTATTATTTATCTACTTTGATGTTTGAAATATTCTATAATAAAGACCACCAAATCATACAGATAATTTGTGTTTCTATGAACTATATGGTTATTTAGAACAGAAACGCATAAAACAAGGGACAAAGTAGCACATCAGGGAAATGCACATTCTACCTCCCCCAAAGACTGCTAGCTGCCTACCAATTATTCATTTCTTCCCTCTCAGAAAGACTTGGGATTGTTAGCTGGGCACACTCAGCATGAAGACTACTTCCTATCCTTTCTTGCAGCTTATGGCCATTAAATTCTGGCCAATAAGTTATAAATAGAAGTATTCTGTGGGACTTCAAGTATCTTCATAAAGGGAAAGATGTCTTCATTTTCTTCCCTTTCTCCATTCTTTCTACTTGGAATGCAGATGTAATGGCTGGAGCTCTAGCAATTTTTGCACCATGAGCCCAAGGGCTGGCCCCTACGTATGGCAGAAGACAGACCAGAAAAACCCTGTGTCCCTGAAGACTAACTAAAAGAGAAAAAACCATTCTACTTAATCCACTGTTAGATTTTATTGTTATATACGATTAAATCTATCCCAATTTATATACTTCTTTTTTGGGGCTGTCCACCAAACCTTTTTTTATGTTTCTTTAGTTGAAGTATGGTTGTTTCTTTCTTTCTTTTTAAATAAGGATGTGTTTAGGTTTTAAAATTTTTTCTTTCTTGTTTTGTGTGTGTGTGTGGGGGGGTCCACTGAGCTTTTAATGATGATGGAAATATTCTCTACCAGCTCCAATATGGTACTCAGTACTTGAGACTTGGGACTGAAGAATTTAATTTTTAATGTGGCTAGTGAATACCACACTGAACAGTGCAATCGATGATTCAAGGATTCTCAGGCCTAAAACTGCCATAAACCTCTCACCTGTAAGGCAGTTGATTTGGCATAAACAATTTCTTCATCAACACCCACTGATACAACAATGGCATCAACGTTGGCATATTCATCTTCTCCTTTCTGAAAAGTAAACAGTAGGTAATTTGGTCATCTTTTTATCCTAGTAAAACTGGAATACAAAGTTCAGTATTTACTCAGGGTATACAATTTTTTCCTAATAGTAATGCCAAGTTTGCTTGGCAGCCTCACAGTCATTACTCTCTTTGTTAAACAGCTTTATTGAGAGAGAACTTACATACAATTCAATGGCTTTTAGTGTGTTCAGAGTTCTGCAACCATCACAATCTAACTTTAGAACATTTTCCTCTTTCCCAAAAGATGGCCTACATCTCCACCTAGGTCTAGGCAACTGTTAACCTAACTGGTCTCTATGGATTTGTCTATTCTGGACATTTCATATAAATGGAATAACATATGTGGCCTCTGCATCTGGCTTCTCTCACTTAACACGCTTTCAAGGTTCACCTATGTTGTAGCATGTGTCAGTACTTTGTCCTTTCTGTGACTAACAACCCACTGTATGGATCTACTACTACATCTATTCATCAACTGCTGGACATCTGGGTTATTGCCATATTTTGGCTATTGTGAATAATGGTGCTATGAAGATTCATGTCAGTTTCTGTGTGGACATACTTCTCTTGAGTACATACCTAGGTGAAGAATTACTAGGTCATATATATGGTAACCCTGTGTTTAACTTTTTGAGGAGCCAGACTTTTCCAGAGTGACCACACCATTTCATATTCTCAAACAGCAATTTATCAGGATGCCAAATTCTCCATATCTTGACTAACACATATTGATTAGCTTTTTTTTTATTAGAGCCATTGTCCACTGCATGTGAAGTAGTATCTCACTGTAATTTTGATCTGCATTTCTCTGACAGCTAATGATGCTGAGCACCTTTTCATGTGATTACAGACCATTTGTCTACCTTCTTTGGAGAAGCACCTATTCACATCCTTTGCCCATTGTGTAACTGAATTACTGTTTTATTATTCAGTTATAAGAGCTCCTTTTACATTCCAGATATGTCTCTTATCAGATATGACTTACAAATTTTCTCCATTCAGTGGCTTCTTTTCACTTTCCTAATGATGTTGTCCTTTCACACATGATAGTTCTTAATTCTGAAGGAGTCCAAATTATTTTCTTGTGCTTTTGAGGTCATATCTAAGAAGGCTTTGTCTAATTCAAGGGCATAAAAGATTTACCTGTATTTCTATAGCAGTTTTATAGTTTTAGCTCTGATATTTAGATTTAGGATTCATTTTGAGTTAATTTTTGTGTATGGTGTGGGAAAGAGGCCTAACTTCATTTTTTTGCATATGGTTACCTCATTGTTGAAAAGACTATTCTTTCCCCCACTGAACTGTCCCAGTCAAAAAATCAAATTATGTATTAGGGGAAAAAAATCAAATTATGTATTAGAAAAAAAATCAAATGACACAAATGTGAGGGTTTATTTTTGGATTCTCAATTCTGTTCCATTATCTAAGCATCCATCCTTATACCAATATCATGTCATTTTGATTACTCCAGCTTTGTCTTAAGTTTTGAAATTGAGAAGTGTGAGTCCTGCAACCACTCCATCAGCTACTCTTCAACGGTTCCGTAAGACCAAAAGACTGGAAATTGTGGGCTAGAAGGTCAAATCTCTAACTTCCCCTATAAAGTCAAGAAAAACATCTACATCAGACTCTTCCACACAACAAAGCTTCTGGTTGCCAGTAAGAATCCAAATATAGTACAACAATTAAGGGTTCTGTTGAATTTCTCTACCACAAAAAAATACATAACCCAAAGAAATTACCACATAGAAACTGTATGCATTTCCCCACTGACTTTCAGGAAGAAAATGTTTTCCTTCAGGTTGGGAAGGTTTATCATTAGTTCTCACTGATAATGCAAAAGCAATGGTAGTTAAAACAGCTAGTGCCTTCAGGTCCCTGGGTGGCTCAGTCAGTTAAGTGTCTGACTTTGGCTCAGATCATGATCTCATGGTTCATGGGTTTGAGCCCTGCGCTGGGCTCTGTCCTGACAGCTCAGAGCCTGGAGCCTGCTAAGGATTCTAATATATATTTTTTTAATATTTGTTTTTGAGAGAGAGAGAAAGACAGAGAGAGAGAGAGAGAGAGAGAGAGAGAGAGAGAAAGGACAAGCAGGGGGAGGGGCAAAGAGAGAGGGAGACAGAATTTAAAGGAGGCCCCAGGCTATGAGCTTCCAGCACAGAGCCCGACACAGGGCTTGAACCCACAAACTGTGAGATCATGACCTAAGCTGAAGTCCAGCGCTGAACCAACTGAGCCACCCAGGCGCCCCTTCCGATTCTGTGTCTCCCTCTCTGTCTGCACTATCTCTCAAAAATAAATAAAAACATTAAAAATATTAAAAAGAAATTAAACAACAACAAAAACAGCTAGTGCCTTAGCACAAATCAAGGTAATTGGCACCAAAGTAATTCATTACCACATACTCATGGAAGGGGGGGCTATTTCTCTAAGAATGTCCTTGATGCAATAAAAATGATCAACAGTAAGTAATCCCAACACTCTAGCATGTCTTTTTAATATTTTGTATAAAGAAACGCGAAGTACACACAAACCACTTCTGTGTGCAAACTGAAATATGATGGTTATCTTAAGGAAAACTTTACGATTATTTGAATAACAAGCTGAAGTAGCCATTTAAGCAGACTTGGGTAACAGGCATACATTTTCTTGAAAATGAGTGAAGTGAGCCTGTCACTTCAAGGAAAATGAAAATGTATTATGTAGTCAATGATAAAATTTGAGTTTATCACCTTTGTGATGGGCAGTGGAAAACTAGGCATTTTATAGGAATTAAAATCCTTGGAATAGTTGAGTTTGCTTCCCCATCTGCATAAAAAAGCTGAATATGTGGGCCTTTTTTTTCTGTCTCCCTATTTTCAGTTTTATTGAGATCCCTTTGGATAAATTTCCCATATCATTAATGACTAAGTTACATGATTACACTGTGTATACTTTTTAAAAATGTATTACTATGTATTCTGAATTTTTATACATGTTGATATCTTTTTCTTTGTTGAAAGGTTTTGACTGGAGCAAGATTTCAAATATCAAAAAATACTAAAAGAGGCTTTTTGATTAATTTCAGTGGTTTTTACAGACAGATGTATGGGCATGGAAATTACACTTATCTGTAGCTAGAACACATAAGCATTAAACATAGGCAGTTTCCTGTTCCTAATTTTGGGAGGTTATCAAGGTAGCGGTAATATTATTGCCACAAAATCCATGTTTAATGAAGAACTAGAGCATATGTAGCAAAAATTGGGAGAGGAGAGAATGTTTAATACCAAAATTAGTGTTAATGTGTGATGTCATCGGAATCATATAGCTCAGTTGTTCTCAGACTGATAGCAGGCCCTTTTACATTCTTAAATCATTCAAGACCCTAAAGAGCCTTTCTTGGCATTGGTTGTATCAAGGTTCCAGTTCCCCTTCCCCTCCCCCATGGTCTTGTGTTAAGTTTCTCAGGACCCACATATGAGTGAAAACATACGGTATCTGTCATTCTCTGCCTGACTTATTTCACTTAGCATAACACTCTCCAGTTCCATCCACATTGCTGCAAATGGCCAGATTTCATTCTTTCTCATTGGCAAGTAGTATTCCATTGTATATATAAACCACATCTTCTTTATCCATTCGTCAGTTGATGGACATTTAGGCTCTTTCCATAATTTGGCTATTGTTGAAAAGTGCTGCTATAAACATTGAGGTACATGTGCCCCTATGCCCGAGCACTCCTGTATCCTTTGGGTAAATTCCTAACAGTGCTATTGCTGGGTCACAGGTTAGATCTATTTTTAATATTTGAGTTTTCAAGCAAAGATCAGAGCCTGTTGGGCTCTGTGCTGACAGCTCAGAGCCTGGAGCCTGCTTTGGATTCTGTGTCTCCCTCTCTCTCCGTTCCTCCCCTGCTCTCTCTCTCTCTCAAAAAGAAATAAAGATTAAAAAAAAAAAATTTTTTTTAAACACAAGGGTGCCTGGGTGGCTCAGTAGTTAAGTGTCTGATTCTTGATTTTGGCTCAGGTCATGACCTCACAATTCATGGGTTCAAGCCCAAAGATGGGCTCTGTGCTGTCACTGTGGAGCCTGCTTGGGATTCTCTCTCTCCCTCTCTCAAAATAAATAAGCATTAAAAACAAACAAAACTCCCAAAACACAAGGGGCGCCTGGGTGGCTCAGTTAGTTGAGCATCTGACTCTAGGTTTTCGCTCAAGTCATCATCCCAGGGTCATGAATCAAGCCCTGTGTCGGGCTCTGCCCTGAGTGTCAAGGCTGCTTGGGATTCTCTCTCTCCCTCTGTCTCTAAAACCAAACCAAACCAAAACAAAACAAACCAAAACACAAGAAACAGCAAGCGTTGGCAAGGATGTGGAGAAAAGGAACCCTTGTGCACTGTTGATGGGAATGCAAGCTGGTACAGCTACTGTGGAAAAGAGTAAGAAGGTTCCTCAAAAAGTTAAAAATAGGGGCACCTGGGTGCCTCAGTCGGTTAAGCGTCTGACTTCAGCTCAGGTCATGATCTCGCAGTTCGTGGGTTCGAGTCCTGCATCGGCTCTGTGCTGACAGCTCAAAGCCTAGAGCCTGCTTCAGATTCTGTGTCTCCTTCTCTCTCTGTTCCTCCCCTGCTCATGCTGTGTCTCTCTCTCTCTCAAAAATAAATAAAGATTAAAAAAATTTTTTTTTTAGTTTTAAGAAAAGTTAAAAATAGAACTACCCTCTGATCCAGTAATCATGCTACTGGGTATTTACACACCCAAAATACAAAAACACTAATCTGAAAGGATATATGTACCCTTATGTTTTATTGCAGCATTGTTTACAATAACCCAATCATGGAAGCAGCCCAAGTGTCCACTGATACGTGAATGGATAAAGAAATGGCATACACACACACACACACACACACACATATACACACATATATACATATATATACATACACACACATATACACACACACACACACACACACATATAATGGAATATTATTAAACCATAAAAAAGAATAAAATCTTGCCATTTGCAATGACATGGATGGAACTAGAATATGATGCTAAGCATTGTAAGTCAGAGAAAGACGAACACCACATAATTTCACTAGTATGTGAATTGTAAGAAACAAAATAAATGAACAAAGAAAAAAAAAGAGAAACAAACCAAGAAACAGACTCGTAACTATAGAGAATAATGGTTACCAGAGGGGAGGTGGGTGGGGAAGTGTGTTAAATAAGTGATGGGGATGAAGAGTCCACTTATCATGATGAGCACTGAGTAACGTATAAAAGCACTATATTGTACACCCGAAACTAATATAACACTGTATGTTAACTATATTGAAATTAAAAGCTTACTAAAAAAATTTTTAAAAAAGAACATATCTGTTCAATGCTAATCCTTAACACCTGGTAGAATTTAATAATGCTGTTGTGCTTATATGATCTTTACTTTTTAATTTTGGAAAGTGACACAATTTTCCATTTATAGTGATGTAAAGGATCCTTTCTGAATATAGTTAGATTTAAAGGATTCGACAGGATTCTGGAAGATAAAAGAGGACATGAGTGGGAAACAACTAAGCAGAGCTATGGTAGCTGCACCCCAAGTGCCTGACAAGCTTTCTCAATGGTAAGGTATGCAGATCTCAAAGAGCCCCAGGGGGCTAAACTCTGGAGGCACCAAGTATCAGGGAAAGGAAACGGAGTATATTGCACTTGGGTGAGTTCAGGGCTAAAAACGGAAGGTCTGGTCACTGGTCAGTAAGCTTAAGAGAGGGACTCCCCTGCCTCTTGCCCCCCCCCAGTTCTTGAAAGTCCTGAGACAACACCTAATCCTTTAGCAAAAAGACTTTTTATTTAATCTCTGGAAAAATGAGCTCAAAAAGGCTCTAGCTTCAGATGTTAGGCACAGCAGAAGTACTAATTTTTAGAAAGTTAAAGTCTGTATTTTGAGTGACCATCAGGAACGAATGAAGAGGATTTTTCTTTGCATGTCCTTACTGAATTCAGAGAAAACTCTTCACATACTGACATTTGGGGGTCCTCCATGGAATAAGTGAGCCTATTCACTCTACAGTTACCCCTATTCTTTGAGAGGCCCCATCCATGCAGAGCTGCCAACCAGTGTCTTATTATTTTATTCTTAATACGGATGGGTAGCCAAGTCTTACTTTGGTGTCTGTGAGGTCTCCAATATGTAAGAGGAATTAAGGAAACTCAGAGGAAACAGACAACACAGAGAACAGAAGATAAAAATTAAATAAAAACACCTCCTATAAAATATAGTATATCCATGAAACAACAAGAGTGTAGAGGTTAAGAAGAAATTAAAAATAGCTGAAAATTTTAAAAATCTGTAAGTGGGAAAATAAAGTTAAGAAGCAGTATTGGAAATAGAGGACAAAGACAGGAAACAAAACTAAAAGATAACCAACAAACTTAAGTCAAGCGGTCTAAAGCTCTGGAAGGGGAATATCAGGGGCAACAAAAAAGATCACTGAGGAAATGGAGGGAAAAAAGTAATCAGTGAATGATTCTAACATTGAAGGGCACTGAGCCTGGAGACTGAACAGACCCCCCCCACCCCCCCGCCCGACTTCCCAATTCAATGCAGGGAAGAAAAAAAAAAATGCTCATATGAAGGCAGTGAGATTTCAAAACACAAGGGATAAAGAGAGGATTTGAAATGTTTCAGAGAGAACAGGCCATATATACTGAATCAGGAAAGAGACACATTTGCCTTCTGAAAATACTGCAAGTTTGAATACTACCGAATGACTGCTTAGATTCTGAGCTGAATTCTGACAGATTTTCAACCTTGAATTTTAATCACACTTAACTATATTATTAACCAAAAGTGAAGACAGAATAAAACTTAAGACACATAACCGCTTAAGAAACATATATTCTCTATATCCTTTAAAAAGATCTTAGAGAAAATGCTCTTACAAGAAAAAAAAATCAACACAAAGGTTGTAGGATATAGGGGACCCAATATTGGAAAGTCCCAAGTTCAGCAGGCCTGGAGAACAACCTGTACAGATAGAACAATATAATGTAAGGTTGGGGGAGGGGAATGGTGGTGAAGCTAAAAAAACAACACAGAATTGGGGCACCTGGGTGGCTCTGTCAAGCATCTGGACTCTTGATTTTAGCTCAGGTCATGATCCCACGGTTCATGGGATGGAGCCCCACACTGGGCACTGACAGCGTGGTGCCTGCTTGGGATTCTCTGTCTATCTCTCTCAAAATAAATAAACTTAAAAAAAAAAAAAAAAAAAACCAACACAGAATTAATAAAATATCTGACAAGAGTGAAAAATTTAAGTGTATTTATTTGGAGAGAGAACACGAGTGGGGGAGGGGCAGAGACAGAGAAGGAGACAGAGAATTCTAAGCAGACTCCATGCTGTCAGTGCAGAGCCTGATGCAGGGCTCGATCCCACAAACAGTGAGATCATGATCTGAGCTGAAATTAAGAGTCAGATGCTCAACCAAATGAGACACCCAGATGCCCCAAGTGTGACAATTTTAAAATAAAAGATTGAGAAGATTATGACAGACCTGAAGGAAATAATTAGGGCTAGGAGCATTTAAAAAAAGAGAAATTTAGGCAATCACTAGTGTCAGGAAAAATGAATTGTAGAGAATAGGAGAGGTAATTGTACTTTATTACTTCACCCAGCAGTGAAAGTATCTACATGAGCATAAAAATGTAAACTTGCTACTGATTTTAATAAAAATTGTGGAAAAAAAAAAAACTTATCAAGAGGGGTGGATATGTGATAAATCAAGTATAATAAAATGTCAATTATTAATGTAGGTGGTGGGTACACAGGTGTTCACTGTAAAAATCTTTCACTTTTCTCTCTGTTTGAAGTTTTCCATAACAATGTGTCAGGGAGAAATTTATTTATTTATTTATTTATTTTAATGTTTATTTATTTTTGAGACAGAGAGAGACAGAGCATGAACGGGGGAGGGTCAGAGAGAGGGAGACACAGAATCTGAAACAGGTTCCAGGCTCTGAGCTGTCAGCACAGAGCCCAACGCGGGGCTCGAACTCACGGACCACGAGATCACGACCTGAGCCGAAATTGGCCGCTTAACCAACTGAGCCACCCAGGCGCCCCAGAGAAATTTATTTTTTTTTTTTAATTTTTTAATGTTTATTTATTGTTGAGAGAGAGAGAGAGGGAGAGAAACAAAGTGTGACTGGGGGAGGGGCAGAGAGAGAAGGAGACACAGAATCAATCCAAAGCAGGCTCCAGGTTCTGAGCTATCGCCACAGAGCCCGACGCGCATGGCTGGAGCTCATGAGAGGTCACGAGATCGTGACCTGAGCCCATTAACCGACTGAGCTACCCAGGCAACCCTGTCAGGGAAAGATTTAAAAAGTATCAGGAGGTAAGGAAGCTGGAATGAAGTGTGACAGAATACAAAAGTTAAATTTAAATCCGAAACTACCAAAACAACAGTTAATATCTAAGACTGACAATTCAAGAAGTAACAATGTATAGACAACATTTCAAAATATGAAGCAGAAGAACTAAAAGTAACTGCTTCTGAGGCAGTTGACTGGTTTTTAAGGTTTTCAGAACTACCTGTTTTTTAAAAACCTATGTTATTACTTAATTAAAAATAACACTTAAAGTACAAAGTACATACAGATAACAATGAATAAGCAGAAACTGTGAAGGTGGTATCAGAATAATAAAAGTTGGGGAAATACCATGACAGAGGAACAACTATCTCCCTTTGAACCAAAAGGGTATTGTACTAAAAAGAGGAAACATTTTTGAAGTACTGGGTTATAGCCAGGATATAGTTTGTCATTCATACCAAGACAATCTGGAGAATAAAAAGGTGTGCCATTAATAATTACATAGAGACAACAGGTGAATAGTACCAGGAAAGGAAGAACTTATGGTCACCTATATGTAGCCTGGACAGAAGTCTCTTCGAACCAAGCAAGGATGCATGAAAGCTCAGAAACTGTCACCATCGTTCACTGAGTGGCTACTACATGCCAGGCACGAGAATTGGTAACCAGGGATAAAAATGTAAGAAAGTTAGTAATGGAAGTAGACTATAAAAGTTGAGCATGCAAGAATAAATGTACCCCAACCTGCTCAGGCATTTACTTCCATCTAGCCTCCTCTTCTTGAAGTCAAGGGACCCATACATTACTTAAACCTTTATCTACCTCACTCAAGATAAAAGAGCCATTAAGAATGGGAATGGGTAGAAATAACCCAATATCTTGATGAAAGAAGCATGGGAATTGCCTATATTTTAAAGAACCTTCCTAAGCCATTAAAGGTAACTGTCTACTTTTGGAGAGCAATCCAGAACAAGACACTCGTCCGCAACACAAAAATCAGCAGTCAGAAAGCACCAATTGAGCGAGGCACGGACACTATAGCATATAGTTTTCTCCATGGACACAAACTTTCTTTTTTAGGGTTAGAGCCACCCACCATTTCCATCCTGACCCGTGGCATACAGACACGTGACTGAACGCACTGGACTGGCTTTCCTTTTGAAAATGGTGGCAAATTCTGACATTTTACATAATTCTTTTGGGATAAAAGGCAGATGACTAAAGTCAAGGTTCACTCATAGCAGGATGCCCTAAGAGGTAGGGTTCTAGGTGTGCCTGGATATTGTTTCCCTCGGTTCTCAAAGCAGCTGAACTGCACAATGGAGACTAACCTCCTTCACCTCTTACCCCATGCAGTACTAATCATAGTACCTGGTTAAAAATGATCACAATCCTGAAAAGGCTGGGAGCCCTAAATAAGGACCCAGTTAAGTATAAGAGGAGAGGAGAAGCCCAGAGCCCACTCTCACGATCCACTGCCACTACCCGGAGTTTTCTAACACAGAAATAGACAAGGGCTGCAAACGCTTGCTGCTCACGGAAGTTCTGATCTAAAACAGAAGAGGCAGGACTGGACTAGACTCCAACATCTACAGTCACCAAACAGTAATAAGTTCTAGTTGTCACGAAGATCTCCTGTTTGATTTTTGACTGAGCCGATTTTCTCATCTTTAAAATGACACTATATACTTACTAATGTTTTGGAAATTTCTACTCAAACAGAAGTGTGTGATGTTGCTGTTTTTAGACATAAATTAACGAAAACTGTAATAAGAAATAATATGTTATTTGCAGTAGCCTCACAATATGTATTTAACCCAAACTCAATTTGCAGATGAGATTAGGAGTCACATTAGCTCCTGTTCTTATTAAAAATAACAAAACAAAACATGGGGAGCCTGGGTGGTTCAGTCAGTGGAGTGTTGGACTCTTGGTTTCAGCTTAAGTCATGATCCCAGGTCGTGAGACTGAGCCCCACGTTAGCTCAGTGCAGAGCCTGCCTGGGATTCTCTCTCCCTCTGACCCTCTCCCCCGCTCATGCTCTCTCTCTAAAAAACAAAACAAGGTTAGTAGCTTTTTGGTTCTCCACTAATCTCTATGGCTGAAGAGAGCTGGAGCTACCACACACAATCACAACAGTTCTGAAAAGCTTATGCTTGCAGGTATTTAAAACAAAAAAGTGGATGTGGCAACTAACAAATTTTCTAGTTTGTGAATTTTTTTCATAATGGATATTTCTTTGAAGATGGGTATGGGCAATATAAGACTTGGGATCTGTATAGTTCAAGCTATTCCTGCATCTCAAAGCTAGTTTTCTTATTAAAAAAGGAAAAAGTGTAAAAAATACATATAGCATGCACCTATATACTTCACTATCTTTCTGCTACAGCTAAGAGAATAAGCAACCAGAATTTACCCGACAACCATGATCTTTGTTTAAGCAGGTCAGAATGAAGTACTGTAACCTGGAAAGACTATGGTGCAGGAATTCTACAGGTGGGTTCTGGACATAATTATTAAAATTCACAGTTATAAGAAAATAGAAAGTTTATTCAAATAAGATTTTCAAAATAATTAGCCACAAATTTTGCTAATGAGTACATTTTCATATGGACTTGACACATAACTTTATACAATACCAGTTCTTATTAACATTTAACATACCTCTTCAAATGATGTAAGTAGAAGGGCCAGGATAAACCTTAATGGTTTCTGGGCACCTGGGTGGCTCAGTCCTTAAGCATCTGACTTCGGCTCAGGTCATGATCTCATGGTTCGTGAGTTCAAGTCCCACATCATGAGCTCGAGCCCTGCTTTGGGTGGACTTGTGCCCCACTTTTCTCTCTCTGCCCCTTGCTCACTTGTGCCCTCTCCCTCTGTCTCTCTCTCAAAAATATTGATTTTTGAGGAACAAAAAACAAGGGCCTATAATTTAACTTTCCTTGATTTAAACACTGCTACTTAATATTATTAAGTTTGCCAATCTGTCTTTAGGCCTCCAGTTTTTCCCAGTCTCATGCTTTGCATTTATCAATCACGTAATGGAACACTGACTAAATGAACCTTAGCTTTTGTGAATGGTCTAGAGAAGATGAAGAATAACCTGATAAACTCTTAATTACTGGGACTAGGAACAACCTACACATCTAAGCTGTATAATTTCAGGGTATATGAGTGGAAGAGAGAGTTTCTGATTTATTTATATTTATTATATACTGCACCCTTGTACATCAATCTTTGGAAAATACTGCAACTTTCAGAAGGTTTTTTTTTCCTTTTTAAAAACACATTTTTATTTTTTTTCACAGCATGCTTTTTTAATGTTTATTTTTGACAGCAGCGGGGTAGGGGCGCAGAGATCCAAAGCAGGATCTGTGCTGACAGCAGAGAGCCTGGTGTGGGGCTCCAACTCAAGAACTATGAGATTACCACCTGAGCCAAAGTTGAATGCTCAACTTTTTTTTATTGGAGAGGGAGAGGGGGAGGGAGGGGGAGGGAGAGGGAGAGAGAGAGAGCCCACGAGCACCAGAGAGGGAGTGAGCTTAAGCGCATGTGTGTGAGCAAGCAGGAGGGGAGACAGACAAAGGGAGTGAGAGACTCTTAAGCAGGCTCCAAGCTCAGGGAGGAGGAGCCTGTCACAACCCTGGGATCTTGACTTGAGGTGAAATCAAGAGTTCAATGCTCAACGGACTGAGCCACCCAGGTGCCCCAGAAAGTTTTTGTAACATGGATTATTTAAAAATGTAACAGTGAAAGAAACTGTGAAAACATTTGATAGAAATTAACCAATACAAAATCTTAAAAATTAAGCTGTGTTCAGCATTTTTCTAAGATTAAGTCCTTATTTTCATAAAAATGCAACAAAGAATCCGTTTTACTTTCAATTATCTAACGCATTTATCTTCAAAGAATTAAAGACACATGAACCTTTAATATGAGTGGCAGGAAACTGACCAAGTTTAATAGCTTGGTTTTTAGTGGAGGGTCTCTTTGAACGGCAATTTACATGCTGAAAATCAGAACTGATCACTTTCGTCAGACCATTTTTCAGGTTTTAAAAAGTCTTTATTAGTTTTAGCTTCCCTGGATGACAGAGTTCAGAGGCCAGACTTAAGTTCGACAGCTCAGCCTGCACCACAGGACGCAATCAAATGTATGAATTGATAAATTACTTTCATAAAAATAAATTTCAATCGTGGACGTTTCTCAAGCGGCAAAATTACCCAACCTTTAAAACACTGGAGACTGCAACAGCGCTTTTTCTCAACACGTGCCCCGGATACTGTACCAAAGAGGAAAACTAGTGAGGTTTTAAGCATCACATCGTTTTTGCATTACTAATGCCTGCAGGTTTTCGGCATTAGGGTTTCTGTGTTACCCACAGCAGGGCCTAGAACATGAGACGGCGGCGCGTGAGCGTTTTTGTTTTTTTTTTTTTTTTGAACTCCAGCAAAAGGCCCGCAAACGATAAACACGAAAAGCCGGATTCACATCTTGCTAGCCCCTCCATCCACCCTTTACGAATAAGGTTGCCAATTCTGGCGGGACCTGGGAGGGAATACTCGGATTCTGGAAGGACAGAGCGAGTGCGTGGGTGTGTATGAACACTGCAGGAGGGGGGCGGCAAGACGTGATCACAGAGTGGGAGGGAAGGATGATGCCTCTTCCAGGGCGGGAAGGAATTGTGAGAGGAGGCTGTTATGCATGACGGGGGCCAGCACGCGGGGAAGATGGTGGTGGATGCAGGGCAGGGTGATTGCGGGGGATTCCCTGTTCCGGGGCGGCGCTGGGGGCGGCCTGCGGTGAATGGTCCTGCAGCAACTAAAGGGGCGCGACACTGAACCCGGGAATTCCCGACGGAAAGGGAAAAAAGGGCGCCGAGAAATGGGGTTATTATGGGATGGCAGAGGGGGGCTCCCCAGGGAAAATTACGGGATCTATCTCACCCGCCAATTGCTGTACAGTCTCTTCACTCGTCGGTAATAAGCGTCTTTGTCCAGAGTCACAGCCATAGCCACAGACGCCGCTCCTGCTCGGGTTCCGAGAATCACGCGAGGTCCCGGATCCGCCACCCGCTCTCGGCCCCGGAATCCCGCACTCTTCCAGTGACCCGGAAGTATCGACCTCAAAGATGCCCTTTCCGCTTCCGGGTCCCGATAGCGCTTGGAATTTTTTTTTTTTTCTTTTAATCCTCTCTCCGGAGGTTAGCGGAAGGAGAGGAAGAAAGACAGTGGAAAATCAACAAAATGTGCAACACAAAAAGAGTCTAGATTTTCGCGGGGTTTTCTTGTCAACTTAGCAACAGCCGCACGCGAAGCGACGTCATCACGTGACGCTCCGCCCCGCCCTCACTCTCAGCCCGGCTGCGGTTTGCAGGAGCTCCAACTTCTGGCGGAGGCGGCAGCGGCGGGGCACCGCGAAGGAAGCGGGAGGCCTGCCGACCCTGCCCCGCCCCACACGTGCCCCGCCCCACACGAGCTGCCGCGCGCCGCTGCAATGGCCCCACCCACCGACAAATGCCGGGGAAGCGGAAAGAGCGGGAGCTGGCGTGGGACGGGAGAGGGAAGGCTGGGTGCGTTCCCCTCCTAGAAAGGGTGGGGAAGCAAAACCCTTTGCAGCTCCTGGTCTAGAAGGATCCTTCGTGGTGGGACGCTGGGTCTGAGGCTCCGGGCACACACAGAGAACCGAGGAGAAAAAAACGCACCCTACCAATAAATTATGGTGAAAGGACCTTGCCTTAGAAAAGGAAATGAAATGCCCAGGCTTCATCTGAGCCCTGGGATGGTGGGGCAAGAGTTGTAGGAAACAAATGGCTTGAGGGGCTTAACACAATCCAGTCTCCGCCCCCCCCAACGCGGCTCAAGTCTTGACAACGTTCCTTCCGGTCAGCCTGTCCCCTTGCCACAGTCCATGAAGTGACACCATTCTTATGGCTTCTCAAAAGCACCGTTATTTCAGTTAATTCCAGGTAAAATGTACATGGTTCCTTGGCAACATTCTTCCTCCTCATTTTTTTTTTAAGAACTTGCGAGTTTGAATCTGAACATTTGCCTACTATTTACATTAAATAATTGCCTTGCCTTTAGCAAGCTGGACTACACTTAACATATGCCCTTTGGTGGAGTGGAGACGACTTGTCTGTCCTGTCCAAGGTAACTTTGTATGAGAGATAATGAACTTTGGAAATGGTACTGAAATTACCCATCATGAATTCAAAATTAATCTTTATATTGGGTTTGAGCAAATATAGAACAAAGGAAGAGTGGAAAAGGATTAACTTAAATTTATTAATGCCAAGGGGAAGGAAGGTAACAGTTCCTGACCCTCCAGCTGTATCCACAGTTCGGCCAGGAACAGGCTCTGCCAGAGGCTAGGGCCAGCGCTACATAGTCTGTGGTTAATGGAGGGGTTTAGGGAGGGGTGAGCACATCAGCTGCTCTAGTCTCCTTTCCTTCCCCAGAAATGAGGAAGTGGTCATGTATTTTTTTTAGGAGTTCCCCCTGCCCACCCAATCCTCTCAATTTTGGAAGCAATCAGGTACAAGTTTTCTTTTTCCTTTTCACCTCCTGGAGTCCTGGGTTTCCCCACATCTCCCCTGCCCCTCCCACTTTTCCATAGTCCAAGGGCCAGAGTAATTGAAAATAACAGCAGCCACCCAAGCAATGGGGACCATGCTGGGGCTTCAGTCATCAGCATCTTCACTCGAGTCTGAGTTGGCTGGCATCATAGGATCATCAATGAGTGAGAAGTCCCTTTCTGAGCTATCATAGCCCTGAGATAAATCATCATCATCATCTTCATCCTCATCGTCCTCGTCTTCCTCAGGCTGCAGTGGTGGCAACCTCAAGGCAGTACCAGAGGTGGTAGTGGCTGGTGAAGAAGGGAAGCCAGTGGCTCTCAGGCCTGGATGGTGATGGTGGTGATGGTGGGGGTGGGGGTGGTGGTGGTGGTGATGAAGCATGGTGCTGGAGTCTACATGAGGGGATGATGCTGCACCACCCATCACAAACGGCATAAAAGGCAAAGATGCAGAAGCGGCACTGCTGTGACCCAGAGATGACACAGACTGCAGGCCACTACTGCTGTGTTGGAAGGTATTATGCAGAGACAGGGACCCAGTGCCTCCACCCTGCATCAGGGCCATCATCTTAGAAAGGTCTGGTCGCATCCTACGGGCCCGCTTCTTGCTGCTGTCTGGTGCAATAGGCCCTGGCAAAACCCGGTTGAACACAGTTTCAGCATGGTGACCCTAGGAGAAAGGAAAAGAAGATGGTAAACAAGTAAGAAAGTCAAAAAGCAAAATAGAAGCCAACAGAGCCCTAGCTTGCAAATTCTTTTTCACTGACTCTATCTTTAGGAGCAGCAAAACAAGCACATTCAGATAAGGCTTGATGGTAATAAGGAGGAGGAAATGCTGGATGTAGCTGCTGGAAGCAATGCAACGCCCAAGCTAAGATCAAGGAATTGATACTGATACTCATGTGAACCAGATTTTCTTTTTTCCGTGACTACATTGTATCTTTAGTCCATCCGCCCATTTCTTACCTTTAAGAAATTAAAGGGGCCTGAGTAAGCCAATGAGTGAATCAGTATTTGCACAGTATACTTTACTAATGGCAGGTTGTTCACATGAAATTTATCATGTGAAGTGCAGAACGACTATATTGGTATTCACAAAATTATCACTCATTAGAATATCAGAGTGTGGTAAACTAAAGACAGGTCAGGTTAAGACTCCTGGATGTTTAGAACAACAAAAAGACTGTGGGTAGCTCCTCGTGAAATTTAAGTTTTGTTCACACTGATAAAAAGAACCTATGTGCTGAATTTTAAGTCACTTCTTCTAGATGTTCTGACTGTAAATTTTAATTAAGTATACCGAAGCTGGAACTAGTGCCTCTGCTTTGCTAGACCTAAGTACAATACTGGGTAACCTAGAATTAAACTCAGACAGTTGGTGCCTGTATCTCTGCACTCTATTTACCAATCTAACACGTGACACGGGAATATACCTTTCTGATTTGGAGAGATAAACCTCTCAATGCTCCGTATTTGTATAGACTTTTAAAATATAACTATAATAGCACCTAAACTCCCACAGTTACAAGTAATAATGCAGTGCTAGATATACAATCAATTCTGTCTACATCAAAAATTCTGTACTAGTCATATTATGATTTTCTGTGACTCCCTAGGATCTTTTGTTTCAACTGACTATAAAGAAATAACAAAATACTTGAGGTAAAAATAGGTAATACTGGGGAAAAGCCTTTTTTATGAAGCTGCTCTGTAATGTGAAATTCAAGACAGAGAAGGATCCAGCCTTCAGCCATTGGTCTCACATATCAACCACTGTGCTTAATATCACACTTCTGGTCCCATGGAGGATAAGAGGAAAAATTAAACTATTCTTCTATGGCCAACAATCCTTATATGAAACCACTTTTACCAATAAAAAAAATAAGCTTCATAAATGCCCCTCACAAATTACTATTATGTGCAAAATAATGATCTCAATTTGTTAAATGCAAAAGATAATGTTTATTTGGAAATTGACTTTGCTAAAAGATACATTGTATTTTTATATACATATTACATATATATGTAAAGAGGTACATGAAAGAGGGGATGATTAGATAAAGGGAGTATATACAAGTACTTATCACTTTAAGTGCTTCCCAAACAAACCATGATTTAATATGTTTAAAAAATATAATTACTGCCCAAAGTAAGGCTAACATAGCAAAGAGAAACTTTTACAGTTATATTTTGGTAGAAAGGATTATCAGCACTTAATCTACCAAAAGGCCTATAACTGGGGTAAAAGCATAAGTACATTTGAAAATAATGGAATAACCAATGTTGTTTTAAACTATAAAACATGTTTTCCTTTCCTTTTTCCATTACTGGCGTTATTATCAGTGATTCTCAAACTCCTCCATGTTGGGAAACGCTACGACTATTTTCCTTAGTAGCCCCCAAGTCCCTTCTAAAATAAACAGGATCCTGGGGCGCCTGGGTGGCTCAGTCGGTTAAGCGGCCAACTTCGGCTCAGGTCATGATCTCACAATCTGTGAGTTCGAGCCCCACGTCAGGCTCTGTGCTGACAGCTCAGAGCCTGGAGCCTGTTTCAGATTCTGTGTCTCCCTCTCTCTGACCCTCCCCCGTTCATGCTCTGTCTCAAAAATAAATAAACGTTAAAAAAAAAAAAAATTTTTTTTTTTTTAAATAAATAAACAGGATCCTAAAACTTTTAAGAGATTATCTGCTCCAATACCCTCAACTTTTCAGGATGTGCAAACTTAAAGGTTAAAGATTTGCCAAAACTCCCTAGTCAATCAGTAGAAGAGCAGAAGGCCTTGAATGTTCCAACACATCTTACTAATTCTTGTGTTTTAATATGCTTGACGTGCTAGTTACTTTTTAGAACTTAATGCTCTTGTAGAGATGACAATGCTAAAGGACCGTATTAATACCAATAAAATTACTCTGGTTTTCTGATTGGTGGACTGAAGATAAATTTTTTTCATACACTGTTAAAAAGGTAAGTAACATAACATCAAATAATTTCTCCAGTCACATCTAGTGTGGGAACAGAGTGGTAACGCCTCAGTCTCACTCACCTTTTTCCCATTCCTGGAGTTAGCTGTCTGGACAGGTTCTACTCCCAAACAGTTCAATTCCGCCTTATTATTTTTTTTACATCTCTGCCACTTCTGTTTTCTGCGATCCTCCATATACTGAAATAGAAAAGGATCAGTCATCCTAGAGGAATAAAAATCTTCTCTGGAGTAATTATTAAGGTCCTAGTGTCTAGTTTGACAATACATGCTTATTGCATGGCTAAGTAAAGGATTAGTCCTGGTGGGAAACTGCCATTAAGCTGATCTCTCCCCCCAAAATCAGGTGATCAGATAATAGTTCAACAGTAAATAACTGCCTAGTATTTAGTTTAGTAAGTGCTTTAACTTATTTTATTTGGATCCTTACAACTCTGTGAGTTGGGAAGACTGGGTATTATTATTCTGATTTGGCAAATACAGAAATGATGACATAATACGGCATGCTTCCTCCCTCTCACACAGCTTAAATACCAAGGGAATGACTTTAAATCTTGCTGGATGGAACTGCCACTCACCGCTAGAAATCGGGGATCAACAGCGAACTCTGGATGACCCTGTAACCACATCTCCAGTTCAGCCCGGCGAGGGGCATCCTCACCCACCAGCAAAGTACCATCCACCTTATTGATGACAGGGATCCGGGTCTCCAGGTCCACATCAAGGTGATTAGGCTCTTCCATGCACTCCACCTCCAGCTGCAAACCCAGAATCCACCCCCATGAGCACATACTCTTCTTTGGGGCAGGGAGGGAGGGGGAGTAGAGCCAATGGTAGCCATAAAATAATTCTAGTATCTTCTAGTCCCTTAATCCCAACTGCCTTCATCAATTAGTAGGAATAAAAAAAATCTAATCATCACATTAAAGACTTTTTCTATCACTCACCTCGACTAGCTTCTTTCTGTTTCCCTTCTTCTTATGAAACAGAGGATGTCCATCTCCCATTACTCCATTAGCCATCAACTTGTGCTTCTGGAATGTTAACTTCAATCCTTCCTCCTAAGAAGACAACCCACCCACCCAAAATGTCATATGGCACATGTTTTTAAAGTAAACATTAAGCTTTGGGGATCTTGGGGTAAGGGTCATCCTCTGGCTCAAGGATGAGAAAGAAGGCCATCTGACTAAAAGGTAGAAATCAGAAATACGATAAAACCTATATACTTTTCCCTTAGACAGATTTTGTTTCTTGACCTAGTGCCCCTCAGAAAAGAAGAGAAGAATTTCAACAACACCCCCTACCTGGTGTCTCAATATTAGCATGGCACATCATCACAGGAGCAAAATCCTGGTAATTCCTAACACATACTTTAAGAAATTTTTCTTGTTGAGTACTTAATGAGCAACTAATAGGGTTTCAATAGGGAAGAGGATCAGGAAATTAAACTTCCCATTTGTAAAATAAGTAACACTGATTTAATTTCAGTAGGAATGACTTCTTATTTTTGACTTAATAAGGCCCATAAATACTTTGGTGTCATTTTAACAGCTTTCCTACAACTTGAATTCAATTTTTAAAAACTAGGTTTCTTGGATCTAGAAACAAGCCTCCCAAGAGAACCTTGTATCAATTAAATTTCTTTCAAAAATATTGTTTCTTTTAATCTAGTCCCCAGGAGATAGAAGTCAAGATCCCTTCCTTTACTGCAATGACTTCTCCTCAATGGAGCTGTGTGAGCTCTAATTTTTATACCCTCTCATTTTTAAAGTTAGCTAACCAAATGAGTTTAATATCATGTTAGTGAAGTAGTTAGTAAAACTACAGCCTCGTTCCCCACTTCCCAGTGCCTAAATGCTAAGCTTACATCTTTGATCTGAACCGTAAACTCCTTTTCATCCATGCCTCTGCGAAGTTTTGTGAACTGAGCTGCTGCTGTGGTGACTGCAGACACTTCCTCCTCTGCCATGGAAGCCGCGCTGCTGCTTCGTGGTGTGGGGACTGGAGAGTCACCATATTCTCCTGGAGTCAAGGAGGGACTATCTAGCAAGTGGTTGCCTGGCCCCAAAATTCCTCCTGTTACCATTTCCTGGCTCCGGCGGCTAGAAGGCCACTTCCCTGAGAGTACAGCCTGGCAGACGAGGTCAATACGGTTTATAAGGACACGATCCTGAATGGGGGGAAAAGAAATCAATACTGGTTTTAGGGCCGGAGAACCAGCTATGTGATTCTGTGACAAACAATACTGCCACCATTGTCAGAATGGGTAAAAATCACAAGGTAGGAGGAGGGAGGTAACAGTATCAGATCCCTAAGTCAACTGGGAAGAGTTTCATGAAAAAAAATGGGTAGCGCAAAATACAATTAAAGAAAACCAGAACCATCTGTTCCTTATTCCCTGCTTCTGTTACATTATATTTCCACACTATGTGTTCAGGAATGACGCTATTACCTTGGGCCACTCAGAGGCTCTTTGTCTTTCTTGTAGCAGCAGAAGCTCAGGGGTCATTTGTTCTCCATCTTCATTTGGGAATCCATCTTGGGACATAGTGAGGGACAGGAGACTCTCTTCATCATAGAGCTTTGAGCGGGACTGGTCAGCAGCTAGAGACCATACAGAATGTGAGCAGAGATGGAAGAATGAAGTTATGTAGAAATGGAATTATATGGGCTTTAAATAAAAGCCCAGAGAGTAACAGATCTCTTTTGGTATTCTATCAAATCAAAATCCAAATCTCTCCCAGAGGATGCATGTAGAAAAGAAGGGGAAGAGTGAGGTGAGTGGGGTGGAGAGGTGGGAAATGGGGAAAAGGGCCAACAGCCTGTCACATGCACTCACTTAGCTTTTCTTCCTTCTCGTCCTCACTCTCATCAGTGCTGGAGCTGGAGCTGGATGAGGATGAGGAAGAAGAGGATGATGGTGACAGCTTGCTCAAGTCCAGCTCAGAGTCTGAATCATCCTCATCCTCCAGTTTGACTGGTGGAACATTCCGGGAAACCAGAGGGGTAGTATCAGAGGGGGCTACTCGCATCTCATAGTCTTGTGGGGTTGGTCGGCTCCTGGCCACCACCTCATGCTCTAGCTTTAAAGTCAGACTCTCCAGACTGGGGACCTGGGCGGCTGTCTCCTCGGGTGGTTTTTCAACAGGAGCATCTGGGCGCAGGGGCAGTGGTGAGGCAGTGCGCGAGGTATACTGCTGGTGGAGCAGTGGAGTAGAGCAGCGTGACAGGGGTGGAGCTGGTGCTCCTGCCTGATGGTTCTGCATATAATTCATACGGGCAGCCAGAAAAGAAAAGTCTGGGTCCTGCATGATGTTGCAGTCTGTTTGGCTCACCCCATGGCGGGCTGCCCCTCGCAGAAGCTCCCCATCATGCCGAACAGGCTCCCACCATTTGGGCAATTCAGGACCTGGGGGCTGACATAATGCCAGCCTATCTTCCAGAAGGGGATGGCATAAAACTTGTTCCCGTAAGCGCCGAAGCAACTCGATACGGTAAAGAGTCCGTGAGGCCCTCTCCTCCGTGATGGGCTCAATGAACAGATTAGGGTCCGGGGGCTCTGCAAGAGATAGGGGCAGATGGAGAAATGAAGTGACTTGGCTCTGTTGCCCTCCATCCCCACTCACCCAAGACTCTCCAGTCTTGCTTACCATCTCCAGCTGCTGGGGGAAGGCGACACACTTGGCGACACATGGCCACAAAGCCATGGAAATACTTGGTAAGGCTTTCGTCTGTTTTTTTGTCCAGACGGGCAAAAGTACGGAAGCGATCCCAATGGAACTGCATGGTATCAGGGTCATATTCCACACCAAAGGTAGACACCACCCGATAGAAATCAGTTTGTTCACGCCTTGTCCATCTAAAGGGAAGAGGAATCAGGCAACAGTGATCAGAAAAACACAGAGAAGGGGTGCCTGGGTGGCTCAGTAGGTTAAGCATCCAACTCTTGATTTCGGCTCAGGTCATGATCTCGCGCTTTGTGAGTTCGAGCCCCACAATGCGTTCTGCACTGACAGTGTGGGAGCCTGCTTGGGATTTTCTCTCTCTCTCTCTCTCTCTCTCTCCCCCCCCAACCCCACCCCCCCCCAGCCCACCAACACCGCTCTCATTCTCTCTCAAAATAAACAAAACTTAAAAAAAAAAGAAAAAAAACACAGGGAAACTGGTTATTTCTTAATGTGGCTTAGAATATCTGAATAAACAAAAATTGAAAGTAGGGACAAAAAAAAAAAGGGGGGCCAGAAGACAGCAGAAGAGGGAGTTAAGAGGTACTCTATAACATATAAGAATTTAAGAATAGCAAACTAAGGAAAAAAATGACGTGGGCAAATAAATGAGAACGGTCACATAAAAGACCTCCTTAGGAGTTGTGGTTAGGCACACAACCAAAGTTTCTGGCATAGAGGAATAAAAGTTAAAGGCAAAAATAAGTGGTCCCTCTAGGGAATTCCAAATAAATCCTTCCTAAGATGCTTTTCAATAAGACCCATAGCTGGGGCGCCTGGGTGGCTCAGTCAGTTGAGCGTCTGACTTCAGTTCAGGTCACGATCTCACAGTTTGTGAGTTTGAGCCCCGCGTCAGGCTCTGTGCTGACAGCTCGGAGCCTGGAGCCTGCCTTGGATTCTGTGTCTCCCTCTCTCTCTTCCCCTCCCCCATTCATGCTCTGTCTCTCCCTGTCTCAAAAATAAATAAACATTAAAAAAAAAAAATTCAATAAGACCCATAGCTGAAGGCAAGCCTACAACTCAGCCCAAATTCCCAGCCACACTACCGTTGCTGTTTTTCCCGCCGCGCGATTTCTTTTAGCTTGAAGGCTGCCTCACAACGCCGTCGTCTCCGGTCCCCTCGTTCTGCAGCCTCTATCTTCATCTGTTCTCTCTTGTAGCTGCGCTGATAAGCTGTTACTAGGCGCCGAAGCCTAGCTGTCAGAGCAGAGCCTGGAGGCCAGAATAGATGGCCTGGCTGCTGGGTCACCTGGGCTGTGGGAAGCAAAGAAGAATGAACAGGAAGTACAGGAAGGACAGTAGAGATAATCAAGCCACCCAAAAGCAAAGCTCTTAGAAATCCCAGGACAGGACAGAATTCAGTTAATAATTCCCCAACCCACCACCCCACACAAAATTGT
Organism: Leopardus geoffroyi; assembly: GCF_018350155.1. Lineage (NCBI taxonomy): Eukaryota > Metazoa > Chordata > Mammalia > Carnivora > Felidae > Leopardus > Leopardus geoffroyi. The sequence goes on from NC_059337.1 coordinate 72,345,600, forward strand.
ACTAGTTGACCTAGAAGTTTACCTTCGTCTCCATCAATCACTGAGATCTCCTCATCCATCATCATCAAGGGATCACCCTAGAGAAGGAGATCCACCCCACAGGATGGAGGGGGGGGAGGGAAAGGGGGGGAAGTTGGCACTCTGAAATCACTTTCTTATGTGAGTCCTTCTATGGCACCAAAGGGATCAAGAAAAATTTCTAATGACCCCTCACAAAGAAATGGAAGCAACCAACTAAAGGGATAAGAAAGTAAAACCTGAAAAAACAGTTGTTGTTAATGGCTTAAAAATTAGGGACTCAGGAATTTTGCAGTCACATAATATACTTCAATATCCAGTTTGGTCCCACCTCCTACACAAGCCATCCCTGGTCTCCCCCAGTTGGTATCACAATCCTTTCCATTACTACTTTATATTCTCAAATGGTAGTTACTTTCCATTTTGTATTATAAATTAATCAATACACTTCAGGATCCAGGGAATGGGAGAATACTTAACTATTTAGTAATAGAGAAAAGCTAGACTCAAAGGAGAATTCCTCACCTCATCATCTTGGTCCTTTGGGGGGCCCTGGAGTGGTTTGTATTCAGGATCTTCACAATCCTTATCAAAGTCAACCCTAAAATTATTCAAAAGCATGAAAAAAAACAACAACACAAGAATGCATCTTCCTTCACTACGAGCAATTTAGGATGAAGACCTAGCCAAATGTATAATCTAGCATGAAGCAGTCTTTTCTTTCATGCTTAAAGGAATGGCAGCCAGGTGCTAAGATCTGAGAAAGTTAGGTACAACACCGAACAAGACAAAGGACAGAAACTGACAAAGTGTCATTCTAAATTGCTCACATCTGAAACAAAACACTTTAACCAGTGTATTTCCTTTCTCTTGATAGCCTTTTTCATTCTTTACCCATTCTTCCCATCCTTCCTATTTACTTTAATTATTACATTTGAATAGTCCATGTTTGCTTGTTTTATTTTGCTCTACTGAGCGGAAGGGTGACATAATACATGATTTGCAATGAATAACTGACCCAATTTCCTTTGAGTGTTCTGCACTAAACAAACTAAGGTTGTGATCATCAGAGAAATCTCTCAATTGCAGAAGAGTACATGGAATGGGTATTCATGAACTAAGCCAACTACTGAACATGCCCCTCAGGTCTCCATGTGAGAAGTTTTGTTAAACTCACTGGCACCCAAACCAGGGCAACACTGCCCCACCTGGTGACTCAGTATTAGCATGGCAATTCATCATCGAGGCACGTATCCAGAATCTATGCCTATATGTGTCAGCTACCACTGAGACATGACAAACCAGAGGTAAAATCTCCTGAGGCGCTAACCACATAAGTGGCGTAGGAGAGTTGCATGGCTATACCTTTCAAGAGAATCAGTTGTCCTGTCAGCTGTGGCTACACAGAAAAGTGTTGCAAGAAAACTGAACAGAACGTCAAATAAGCCATTTAGGAGTAATGTTAATTTTCACCCTTAGTGGCATCTTATGGCAATGTGTGGTTTTAGCCTAGTTTATGGAGTCCTTTCTGCTAATCCCACTCTTTGTTAAGAATTTATCATTAATGAGTATAACCATCATTAAGAATACTAATGGGTTCAGTCAAGGCTACAGTTATGTTGTCACTTAGCATAAGCAACTAATAGGCTTCATGGGGTAGATTCAGAACTTCAAGACAATTAAACACCAGTGCTTACCCTTCTACTATGTCAGAGAAATTATCCAATACTCGATGTTCTGCTGCAATGGCTTTGTCATCTGGTCGACCAGCCTTTTCCAGGAAGCATAAGGCTGGATCTGCCCTCATAGTATTGTATTTCTCATAGCCTAGAAGAAAAAGGGTCTTAAGCTGAAGAAAATAAGAGATTAATTTTGCCTAAAGGGTGCTGAAATAATTGAACTATCTGAGCTACTTTGCTCATAATAGAAAATACTAACTTGGACAGCTACTGGGTTATATTACTATATTTAATATTTCTATAGCAACTTAGAGTCACAAAGAATTTTATCACTAGTTATAAAAGATAAGAACTTAATCAGAATTTATAAAGAATGGTGAAAAGTTTACATAGCCATTTAACTGGTAGTTTTTCTATTATTATTCTTACTACATACATGGGGAAACTGAAAAAGTAAAATAATTTAGGGCTAGGTCACACATTTTTGAATGAAGGACAAGAAACACCTGTAAACCAACAGGCACTGAATGTCTGATGAACAGAGAATGAATGAATGAGTCCATGAATATATTTCAGGATGTTTGGACTCACCTAAACCTCTTTGTCTCACAAGTAAATCTACGATTAGAAAGTGTTCAGTTTTTCTGATCCCTTAAAACATCTTAAAAACATGTTGATTAAGTGCCATTACTTTTATGTTAAAGAAATAAACAGAAAAACATTTTCAATTTCTTTTAGGTTTACTTATTTTGAGAGAGAGAGTAAGAGCACAGGAGCGGGTAAGGGGCGGAGGGAGGGAGGGAGGGAGAGAGGAGAGAATCCCAAGCAGGCTTTGCACTGTCATCACAGAACCCGACGCAGGACTTGAACTCATGAACCATGAGATCATGATCTGAGCCGAAACCAAGGGTCTGATGCTTAACCTCTGGAGCCACCCAGGTGACCCCAGAATAGTTAAAAAAAAAAAAAAAAAGTGATATTCTTTTTTTTTTTTTTCAACGTTTATTTATTTCTGGGACAGAGAGAGACAGAGCATGAACGGGGAAGGGGCAGAGAGAGAGGGAGACACAGAATTGGAAACAGGCTCCAGGCTCTGAGCCATCAGCCCAGAGCCTGACGCGGGGCTCGAACTCACGGGCCGCGAGATCGTGACCTGGCTGAAATCGGACGCTTAACCGACTGCGCCACCCAGGCGCCCCAAAAAAGTGATATTCTAATTCACTAAGTCACTGGGCTGGAAGTTAGCACTCACTGCTTTTAATACCTAGGATTTGTTATTAGGCAAGACTGAAAAGGGAGTACTCTTCCTTTTTGTACTCCATTTTGTTTCACTGTAGCGCATACCTTCATCAGAGTGACTGTTGAACATTTAGACAAATAGGATGTTACATAAGTAGAACACTTTCATACAAATTAAACGTGTTTATTATTAGTAGGAGTGGGCATATATTACCTCCCCTGAACTGTGGAAGCTTAACTAAGATACCACAACATACAAATTGATAACGCTGATTAGGGAACAGATGGGAGACTCCCTACCTTGGGATTTAACTATCCATCTGGTCTTTCTGAACATCTATTTATAGGAACGAAATGCTTTGCTCTGGATATTTAAGAACTAGTTTCTTATTCAAACGTAATTTTATTGAAAACCAATCAGATAACTCAGGTACTGGCCATAAGCATTTTACGCTACATGTTCCATCTGTGGACGTAAGTCTACAAAAGGAAATAAACAGACTAGAAAAAGGTACCTACCATGCTTAAAGACTCCAATGAGCAAGGACTTGTCAGCCTCACTGTCCCACCATGTTGTTGGAACCTCCAGCTGATCCACTACTGGGAACCATATGTCAATCTCACTAAAGGTAGAAGACAGCAGAGTCAACACAGCAATGCAGAGAATTAAATAACAATCCTTGGGGAGATTATTATAGGTATCTTCTTTTATCCATTAACTTAAATGCTCACGGATCTGCCTATTTCCTTCCACTGGTATCAAGCATAAGATTAAAGAAGTGACATACTTTCTTAATTATCAGTTATCCCAAAGACAGCACAGAATGAAATAAATAAACCAATCTTTTCTGGTATAAGGCAAGGCATAAAGAAAAATGTACCATAACTTTACCTGGCAATGGCACCCCCTAACACCTTCTCTGCCTGGTCTCCAATAACCTCCTGCCTTAGATAATAGAGCATCCGTACCCGCAATAGCACCCTACAAGTGAGGGAAGAAGAGCCGGGTCAGTAATAACACAGAAACTTTGGGGTGGAAAATGCTTTAGTCTTTGTTAATTTCCATCCTTACTTGTTACACTGATGTTTCAAATGCTTCTTATAACTCTCATCCTGGAACAGGGTATCAGGATTATATTTCCGGATCCAATCTGCCTTATGGATATCAAAAGTGCTTTGTGATTTTACTTTTTTCCCCTTGCGTCCACGTGGCACAGGGATAGACAGACCTGGGAAAGGGGAGACATTAAAGACTTGGATTGAGAAAAACCCTTGGACCTGAAAAGGATTAGGTGATCTATAGAAAGATAAACAGTAAAGAGTTGATAATTACCTGAATGATTCTGCAATTCTTTTGTCTTGCCATTTTCAGCAGGGCTAATCAAGTCCCAAATGAAGCCTTTGATATTTTCATCCCCACGATAATGTAGAAGACAGTAAACAAGGATGGCCCGGCAAATTGTCTCCACATCTCGTTCAGTCATACGTCGCTTGAAGCGTCCATGAGACAAGATATCTCGCCACCGTCCCCAACTAGAAAAACAGAAAATTGTGTCAATATTTTCCTGGGGACTTCCAAAAGATGGGAGAGAAAAAGATCTGGGGAAAACATCTTAACAGAATAAAGTTTTTCCCATTATCCCCTCTTTGGTCAGAGCTTCCAATCTGAAAGGCAAACCGAGTGTCTAGCAGGATTAAAATCCACTACCTCTAATGGCAAGACGGGTTCTTACCCATATACCAAGAGGTGCTTTTCCACCCGAAAACAGTCAGTGCGCCCATAGGTATGATGACGGTCGTGTCGGCGAGAGCGTGGCCGCTCATCATCTTCACTTTCCAAATCAGAGAATTCCACTAGGTCATCATCTTTCAGGGTGCTGAAGTGCCGGGTCTGTTTTCGTACTCTAGGTGTGTCAATCACCAAGTTATTCTATACAGAGAACAGAAGCAGAAGAGTAACTCTGTTCAAGATAGGATTGTGGGAAAGGAATTAAGACAATTATGGATTGAAATAGCCTAGGATATAACATCTGTAGATACTCAAAAAGAGATTTTTTTTTAGGACATGCAAAATAATCTATAGGGACTCAGGAAGCAAAAGTAAGTGGTAGATATCTAAGTAGTTTTCTGGGGTGTCATATGCAGAAAGTTTTTACAATGGCTCTTATATACAATACACCATCATAAACGAAGGCCAGCATCAAAGAATCGGAGCAGCTACAAAGGCTCCTGAAACACTGCTTCCGTAAAGAAAAGGAAGCTTACCTTGCTGTTCAGTAGATCCATGTCCAGGTCAGCCTTTTTGGCCCACTTTTGCCAAAAGTTGGGGTCATCCAAAGAAATATCAGTTCTATTTTCAGAAGCAACAAAGCTTGCCTAGTGAGGAAGGAACAAAGTTGACCACAACACTTTTTTGAGCAAGTGAAACCAGTAACTATATTTAAAAAATATATTGAAATTCCTGTCTCTACCTCTGCTTCTCTAGCATTTGGCACAGACAGAACATACCTTGGCAAAGGTAGAACCCTTTCCTTCAGACTCAATGGTGATGGTTGTGGTTCGTCTTAACAAGATCTGGTCAATGTCTTCTTCACAAAACTTGGAGCCCTCATCATCTTCTTCCATTATGGCTGCATATGCTCCTTTTCTTAAGAGATCTTCAATCTCTTTCTTGGAGAACTGCTGGATCTGCAAAACCCAACAGTAAGATGAAAAAACTACTAAGAGCATTACCTAACCATATCATAATAATTTATTACATTTTAAGAAATAAGAATTGAGAAATCAAACATGGTGGTCAGATTCCTGTGCAAAAATAGCTTTGCCTCCCTCTATTGCTATGACCTGCTACAAATGTATCCACAGACTAAGAGGACTCACTCCAGTAATGTTGCCATCCCGACCACTCATGGACTGAAGCACAGCTTTATCCAATCCCAACTTAAGGCTGGCCTTATCAAACATCTCTCTCTCATAAGAATTACGAGTGATGAGACGGTACACCTTCACAGCTTTGCTCTGCCCAATTCGATGACATCGTGCCTGCGCCTGGTTAAAAAGAAATGGAAAGAAAGGGCAAAGATAACATAAAATTGGGGTGGGAAGAATTCAAAATACCAATTCACATCTATAATGCAGCCATGAGGTCAACTCAAAACCAAAAGTCAATTTCAAGATGAAATGACTGCCCCACCAAACACAACAGGAGTCAGCAAGCTATAGTTTACCCAGCCACCTGTTTCTGTTAATAAAGTTTTACTGAAACGCAAACCCACCCATTCATTTCCATGTTGTCTATGGCTGCTTTTGTGCTACAAGAGCAGAGCTAACTAGTTACAACAGAGACCATATGGTCTGCAAAGCCCAAAACATTTACTGACAGTTTGCTGATGGAGACTGCCACCTTTAAACCAAATAAACAATGCCATACTCTTTGAAAGAAAGTCTTTCTACGAGATCTTGATCCTGTTGAAAAACCTCTTATATTAGGTGGTTCGTCCCTAAGACAATGATTTCCTCTACCTGCAGGTCATTTTGTGGATTCCAGTCTGAATCAAAGATGATGCAGGTATCAGCAGCTGTGAGATTAATACCAAGTCCACCAGCCCGGGTGCATAGCAAAAAGACAAAACGGTCTGAGTCAGGCTTGCTGAAGCGGTCAATAGCTGCCTGTCGAAGGTTACCTCTGACTCTCCCATCAATACGCTCATATAGGTACCTGTGCGACAATCACAGAAAAAAATTTAATTGGTAAGCAGAAAAAAGAGACCAAAAAAGCAGATTAGGATCAATATCAGTATCTCTGTATCTCTAGTTGATCCAAACCTTATCAGAGAGTTGAGAGTAGGAATCTTAAATACTTCTTTTATCCCAGTCCTAGCCGACTTTATTAAACCCAGACCCTCCTACTCTTTGCAGCTTTACGAAGCTACACTAAACACAAGGCAAGGTATGACTCTTTTCTCACCTCCTCTGAATTAGATAATCCTCTAGGATATCTAGACAGCGTACCATCTGGGAGAAGATCAGAACCTTATGGCCACCAGCTTTAAGTTTTGGAAGCAACTTGTCAATAAGAACCAATTTGCCAGCTGAACGAACCATGGCCTGCAAGTGGAAGTCATGAGGTATAATATGGCAAGCTTCTCGAAATTCTGTCAGGATTTTTTCTTCTGCACCTGCCAAAAGAAAAATCAAACTTGATGGTGAGATCCAGAGAAACATGCTAAGGCTGTAGTTTACTTAATTGAGATAAGGAAGCCAAGAAAAGTCATCTGACTTGAGATAAACATTTTTCTCACAGAGAATTTCAGCACCCAAAACATCCTAAATAATCTTCGACTGTGTCATACAAAATACTACAAATCAATCAGGACTTAAGATTGTAATTGGGTAAAATATACATAAATATGTGGACTAGAACTAGGACAGTACATGATAACAACTATTACCATCCCACTGGCACCCAAATCAGAAACTGCAAAATGGAGTACCAGTGAGGACATTTCTCCAAAGGACAGAAAGACTTGAGTTCTTGTTCATGAAATTCTAAACAGCAAATTGCATATAATTTAAGATTATGCAGGATGAAGGGGGAAGAACTAGCGAAAGACATTTCACATAAGAGTTGCTTTAAAAGAACCCCTCTCCCTCCCCAACTTAGGCTGAGTCAGTCAACGTATCCACAGTTCCTGAGGAGTATCGTTAGAAAGGAAACACAGGCGACAGAGGAATGCAGTATTCTCCAGGAGCTCTCTCACCATTGATGAGATATGGGTGGTTGCAGCATTTGCGCAACTCCATCATTGTATTGAGCAGATTAGGCATGTTAGTGTGACCTGCCCCTTTGGAAAGGAAGGAGAAATTCTTCTCCAAAATAGCCCGGTAGTATTTCTTCTGGATGTTGGTCAGCTCTACTTCAATAATAGTTTCCTGTTTGGGTGCCAGGTTTTTTTCAACATCCTCTTTGAGTCTTCTCAGCATCATTGGCTTGAGAATGGCCTGTAGCTTTTGAACCTGTGCCCAATACAGAGAGAAAAGAAATAAAAACTATGAGGACAAATATGCTTACGTTACTTGGAAACATGAAAAAAACATGAGTTTTCCACTATGAGAAATGCAGATTTTGCACAATGCCACAAATGATGCAGGCACGAGGTTGTAAGTTCAAAAAGGCCCTCACAGCCTATGACAGTACATGCGTGCCTACTACACACTTTACCTTTTTTGTCCAGATACATTTCCTACCTGTTCCTCTGTCTTGAGATCCCCAAAGTCCTTGAGGAACTCTGATTCTGAAGGAAACTGTGAAGGTTCCAAGAAATGAAGCAAGCTAAACAGTTCCTCCACGGTATTTTGCAATGGTGTTCCTGTGAGTAACACTTTGTGTTCCTAGAAATGGAGGAAACAAAAAAATGATAAAACTCAAAAACATAAAGGACATCTGGGGTTTTCTATCAAGTATATAACTTAAGCGTTAATTTCTTTATCTGTATAATTATGGGAATGGACCAGATTACTATCTTAACTTTTCTTTCACTCTTGCTCCCTCTTTTGATAAACATAAAACATTAAAAAAAAAAAAAAAACACCTTGATATTTAACAAGAATTAACTTAAACATGATTATGAGCAAACAAAGATATATTCAAAATATTTATTTTTTCAATTACATATGCCTTTCCACGCTCAAATCCCCACAGATAACCTAATATGTCCCCCTCTAGGGAATGTACCTGTGCTGGATTAAATATGGCCATTAATTCTTTGTAGTTCCTCCTATCAAGGTTCACCCCTTGAATCTGGGCTTGCCTTGTGGCTTGCTCTGACAAAGAGAATGTAGCAGAAGTGATATTGTGTGAGTTTCAGAGCCTATAACTCAAAGGCCTTGCAACTTCTGCCTTTGCCCTCTCTGGACACTGCCCTGACTCTACCATGTAAAGAAGCAACGTCTGGCCTACTGAAGGATAACAGGTCATATGGAAGATGACCCAAGAGCCCACCAATTGCCAGCTGCAGCCACATTACTGACTACAGGCAAGATCACCAAAGTAATGGTCTAGCCGAACACAGCCCAAGTTGCTGGGCTAGAAAATCATAAAAAATAATAGTTGTTAGCCACTAACGTTTAGGGTATTTGTTACGCAGTACGAGGTAACTAATACAGTATCCCACCTCTCCACCTGGTTAAAAACCACTAACATACAATTACCTTCCAATTCTAAAATATACAGGACTCTTACAAGACTTTCAGGTGTCCACTCCCATAGGTCATACCCACCACCCAATACCAGGATTGGGATTCTTTTTTCTTCTCTGGTAATTAAAGTTATATTAATTCCACAGAGAATTAGGGTTATTTTAATTTCAGGTGTTTTTGCCCATGAGTCAATGTGAAGAACTCACCAAGTCCATGTGCTTGAGGCTATCAAGCAGCTTGCAGTTACGGTTCTTTAGCCGATGGGCCTCATCAATGATGACACAACGCCATTCAATCTCACGAAGCTCAGGACAGTCTGACAAAATCATCTCGAAAGTGGTGATCAGGGCATCAAACTTGTATGCACCTGGGATGAGGCGCCCCTAAGCACGAAGGCAATAAAGTTAAGAAAAGGCCTACCATGAACCTAAACAGGGACCTCTTTTGAATTACACATTCTCTTTTCTATATTCAGGCAGGCTCAACAGGAAATACAAACTGCACCACCACCCACCTCTGCTGCTGTTTATCTTCATGATAAATAATGCCAAATCACTGAATGTAAGATACAATGTCTCTTCAACACATTCAGTTTCTTGAGAAAATGACAGACCTCATTGAATGAAGCTGGACATTTTTGACTCTGCTGTATGCCTAGCTCATGTATCTCAAAACCTAGATCTTTTGATAGTTAACAGTGAAATCCACAAAGGTCAGGCACCGTTGAAACATACAAGACAAAACTGAAAGTGAAATAGGTAATATCTGTTACTATCTAAAAATGGACAGGAGAATCAGTTTAAGAAAATAGCAGCAAAATACGACTAAGAAAGGATGAATAGCTCAAATTTTTATTTTAAAATTTATATAGAAACAGGAATTGATCTTGATGAAAATTTTAGTAGACTTAAGAAAAAGAAAGGAAATGGCCTAAGTTCACCACCTCCATTCTCTCCTAAATAAAAGTTATCAATACTGGTAAAATTCTATTTAAAATCTAAGTATTCATAAATGAAGCCAGAACTCCCACTGGATCAAAATGTTCACTGGTTAAAAAGAGCAAAAGTGAAAAAAATTCCTCATGTAATCTAGACAAAATGCCATAAATCACGTAAGAAAACCTCATTAAAAGTCTCTTATTCATAGAAAAGCCTCTAAAATACCAGCTACCTTGGCCTACTCTCTCCAAACCATTACATTCCCATGATATGCAACTCACCCGTGAATCTTTGCAGTACATTTCATATTGCTGAATCATCTGACGGCTAGCCAGACTGCCATGGTATACAATAGTGTTCATTTCTGTCCATGTATTGAATTCTCGCTCCCAGTTAGTAATTGTGGACAGTGGGGCAATGACCAGGAAGGGTCCGTGAATGCCCACATTATATACCTCCTGCAAAAAGGCAATGGACTGGATAGTTTTGCCCAATCCCATCTCATCAGCCAGGATGCAGTTTTGCCTGAAGATTCACCATGGAAAAAGAAAAGCATGTTAAAAGATACCATCTTTTTAAAAGTATATAACAAAAGAGTAAAAAGAAACTGTTTCAACAGAAAATAAGTAAAAATCATCCCAGACCAAGCCTACATTTCATGGGCCCACTCTTTTCTATACCTGTTATACCAATTAAAGAGCAGCCAGTTGACCCCTTCCAATTGATATTCCCGTAACTGGTTTCTGTTTTTATACTCATGTGACAGCTCTAACTTCTTCCAGGCACTTGCCTGTGGACGATTCTACAAAAGAGAAAATTTCAATTAGTGGGGTGAAGATATTAACAAAACTAGGCAAATGTCCCAGGCAGTTCTAGTACCTAAAATCAATTCAAAAACGTGAATTAAAAGCATCTTAAATATATTCAAGTTCATGAGTTCATAACGTAAGTTTAAAAAACTAAAAAAAAAAAAAAAAAAAAAAAAGGAAAACGAAAAGAGAAAAAAATCCATTGATCACTTCTGAAGGATGCTAGAGAACTACCCTGTTATTCTGAAAACTGGAAAATAAAAAAAATAAAGCATTTATCCTCCTTTCTTATACAATCTGTACCTCAGAGTGACCAAATAGTAGGTGAGTCGTATTTTATAGAAAATTCTGGCTAATAAATGAAGATGTGATACAATTAAAGTATCATCATTCTGAAATCCTTAAAGAACAGTCTGAGGCAGGGGCGCTTGGGTGGCTCAGTCAGTTTAAGTGTCCGAATTCAGCTCAGGTCATGATCACGTGGCTTGTGAGTTTGAGCCCCACTTCAGGCTCTGTGCTGACAGCTCAGACTCTGGAGCCTGCTTCAGATTTTGTGTCTCCCTCTCTCTGCCCCTCCCCCACTCACACTCCATCTCTCAAAAAAAATAAACATTAAAAAAAACAAAAAAACAAAAAAACAAAAAAAAAAAAAAACAGACCAAGGCAATGATCATAAATGGCTAATAATATCACAAAAGACAACCTGATAGAACCATCTATTAAGTAGATCTGGTCATCTCCCTTCCCCACCTGATCAAGCCTCTAGAATAGTAGTTTGTAATGAAACTGTCTACAATGATAATATTTTATATCTGCCACTAGCCACCTGTGACTACTGAAAGTTTGCAATGTAGCTAGTGGTTACTATGTTAGCACAGCGCTAAAAAGTTCCAGTGGACAGCACTGGTCTGTATCTAACCATTTATGTAAAATATAAGGGCCAGAGAACATATTAGAAGGTACCGAGGGAAATGCAACTGGCAAACTTCAGACCATGGAAACCCTAGAGAACAAACCACCTGATTTCTTCAAGAGAAACTGCAAAGATGGGAAAGGAGAGACAGGAGGAACTATAATTAAGAGAGATCTGAGACACATTAACTGACAGTAATATATAGACCTTTATTCTGAGTCCAATTCAAACAATTTAACATTAGAAGACAATCAGGGAAATTCATATAATGATTGGTTATTTGATGATATTGAGAAATGGTTAAATTTTCTTAGGTGTAAAAATGGTATTATTTATCCTTTAGACATAAACACCAAAATATTTATGGATGAAATAAAAGAATCTGGGATTTTCTTTAAAATAAATTGGGGGGGGGGGGGGCGCCTGGGTGGTGCAGTCGGTTAAGCGTCCGACTTCAGCCAGGTCACGATCTCGCGGTCCGTGAGTTCGAGCCCCGCGTCGGGCTCTGGGCTGATGGCTCAGAGCCTGGAGCCTGTTTCCAATTCTGTGTCTCCCTCTCTCTCTGCCCCTCCCCCGTTCATGCTCTGTCTCTCTCTGTCCCAAAAATAAATAAACGTTGAAAAAAAAAATTTTTTTTTAAATAAAATAAATTGGGAAACAGGAAAATGAGTAGATAGAGAAATACATGAAAAATCAGTTATCATTAATTGTTAAAAGTTGGGTGATGGGTACATTGTAACATTTCTTCACAATGTACATTGTAACATTTCTTTAACTTTTGTATGTTTGAAAGTGTCCATGATAAAAAGCTAAACAACAACATAAACTTCTATAAATAAAAAATTACATCATTACCTATGTGGGCTTTACACTCTAAATGCAAATATACTTACCACTCTTTTGAGTTCTGGGTGCCTTGATTGGATCCGTTTAAATTCTCGAATCTTTCCCTCATCAACATCCTCTTTCAGCTCCCACGTACTATCCTCGTAGGGCAGAGAGCACCATTTCACCAGGTAGTAAATTACAGGCTAGGAGAGAAGAAGCTAAAGGCTTAATGAACTGATTCTGTGTTCCGTGCTGTGATCAAAGGATAAGAATTTGACTATCGAGTCAGATCACAAGGTGTTAATACTAAAAAGTACTAGAAAAAAAAAAGATGCATGTACTATTCATGGCTTTGATGATTTTTGCAGCAATTTATCAGAATCTATTCTAAAAGGCAAAGTTCTACCAGTAGTTTCTAGAACACTAAGCACTGAAATATTATGCTCATCAACCAAGCAAATGTCAAATATATACATATATATATATATGTATACATATATATATATTTTTTCCTCCCCTGTATTATGTTGACTTAGGTTGAAATTAAAAGATAGACCTCTGGCTCCATACTAGTGTCCTGGGACCAAATTTAATACAGTGGAAGAGTGGAAGCCAAGCTACTTTTCTAAGCGAGGAACATATTAAACCTGTAAGAGAAAAGCAGGGCTGAAATCACTGGGCTTCGGAGCTTCTGTAGCTCTGAGTGCAGACGCTACGTCAAAGAGTAGTCATATGGTGGTAAAGAGATTCCCTTGTGAGCTAGGAGAGAACTAGAAGAGCTATCACTGAGGACAGATAAGAAGAGAGAAGAGGAAGGGCAAATGCTGAAGTTCCACCTACAGTACTGTGCTCTATGTAGGTGTTCTACTGCAAGGGATGGGCAGTGACCTATGGTAAAATGGCTCCTCTTCTCACTACTCAAGATAATCTTTGCACTGACTGCATTTCCATTTCTGGCTTATATGAAACAAGAATTAGATTGGGCCTAGTGCTGGGACGCCTGGGTGGCTCAGTCGGTTAAGCATCCAAGTTCAGCTCAGGTCATGATCTGGTACATGAGTTTGAGCCCTACATCGGGTTCTGCACTGTTGGCGGAGAGCTTGCATGGGATTCCCTCCCTCCCTCTCTCTCAACAAAAACCAAAACAAACAAAAAGTTTTATATTGGGCCTAGTATAATCAACAGTAATCTCTATGATCAATTCACAGAATACCCCTCAAAACAGCAAGAAGTTTGAAGATTATATCTAAGTACCTCAACAGAGTCACAGATCATGGGATCCCCAGAATTAATTTAGTTGCTCCTTTTCTTTATTATAGTGACTCAGGTCACCTTCTACATAAAGCCATTTGTCCAGGTCACACATTTCCAGAATCATAATTTACTGTTCCAAATACTTTATTATTTATAATACTTATTTCCACTATTAGGTAATATACACAGGATGACAAAGTAAACTTATTTTGGGGATGGAGGGAAATGGGTATATAGGATGATATCCAATACTGGCAGCAAAAGTTTTACCAGGGAACTAAAACATTTTCTTCTGTCTTGCCATTTCCAACACAGTCCAAAGGGACCAAAGACCAATTACTTCTGGAAGAGTTAAGTATGTTGATAGAGAGCACAAGATTTTCAAGGCTAAGAAGACTGAGATCCTGAAAATGATGAGAAGAATTTAATAGCAGCTAACCTGTCCTAATAGTTGGGTTGGTTTCCCACTCACCTCCCACAAATGAACAACAAACAGTAACTCCCACCCCTACCCCCAAAAGCAGACTATGTTATCTGAGGATGCCTATTAGGATATGAAGACATAGTGAACTGTAATAGGTCTTGGACGTCTAAGGTTCTGAGTGACTCTAAAGGCTTATACAATAAACTTGGAATTTTACAGAGGGAAGACTTTAATTTTTAGGTCCTGTAAAGGTGGTGTATGGAAACATGTCACTTAACTTGTGAGTGGGCCCAGCTCACCACCTGGCACTGGCATTTTAACAAGGTTCTGTGGTTCTGTACTTGTCACTAGGTAAGCAGTAACTGTCAGACGTGATAAAAACTTTATGAAATATGGCCGTACAAAGCAAACCAACAACTGCTACTTAAAGTGAAAAGAAAGCACTAAGTTCTAAGGGAATGGTTGTTCACAGTCTAAGTAAGTTTCAAAAAAATTAAGAGAGGATGTTCAATTCACTGGTGGCTTAGATCTTTACAATTCTTCCTTGGAAAATGAAAAAAGCAATTTATGAATCTGTATTAGCAAGTGTTTTAGCATGTGTAAAATCTGCTAACAGAGCTTTAGTGCTCTGATTCCCAATGAAGCTATGCTTGAGAATCCCTTGGAGAACCAACTTAAAAATACAGATCTCTGGGTCCCACCCTAGACCTACTGAATCTGAATCTGTGGGAAGGGAATCCCACATTCTGTTTAAAAGTATAGATTCAGGGGCACCTGGTTGAGTGTCCAACTTTGGCTCAGGTCATGATCTCATGGTTCATAGGCTGGAGCCCCACACTGGGTTCTCTGTCAGTGTGGAGCCTGCTTCAGATCCTCTGTTCCCCTCTCTCTCTGCCCCTCTCCTGCGGCTCTCTCTCTCTCAAAAGTAAACATTAAAAAAAAAGTACAGATTCAAATCAGTTTTAATGATAAATCAAAACACATTAATTGATGGTAAGTTCACCAAATAAGTAATTCTCTGGGGCGTCTGGGTGACTCCGTTAAGTGTCTGACTCTTGATTTGGGCTCAGGTCATGATCTCGCGGTTTTGTAATATTGAGCCCCATGTTAAGCCCTCGCAGCTGGCTCATGGGACAAAGATCCCTGTGTGGGGCTCTGTGCTCCCAGAATGGAGCCTGCTTGGGATTCTCTCCCTCTCCCTTTCTTTCTGCTCTTCCCCTGCTCACACACACCCACTCTCTCAAAATAAATAAATAAACATTTTAAAAAATCAGTAATTCTCTGGGGCAACTGGGTGGCTCAGCTGGTTAAGCGTCTGACTTCTGCTCAGGTCATGATCTCACATTTTGTGAGTTTGAGTCCTGCATTGGGCTCTGTGCTGACAGCTCAGAGCCTGGAGCCTGCTTCGAATTCTGTGTCTCCCTCTCTCTCTCTCTGCTCTTCCCCCGCTCATGCTCTCTCTCTCCTTCAAAAATAAATAAAAACATTAAAAATTTTTAAAAACTTAGTAATTCTCAACAACATGAAGAAAGCTAAGAGTCTGTACAGGTATTTTTACATTTATAACTACGAAGATTTGTGAAGTATCTCTACTGCTCTCCCCTTCTCTCACCCTCAACTGAATGTCAGGGGTCTCCCATATAAAATCTGAGAGAAAATGAGATCAAGGTGAATGAGTACTTGTTCATACAGCTCTTGGTACTTATAAATATAGCTCTCAAATGTTTGATTTTATGGAAAGCTTTCCTTTTAGCCTCTCTCCTACTCCCTTAATTTTCCCAATTTCATTCTAAAGAGCCCTCAGAAAAACTCAAAAATACCTCTTTGTCCCAGGGATTTTTTTAGCCATATCTGAAAAATAAAAGATGGGCAAGCAGACCAGCAGAAATCTAAGACCTTTCATGTTCTTCCATGCCCCAACTTACCTCCCCGTTGTCTTTGTCAATGCTGTGAGACTCATCCAATATCCTATCCACCTCTACATAGTCAGGATTGAAGGGCTCTTCATCCTAAAGGAGTTATCAAACAAACAGTAAGACCAAAATATCATTGTCCAATAGACCCAACCTTCCACCCCACCTTTACTTTGATGATCCTATTTCAAAAAAATCTTTTTTTTTTTTAAAGAAGTCTTCAGAAGGGAGATCCCAAATTTCACAGTATCAAATTCTAAAAACTTACCTGAGCCTGCACCTATCCTCTCACCTATTACCAGAGCAAGTCTCCTAAGAGCAGCCATTCTCTCCATATGTGGTCTGGATTCCATCCCTTCTCACCTTCTTAATCCCTCTCTACTGGATCATTCCCACAAACACATGGATATTCTCTATTAAGCCACATCTTAAAAAGACCTCCTTACTCTTCATCTGCCTATAATGATTTTTCTGTTCTGCTTCATAGCCAAATTTTCCCAACTGGTTTAAACACAAGGTATCTCCATGTCATCACCTTCCCTGCCCATCCATTCCACTCTTCCATCCACTTTCCTCACACAACTAAACTACTTACTTTTGTCAAGGTCATTAATGATCTCCAAATTGCCAAATATAATGAAATAGTTTTGTCCCCAGTTCGCTTTACCTCTGAAAAGCATTCCACAATTCCTAATTCTCTCCATTAAGCACTCCCTTCCCTGGGATTTGCTGAGACACCATAGTCTCATCATCATCAGTAGCACCCCCCATCTGCCCTTTATTTTGGTTCTGGTTTTTGTTTTGGCCAATTTTCAATCACTTTGGTTCTTTTTCTTCTAAGTCACTGGCATCCGACTCTGGATGGTATATGAAAATATATAACCCACGGCTCCAAAGATCTCAAAGAAACTTTAAGGAAAAAAACTCTTCTTTCTTCAGACACTTGTTGCCAGTGCTTCTTGTGACATATCTTTTCCTAATCTTTCTCCTGTAACTCTGGCATACAATTCCTTCTCCTTCACCTAGACCTTGAAATTTGGGAGAATTCTCTAAAAACAAACAAATAAGGGGCGCCTGGGTGGCTCAGTCAGTTGGGTGACTGACTACAGCTCAGGTCATGATCTCGTGGTCTGAGTTCGAACCCCACATCAGCCTCTGTGTTGACAGCTCACAGCTTGGAGTCTGCTTCCAATTCTGTGTCTCCCTCTCTCTCTGCCCCTTCCCTGCTTGCTCTCTGTCTCTCTCTCTCAAAAATAATAAACATTAAAAAAAATTTTTTTAAAACAAATAAGTAAATTTTGGGGAATTCTTTAAGCATTGGTTCTGAGCTCACACCCATTCTATTAGAGAAGGAACTTTCTATAAGAAAATACAGAACTATGTACAGAAATCCTCCCTGCCCCTGAGGGAACTTTAATCATCATTAAGGTTTTAATAACTATTTATATGCTGATAAACTCAAAATTTTAATTGCAGCCTAAAAAAATTCAGATCTGAATATCTTTCTGCTTAACTACAGATGTGTTAAGGAATTTTAAGGTTAACATAATCTAAACTAATTGATTTCTCCCAAATTGGCTGCTTCTAAAATCTTCCATAATTCAATAAATGATCCCACCTCAACCCATTTGCTCAGACCACAAACCTGCCATCACACCAGGCCCTGTCAATTCTAATCTATCCATTTTCTCCACGTGAAACCACACTATTCCAAGCTGTGATACTTCCTATCTAGAAAACTTCAACTGTTTCCATACTGTTTACTGTACTCTCTTCAATCCATTCTCCAAAGTTGTAAGTGATTGTGTAAAAGTGAACACTGGGGGGCAGCTGGGTGGCTCAGTCGGTTAAGCGTCCGACTTTGGCTCAGGTCACGATCTCCTGGTTCGTGAGTTCAAGCCCCACATCAGGCTCTATGCTGACAACTCAGAGCTTGGAGCCTGCTTTGGATTCTGTGTTTCCCTCTCTCTCTCTGTCCCTTCCCTGCTTGTGTTCTCTCTCAAAAACAAATAAAAGTGAACATTGCATTATGTCTTTGACCTGCTTTAAATGATTTAATCATTTTCATTTGTAAACAAAACTAAAACCAAACTGCTTAGAAGATCTGTAAGCACCTGCTTGCCTAAATTTCTGATTTCATTTTGGGCCATTCTCTTTTGTTCATCAACTCCACTGTCCTTTTAGTTCCTCAGCTTGTCTCAGGGCTTTCACATATGCTGTTTCCCATGCCAGCAATACTATTTACATGGGTTCATGTCCTTGCTCCTATTCACAACTGAATTCTCAGAGAAGTCTTCCCTAATTATCCAAAGTAGGCGTTTTCCCACCCGTTACGTCTACTTGTGCTCTTTTTTGGCACTTATCATGATTTGAATTATTTTTTACTCTCTCCCTCTCCCAATTAGACAGTGAGGTGGATGAGAACACAAACCATGTCTGGTTTGTTCTCCATAGAGACTGGCACATAATAAATGACGAATAAATGAATGACTGATTTGGTTAAATAGCCTACCTACATATGGAGATTTAATTGGCATATGAGTTCATAGAGTTGGTTCAACAATCACAAATTGTACATTAATACCAGCTGGAATGGGATTACAATTTCATTGTACATTTCACAAATTAGGCATTAAAAGAACAAAGATGAAGAACACCTGGGTGGCTCAGTTAGTTAAGTGTCTGACTCTTGATTTTGGGTCAGGTCATGATCTCAAGGTTTGTGAGTTTGAGCCCTGCCTCGGGCTTTGCACTGACAGTGCGGAGCTTGCATAGGATTCTCTGTCACTCTCTCTGCCCCTCCCCTGCTCCCTCTCACTCTCAAAATAAAAAAATAAACATAAAAAAAGAAAAAGACAAAAAACACAACCCAATTATTTTCATATAAAAAGAAATTATAAAACCTAAATGGTCCTACTTGCCGTCTCTAGGTGATGTGAGAAATAACTCTTTTACTGGCAAACCTGGTAGTATAAAATTAGCTTTATCAGATGTATTCAGGCAGAACTTTTTCTGCTGAAACTCTGCATTATTCCTTCCCTCAACCTTTCCTACTGGACCCTTTCCCCTTTAGCTCTAAGAAGCTGTGAAAAGGAATTGGTCTTCTCAAGGCACTTAGTACCGTATGTATAATAAAGATGAAAAATTGCAGTTTGGCAATGGGATGTGTACACAAAGCTTTCAAAGGAAAGTGGAGAGTTAAAATATGGCTCAAGAGACCCTTATGAATGCTCCAGTGTTTAACCAGTAGTAAGAATGGCTATGGGAAATTAGAGCTCCTTTATCACGATTTCTTGATATACTGGATTAGAAATTATAGAAAATAAGTGTTCTCTCTTAACGACATGTTTGCTTATGCCTACAGATACCATCGGCTGCCACAGACTGACATTAGGAGTGCCTCAAATAGACTGTAGGTCAGTTTATCACCCATCTTGAAAATACTCCATGGATACTGAACAAGTCAAAATTAAAATATTCTAGTAACTTACAAAGACTGTATTTAGACCTGGTAAACAAAGCATGGGGCTATAAAGTAAGGAAGGTTCAATGATCAAAATTAAGACTTCATACCCACGTACACAAAGCAACTATAAACCTTGAAGAATCAGTCAAGACTGCTGACTCCAGTAATTTATGCTTCTATGAAATAAATGATAGGTAATACCTATTCCTAATTACCTCATGGAAGAAGTGTCTCATCTGAGCCATTTTGGTTTTGAAGCGCTTTAGTTTTTGATGGATTCTCTTATCCTTCTCTAGTTGGGAGATGGTAGCCCATTCACAGTGCAGATAGGAGCTGAAGGGGATGGAAACAGCCAGTCATGGTGTGAGAAAGGAGAGGTGGTTGGCTAGGTTTGGGGATTAGCCAGAAGCAGGCACAATGAGTACAACATGTTTAAGTGGGAGATAGTCTCTTAGGTTAGTGCTTCTTAAACTTGATTTTGCACACAAATACCTGGTCTGGGGCAGGCTTGAAAGTACACATTTCTAACAAGCACCCAAATGAGGCTAATTCTTTTGGTCCATGGACCATAGTCTGAGCAGCAGGGTCTTAGTGTCAGACTAAGGTATAGAGGATCACAAAAGATTTTATCAGGAATCACCTTTATCCTACCTTCCTGCCAGGAATAGTAAGATTCATGACAATTCCTGAATTTCTCTCTGAATAGACATTTTCCTCAATGAAAACAATTTAGGCTAGGAGACTACAAAAAGGGGACATATTCCCACCCAGGAAAGACTATACAGGAGAACTTTTTACAACCCTGTGGAGATTAGGGTGAAAAGCTTTTTGCACGGATCACATACTAGTTCTTGTACTTGACAAAGAATTCTTCTGCTTCAGTATATTGTCCAGAAGGAAGCTGAGAAGAAAAACATTATAGTTATTAATACTTTATTTGTCAAAGAAATAACCCTTAAATTCCACTACTTCTAGTAGAGCTTCATACCAATGCCCTAAGTATATTACTGACTGAGGGATTAAAGAACTAATCTGGTACTTCAATATAAGAGGTCCCATAGTTGGAAAAAATAAGCCTTCATCCATTTTAAACAGGTAAGCAAAAGAGGAGGCAAGAAAACAGTTCTTATTTTCTAGCTAATTTACCTCCACCATATTTCATAATTACACTGCAGTAATTTATCCTGACATCCAAAGGTGCTCATTAAATAAAGTCTGTGAATGTAGCATTATGAGCTGACATTAAAGGTTAAGGCCTCACCTCCTTCTTCACAACCCGCATGGAAAGCACTTTGTCTACTATGGCTGCATCTTCTTCACTGGGATTCTCCTGTAGCAAAAGATGCAGTCAGTCAAGAGAGACTCTGAGGAGCAGGACAACCTCTCATATTGCTTAAGTTCTCAGCTTACCACAAAGAACTGCATGGAAGGCAAAGTCTCGCCATCTGGTTCCTGCACTGGTTCAGGGAGGATAGGCTCAGTTTTTATTGGACCAGTTACATCCACTTCTTCTTCTTCTTCATCATCTGTGATCTTTATATCCAGATCCTCTGTGTATTTTTTTCGCTTAACTTGGCGGTTTGAGCGTCTCTTCTGTAGAGGCAAGAATGGTTAAAATAACTGTATAGATCTCTCAAAGAGAAAACCTTGAAAAACTATTTGCCTTTAGTCATATACTTAGACTTTACTCTAAAATCCCTATGAAAAATCAAACCAAAAGATAAAGAGCTTATTTACCAACTTATGTGATGTCAAATCACGTAATTTATTTTATGTACCAAATTCCTATTCATTTGCTGAATTTTTTTTTTTTTTTTAACATTTATTTATTTTTGAGAGACAGAGAGAGACAGAGCATGAGCAGGGGAAGGGCAGAGACAGAGGGAGACACAGAATCTGGAAGCAGGCTTCAGGCTCCGAGCTGTCACCACCGAGCGAGTTGTGGGGCTCAAACTCACGAATCACGAGATCATGACCTAGGCCGAAGTCAGGCGCTTAACTGACCAAGCCACCAGGCGCCCCTGAATTTTTTTTTTTAAATCAAAGAACAAGAATCCACCTGAAAGTAACCTGGGTACTACTGGCAAGAAGCTCTAATAAACTGCAACAGGACTCAACCTGCAAGGTTCAATGTACTTTCCACAAGGAGCAAACCTGAAGTGCAAAGGTGCAAGAATGTTTTGTTTCTAGTTTTTGTTTCTTTTCATTCTAGGTTTTTTTGTTTTAATAAATAGAATCATACCATGTGATGATTATAGTATTGTTCTGCCACTTTTCTGTTAATAATATTTCTTAAAGATGTTTTCTGTATCGATACATTTAGATTTACCTTACTCTTTCAAGTGGCTGAGCAAAACATTTTTTAAGTAATACTTTATAGCTCATGATAAAAAACTGGGAAGGATGGAGAGATAAAATTATTATTTTTCAATCATGACTATATCCCTGAAAAACCCAGAAGAATTAAATGAATTATCAGATGTCGAACTACTGATATTGAGCAAACTTCCCTGGGATAACACCAATTTTAAAAAATCAGTATCATTCTTATATAGACTGAGCCATAAAATATATAAAAGAAAAGATGCTATATATGAAAACAAAAAGATTATTTATCTAAACAATTAAATTTAGTAAGAAATATATAAAATCTATATGTAAAAAAACTTTAAAACACTCCCAGAGGACTTAAAAAAAGACTTGAATAAATAGTAAAATACATTGTTCTGGAATAAGAAGAATCAATTCTAATTACATAAATTGGACAAAATAAAACTTCTTAATTAGATAAGCTGATCCCAAAATTCAAAGAAAGAAAAAGACATCTAAGAATAACCAGAAAAAATTAAAAAAGTGTGCTTGGCCTTACCAGATTTTAAGGACAATATAGAGCTATACTAATTAACAAAGGTTGGTACCTCTCCAAGACAAACAGGTCAATGAAATAATGTCCAAATATAGACTAAAATACTTTTGTGGATTTAGAACATAATAAAAATAGCACCTCTAATGGGTGAGGAAAAAGTAGATTATTCTATAAATGGGAATGGAAACAAATGGCCATCCATCTAGAGGGTGAAACTAAATTACATAAAAATAAAAGATTTAGGGGCGCCTGGGTGGCTTGGTCGGTTAAGCGTCTGACTTCAGCTCAGGTCATGATCTCACGGTTCGTGAGTTCAAGCCCCGCGTCAGGCTCTGTGCTGACAGCTCAGAGCCTGGAGCCTGTTTCAGATTCTGTGTCTTCCTCTCTCTCTGCCCCTCCCCTGCTCATGCTCTGTCTCTCTCTGTCTCAAAAATAAATAAACGTTAAAAAAAAATTTTTTTTTTAATAAAAAAAAAAATAAAAGATTTAAAAGATCTTAAAAATCTTATAAAGAAAAAATATAACATTTCTTTTTCTCTTTAAGTTCAAGCTTCCTCCCCCACCCCCGCCACATGGGACTTGAACTCATGACCCTGAGATCAAGACCTGAGCTGAGATCAAGAGTTGGATGATGAAATGACAGAACCACCCAGGCACCCCAGAAAAGACGTAACATTTCTGAAAGAAAATGAAGAAGAATTTTTTAATAATCCTGTAGTAGGGAAGGTATTTCTAATAAATTGATCAATTTGACCTTGCAAAATTTAAGATATTTATATAATATCGTAACAAAGCTGAGACAAATAATGAATTGAGGAGGAAAACATCACATGATACATATCCTAAGCAGAGTTCTTTTGAATAACTAAGAAAAGATCCATAACACAACAGAAAGATAGGCAAATAACATGGATACAGTGGAAAAAAAAGGTCTTAAATGTAAAAAGATGCTCACACTCATAATAATAAAACAATTACAACTGAAAAATAAACGGAGATACTTTTTTTTTTTTTTCACCTAACAGACTGGCAAAAATCAGAAAGTCTGATCAAATATTGAAAGAGGAACTCGGTGAGAATGCACATGGACATAACCTCTATAAAAGAAAATCTGAAACTACCTTTTGGTCCAGCAATTCCACTCCAAAGGTATTAGCCTACAAATAAATCTGAACATGTATACAAATCTTTGTAGCATTATTTGTGGTAGTAGAAGAGCAGAGAAAACCTAAATGCTCATCAATAGGGGACTGGTTAAACAAATTACAGTACAGTCAAACTGGAATGCTACACAACTATTTACTGTTTTTAAGGTTTTTTCTTTCTTCTTTTTTTTTTTTTTTTTTTTGAGGGTGGGAGGGGAGGGGCAGAGAGAGGAGGAGAGAGAAAATCCCAAGCAGGCTCAGCACTCACTATAGGGCTCGAACTCACAAACCGTGAGATCATGATCTGAGCCAAAATCCAAAATCGACGGAGCCACCTAGACGCCACTGTTATAGAACTATTTAAAAAGAGTGGGCTCAGTTGGTTAAGTGTCTGACTCTTGATTTCAGCTTAGGTCATGATCTTGAAGTTCCTGGGATCAAGCCCCGCACTGGGCTCTGCGCCAACAGCGTACAGCCTGCTTGGGATTCTCTCTTCCTCTCTCTCTCTCTCTGCCCCTCCCCCATGCACAAGCACACACACACTCTCTTTCTCTCCAGATAAAATGTTTAAAAATCTCCCCTGCTCACACAATCGTGCATGCATATGTGCACATTTTCTCTCTCTCTCAAAATAAATAAATACGTTTTAAAATAAAAAAAAAGAAAAAAAGAAAAGAAAAAGAAAAAGAAAAAGGAAAAGAAAAAGGAAAAGAATGGGGTAGGGGCGCCTGGGTGGCTCAGTCAGTTGAGTGTCCTACTCTTGATTTCAGGTCAGGTCATGATCCCAGGGTTGTGGGATCAAGTCCCATGTTGGGCTTTGCACTGAGCATGGAGCCTGCTTAAGATTCTCTCTCTCCCTCTGCCCCTCCCCACTCTCACACTGCACCCACTCTCTGTTTTAGAGAAAAAAAGAAAAAAAAATGGGGTAGTTGACAATACCAAATACTGAAGATGTGGAACTGGAACTCCCATTAGTGGTGAAAATGTAAAATGACACAATCACTTTAGAAGTTGGTAGACGTCTGGGGCGCCTGGGTGGCTCTGTCAGTTAAGGGTCTGACTTCAGCTCAGGTCATGATCTCATGGTTCATAGGTTCGAGCTCTATAGTGCTGAGCCTGCTTGGGATTTTCTCTCTCCTGTGTCGGGCTCTGTGCTGACAGCTTGCTCTGAGCCTGGAGCCTGCTTTGGATTCTGTCTCCTTCTCTCTCTGCCCCTCCCCCACTCACACTCTCTCTGCCTCTCAAAAATAAATGTAAAATAAAATAATACTAAAAAAAGTTGACAGATTCTTACAAAGTTATACGTTTATATGTATAACTACCCTCTGGTCTATCAATGCTATTCCTTAGATTTAGCTATGAAAAATGAAAACCTGTGTCCACAAAGTACGACTAAGACTGTTCACTGCAGCCTTATTCACAACAGGTCCAAACAGGAAACAACCCAAATGCCCATCAATAGAAGAATGGATAAACATTATGCTGAAAGAATGGAATCATACTATGTCATTCTGTTTACATGAAGTTCAAGAATAGGTTAAGTTTAATCTATGGTAAAGAGAAATCAGAACAACGGTTGCCTATGGGAAGAGGGTAGCCTAACTGAAGTGAGTACAAGAGAATTTTTGGGGTGGTGGAACACAGGACTTCATTAAATTACCTCTCTACTCTGGTGTACATTTCAAATTTTCATAATACAAAGAAGGTGGGCTAGATTGATCTTTCCTGATGAAGAATAATCTCCAAGATATATTGTTGGAGAAAATAAGGACTGTATAGAAAAGTACATATAAATACAATATTCCCTATTAGTGGAAGTAATGTTCATGAAAGTAAAGAATATTTCTGGAAGGATACACAAAATATTGGTAACAGAGGTTACCTCTGGGGAAGAGAAGTGGGGGACTGTGAGGCTGGGGACTAGACTGGGAGATATTCATAGTGTCTACTTCTGTGCCCTACTGTAATTTTTCTCACATATATATTTTTTTAACCTAAAAAACAAAATGGCAAATGGTCATGAGGTTTATAAGTTCCAAAGTACAAAAATGAGAGCACGGTAATCATGACCCACCTACTCTTCAACATTCTCCTAAAAATATTTGTGCAACCTTCCAGGAAAAAAAAATGGATGTATAAACATGTATTATTTGTATACACACACATACACACACACACATACTCTTTAAATGTTATTAAAGAGAGAGTATATATATTATTCTACACCTAGATTTTTTTTTCATTTAATATGGAGAGTTTTCCACAATAAGCACACCTACTCTACTTCATTGTTTTTATTTTATTTTTAAATATTTATTTCATCTTAAGAGAGAGAAGCCAAGTGCACGCACAAGCAGTGGAGGGGCAGAAAGAGAAGGAGAGAGAGAATCCCAAACAGGCTCTATGCTCAGCACGGAGCCCGACACAGGGCTCAATCTAACAATCCTGGGATCATGACCTGAGCTGAAATGAAGAGTCAGATGCTTAACTGACTGAACCACCCATGTGCCCCTTTATTTTTTTAATGCTTTATTTTATCTTTCTTTCTTTTTAGCAATCTCTACATCCAAAGTGGGTCTTGAACTCAAGACCCCAAGATAAAGAGTCACATGCTCTAGTGACTGAGCCAGCCAGTCGCCCCTCTATTTCATTGTTTTTAATTGCCAGGTAGTATTCCTTTTTTTTTTTTTTTTTTTTTGAGAGAGAGAGACAGGACAGCCTGAGTGAGGGAGGGGCAGAGAATCCCAAGCAGGTTCCATGTGGGCAGTGCACAGCGTGGGCTCAACAGGGGGCTCAATATCATGAAATTGCGAGATGATGACCTGAGCCAAAACCAAGAGTCGGATGCTCAACTGACTGAGCCACCCAGGCTCCCTGCCATGTAGTGTTCTAGTGCATGGATTTTCAGAATTTTATTAACTATTTCTCCACCACAAACAGTGAATTTTTGGACATTTCTGCTATTGCAAATATTGCTATGATACACATACATCATTACATACTTTTGAGTTTCCTAGATGCAGAATCACGGAGTCAAAAGGCATTGACATTTCAAATTGTTACATACTGAAACACTGACTCACCAAAAAGATTGTTTCAACACTCCCATCAGCTGCTTGCTGTTCCTTAAGTCCACTGCCAACACTGGCATTACCATTTATAATGGGCTGAATTATATCCCCCAAAATTCTTATGTTGAAAACCTAATCCCTAGTACACCTCAGAATGTGACTGTATTTGGAGACAAGAGTTTTAGAGAAGTAAGTTAAAATGAGACTGACAGGGTGGGCCCTAATTCAACTCAACTGACATCCGTAGAAGAGGAAATTTGGACACATGGAAAGACACCAGGGATTTATGCACTAAGAAAAGACAAGGTAAGAACACAGTGAGAAAGTAGCCATCTACAAGCCAAGGAAAGAGGTCTTAAAAGGTAACCAAACTTGCCGACCCCTTGATCTTGGACTTCTAAGCCTTCAGAATCGTGAGAGGATAAATTTCTACTGTTTAAGCCACACAGTCTGTGGTATGTTATCATGGCAACCCTAGCAAACTAATCCACCACCTTTAAAGTTTTGTATTTCTTGTATCACAACGATTTGCCTTTACTTTTTTAATTTAGCCCTTTATTTAACATACACATACATAACTCTTTCTATGCTCTCTTACCATGAGCTAAGCACTGTTGTCTGTCCTTCATAAATGCTTACATTTAATACTCCTAATAACTCTACTTGGTAGGCATTATTACTTGCATTTTAGAAATAAGGAAATTGGGGCACCAAGAGGTTAAATAAACTTGCCTGAAGTGACAATATTAGTAGAGTTAAGATGAGAATCGAGGAATTCTTGCTCCAGAGTTTATGCTCTTAGCCACTACATTATTTGTAGAATTATTTGTTATACACGTATAATTTTTATATAGTCAAAGAAACGTTCCATTTATGAATTATGAATTTTAATGCCCCCTTACAAAGATCTACTTTACTTGATAATTATTTTAAAAATCCATCCATGTTTTATAGAAAGTTCATGATTTCAAGTTTTGCTTTTGGACCTTTGATTAAACTAGTATTTGTTTGAGGAATGACACAAGAAATCCAGTTTTTTTTTTCCCTAAATTTTTTCCAGTTGTTCTAACATAATTTAATATTTTTTTCTTTCCACTGATTTAAAATGGCATTTAAATTCATATACTAAATTCTCATAACCATTTGAATCTATTTCTAGACTCTATTCTCTTTATTTTAAATGTTTATTTATTTATTTTGGAGAGAGAGAGAGAGAGAGAGAGAGAGAGACAGAGAGAGTGCACGAGCAAGGAGCAGAGAGAGAATCAGAAGCACGCTCAGTGCTGAGAGTGCAGAGCCTGATGCAGGGCTCGAATTCAACAACCACTGAGATCATCACCTGAGCCGAAGCAGGAAAGCTTAACCAACTGAGCCACCCAGGTGCCCCTCTATTATCTTTATTAATGTTATTTCTTCTCTGATTCCAAACTCTTAGTAATTATTATATCATAATATGCTCTAATGTCTGTTAAAGCTAATTTTTGCCTCAATTTTCTTTTCAATAATTTCTTGGCTATTCTCACATGTTAATTTCCCCAGAAAAACCCAGGTATCAGTTAGCCAATGTACTGAACGTGTATCAGGAAAGAAGGTACGCATTTATAAATATTAACAGCTAGAGAAGCACTTAAGGTTCGTTTAGTCCAAACCTTCATTTACTAAGGAAAAATTCAGACACAGACATAGAAGCTAAGTAAATCTGCCAGGCCCACAGTGCTACTTAGAAGAACCATGGGTCTCCCAAATCTTAATACCAGGTTCTTTGTATGGTTGGAAACTAGAGCCAAAGGTGGTACCGTAAAGCAACAATGAGAGACAGAGGACTAAATTTAGTCCAGCTTCTGGTCCAGCTTCTTTTATTTTCTTTCAATGTTTCTCATCTTCAAAAGGTAGGAAAAAACACTGTGCCTAAGCACCCAGTTCAGAGAGTCAGAACCCTGAAGTGTAGAAAAGGTAAGGCAAATAGATAGATGGACAGTTCTAAGAGAAACCAAAGTACTGACAGAGCCATAACAACAACCATGCACATTATTTCATACTTGCTTAGTTTTTGCAACACTAGAATTTTGGAAATGAGTATTGTTATTTGTATAGTAATTGCTTTTTAGCTAAAAAAAACTCAACATTTAAAAGAGATGACCATGATCAGGCCCCACCTCTTTTACCTTTTAGGCCTACCTCTCTTATAGAAAAATTCTTAAAATGTACATAGGCTCATAGTCTCTCGTATCTATTCCTGGTTTGTCTGCCAGAATTAAACATGATTTATCTACTAAGTTCATTTGGGATCCTTTTACCTGAATGCTGCTTTCTTCATCCTCCCGGGGTGACTGGGCAGGCATGACTTCTACATCTGAATTATCAGATGAAGTATTACGCTTTCTCTTTTTACCCACCACAGGGGTGATGGTGCTAAAAAAGGAAAAACCAAATTCATTTTCAGTAAGGGCCAAATTCATTTAGGAGATAAAAAATGTAATTAACCTAACCCATCGTATACGAATGAAACTTCCTGATAGAAGTGTCTAGCTCTTCAGTTGAGGGGACACACAGCTATTGAGCAAGGTGTCTGAAAAAAGAAGATATTGGGGTGTCTAAGCCACGGGCTGACCTTTACATCAGATGTGACAAATTCTTGCTACTACTGTACTCACAAATACCTGAAGAAAGGTGGCTAAGACAGTGGAATAAATACTGGGCGAAGAACTGCAAGGCCTCACTTTTAGTTTCAGTTCTGTCACTAGCTGGGCATTAGCTTCCTTATTTATACAATAAACACTGATGAGAATACCTGGTTGACAGTTGTTGAGGATGAACTAAGATAGGACACATGAATTTTTTCTTAAAAGCTGAAAAATCTTCTGCAAATATAAAGCATTATTATAATTCCACCACAAAGCCTGAAGACTCCCTGGGGTAGAAGTTAGGGAGAAAGGAATGAGGCTACAAGACATGGATGAGAAAGAGGGGACGCTCAAACGTGACAAGCCCTGGTTCTGACAACACTGCTTCAGGCTGACACTCGTTGCTGAAATCTTCTCTAGTTCACAGATGAGATGCAAGAACAGGGCAGCTACATCTCCAGCAGCTCTTTTACTGATGTGGGTGGTAGGGGGGATAGTGAGAAATCTCACACCACAGCGATATAAAATCAGAAGACATATACAAACATAGTCAACTTTTAACATAACTCCCAACACAATAGTTGGCTATCTTTCCTGTGCCTTGGTGTTTCTCTTTCAAAATACGCTAATTTGCAAATTTCTGTTTAACAAATCATAAAAGCATTGGGACAGAGAAAAGAAAGGCCTTATTATCCTCTATGACAAACAGATTACCTTGAACTATGTAGCTGCTAAATACAAGTAGTTCCTCTCAACAGTAACTTACTTACTTACTTAGTTACTTATTTGTTTATTTTAAAGATTTCTTTCATGTAATCTCTACACCCAATGCGGGGGTTCAAACTTATAACCCCGAGATCAAGAGTCACATGCTCTAGCAACTAATTTAAAAACAAGTGAGCTGGGGGTGCCTGGGTGGCTCAGTAGGTTAAGCGTCCCACTTCGGCTCAGGTCAAGATCTCGCGGTTCATGGGTTCAAGCCCCACATCAGGCTCTGTGCTGACAGCTCAGAGCCTGGAGCCTACTTCGGATTCTGTGTCTCCCTCTCTCTCTGTCCCTCTCCAGCTTGCACTCTCTCTTTCAAAAATAAATAAACAATAACAAACATAAACCTTAATTTTCATTTAAAAACAAGTACACTGCCCTCAAAGGCCCCAAAAAAAAAGCAGAGGGTTGTACTCACTTCAGCTTACTCTTGCCCTTAGTTTTGGAGGTACCCGATGTTTTGCTCTTCTTTGGCTTTTCTTCCTTGAGCCTCTCCCCACTGCTCTTCTTCCTGCGTTTCTTTTCACCTTCTTCCTCAGGCCGAACACTGGGCAACTCATCCTCATTTAGGACTCGAGGTATGTTCTGCTCACCCCGGGCACGGGCCCTAGCAATAGCCTCTGCTACAATCCGATTTGCCTTCTCTTGCTTCTTCTGGTGCTCCAGCCTGCGGTTTTCCTCCATTCCTATCTTGCCCCCCGTATGAGGAGCAGAGCTTGCTGGTGAAGACAGAGCTGCCACTTCACTGGCACTTAGAACTTTAACTACGGACAGCCCAGAAGAGGCCCCTTGGGAAGAACCAGCCTACAGAAATAAAGACACTAAAATTTCAACATGCTTGTAGCTACATGGCCTAAATAAAATCCAGCTCTAAAGCAGATAGGCTAGAAACTTTTGATCTCTAATTCCTCAAGAACCAGATTCAGACCAAGTCTGACTGAACCTAGACACATTTAAACAAACAAACAAACAAAGGTGTTTTTTAGTGGGAAAGAGATGAGAAAAGGCAAGAATTATGCCAAACTTCAATATCCTTTAGACATGCTTCTAATGTCAATACCCATCTCCATTATTCTAGAAAATTTTCCAACAATATAACCAATACTCATCGCTAGACCAAAAGTAAAAAAATTCAAATTCTACTCTTGGCCTACCTTTACCTTTCTGGAGGTGGGGGAGGTGGGAGAGGTGAGGGAGGGAGGAGTGACAATCACCTGGCCTCTTTAAAACAACTTTTAAATGAAAGAATATTGCCATTCATTTTTACTCCACAATAGTAGGAAAAGATTGTAAATAAAACTGTAAATAAAACAGTTCAAAGACTTATATTAGACAAATAATCTCTTAACCCGAAACCAACAATAACCCTCAAATCTTTTCATGACATAATTAAAAGAAAATTTCCACTGGTAAAAGGAATAAAAGACTGCATTTCAGTTCAGAGGCGTGACTCTAGAGTGACCCCACATTCAACAATGAGTGGTTGTGGAGGGGGACAGCAAGGGGCCAGGAGGTTGGTCCTCCCTGCTCCCTGTGGAAGTCTCACCTGTGGCTGCAGCACCACCTTGAGCGGTACTGAAAGTCTTTGCCCTGGGCTCTGTCCCGGCCCCATTATCTGAGCCTGCTGCACAGAGGAGAGTGTCACTGGCTGGGTGGAGGGTGGTGGCGGTGGCTGAGGCTGCGATGATGGAGGCTGTGGTACGATCTGGATTTTCTGCTGTGGCTGTTGCACCTGCAGCTGGATAGTTACTACTTTGGCGGGCTGCCCCTGAGCATTCTTGGCTTGAGTCAGGGCTGCCAGCTGGTTGCCCTGTAACACTATCTTGCCTGGTAGACTCCCTAGAACGACATGCCGGTGTCCTTGGGGACCTCCAGACTGTGGCTGCTGGAGGACCAGGGTGATGCGTTTCGATTCACCCTAGAGTGAAGAAAGGAAATTGCAAGAGAGGCACGACATTAAAGAATGGTATACTCTTAAATATTTACACCAATTTTCCTCATCCTAGAACCATAAAAACTGAGAGTCAGAAGACAGAGTACATTTTATTTTGTCCATCCTCCTAGCTGTCCTGACTGAGTCTTCTATCACCTCTGCCCAGTGGGTGTCAGGCCCTATTTTTGACAAACTCCTCACAGAAGGCTATCTTCTAAGGTAGTCATTCCATTTTTTGGCAGTCTGTTAGAACCGAAGTCTTTATAACCAGCCTCCTCATACCTTCTTTCCTCTGATCCTACTTATCTTAATACTACCCCCTCCCCCACAAACTCATCTGGCCCTTTATTCAGAAGCTAGAACCTCTACTTTCTCACAATAGAAACAAGCCTTTTCACTGGATAAAGGACAATCTCAGTAAGAACAGGGAAAACATATACATAGCTTCTGTAAGTCTTGTAAATATAAATAAATAATGACTGTTCCCACAGCATCCAATATTTCTCATAAAACTTTATATTATACAGTACTATGAATTCTTGTTTAATGTCTGCCTTCCTGGCAGACCGTGAGCTCTGTAAGGACAGGGACTGTGTCTGTCTTGTTCAGCACCAGCTAGGCACAGTGTAAACGTGTAATAAGAGCTCAAAAAATGTTAACGTTAACTGCTTTCATCTAGTAAGTAGTAAATACGGGGTTGTCAACATTTACTTTAAAAAAAAAGAAAGCAAAGGTAGAATTTAAACAGGATTTTCTAGAGATTGGTCTCATGTGCTCTCTTCTCACACAGTTGCTGGGCCCTCTACTAAACCAAAATTCACCTCCCCCTTTCACTCAAGTCACCTGGGTAGGTGTAGAGGTCAGTGTAACTGCAGGCTTCAGTGGGGGCCCTGTGGCCCCAGGGTTTCCAGCAGGAGCTGAACCCTTAACTGGCTGTAGGACCAGCTGCTTTACTGGTCGGCTGGGCTGGACAATGCGCTGAACAGTAGCCTGGTTCCCAGGGACCTTGGCGGCCAACACTGTATTACCAGAGACAATGGAAACACCTGGTCGAAGGGGAGTGCCGGTTAGCACTTTGGTAAAAGTAACTTTTCCACCATTGGCTGTGCCAGCCACCAGGGGCTGAGCTGTGCTGGTGATACCTTGGGCCTGAATTTGTGCCACATGGGCACCAGTGACTGAGGAGCTTGGTGGGGCCTTAAGGATAACAATCTTAGGGGCTGACTGAGGTGGTTGCCCTCCAGCACTACTGGAAGAGACAGCTGTGGCAGAGACACCCATGAAAGGATTCCCTTGGCTCAGGATCTCCTGGCTCTTGGAGACCTGCAAAAGTCCTGATGTTGGCGTCGGTGTCTGTAATACAGGTTGGGCTGGCTGCTCCTGGCTGACGGGCTGAGTGGTATAATCATGCAAAGTTAAAGATTCTGGAGCTGGAGCTGTTGATTCTTTGGGAAGTTCTGTGGGGGCTGTCTCATCTGGTGGGGGGACCAGGTCACTTGCTGATGAATTCCCCACATCACCACCTCCACCTTCCTGGTTCATCTGATCCAAGGAGTCCAGAGAGCTTGGCAGTCCAAGGGCTTCCTCAATGGGGTCTTGTGTGACCTGGTTGAAGCTGTCATCAGTCAGAGAGTCCAGGCCAAATAAATTTGGGTCATCAAACAGATCCATGATGGGGTCTGCCATCTTGGGAAAGCAATGGAGGGTACTTCCCCAAGGTCTAGGGAGGGAAGGGGAGGGGGGGTACTGGCTCTCCCCTCCCCTCCCCTATTAAGAAAAAAATGTACACAATGGAAGAGGACTACTCTTCAGGTAAAAAGAGGCAAGAAACAAGTGCATGTCAGATTGTCCTGACCTTCATGGAGCAAGGTGGCTAGGTCTTCAGAGGAAGATGGTGAAACTCCTGTTGTGAGGAAGACAAATGAAAAATAAGCAAAGTTGGTGCCCTCAAAGAAAATCTCTCCTTCTTAGGTACTACCCTTTATATCAACTGGCATCAGAACAAGAAAAGAGGGAAACGTGAGGTAATCTGAGGACAAAGACACGGTAGAGAGAACACCCACATTTTTGCTTCAAACTAAATCTATAAAAGAAATAAAACCCCCTTTTTGGGCTTACACCTACACACTCTGAAGTTTCTGTCTGTCAAGAGCTTTGCTGTCTGTGTCCATTTCTTTATAATTATCATTCTTGGGTAGAGATCAGGAAATTTAACATTCATTCACCTTCTATTTGAGGTTAAGTTGACAGAGCTTTACAAGATACCAGCAACATTTCAATGAATGTAGATAAAGGCTTCTGAATGTAGATAAAGGTTTCTGAATATATTGTATTTCATAAATTTCCCTTGTATTTTATATGCTTTTACTTACTACTGGCAAAAATAACCGCTTTTAACTAAAGCTCACAGTATAATCTTGCTACACTTATAGTGTAATTTTACCCAGGAAGTTTCCCAAACTTTGTGCTAATTAACATATCAATCTATGCATACTATTTCTGTTCTCAAGTCCCTTCCCCCCTTTCTCATATTTAAGATCAAAAACTTCTTTGGCAAAAAACTCAAAGAATTGTACATTTTAGTTCCACTTATATTCCCAACTTTCTCTCTCATCGTTTCCTATATACACCCTACATTCCAGGCCAACTAGACTACACAGTTCCCCTAATGTGATTCCTATCTGCATGACTTTGCCTATTATGCTGTAGCTTCTGCCTAGAACACCCCACCCCCACTCCCAAGCATCTCTCCCATCTGAAATCTTTCCCACCTTCAAAGATCTTCCTTCTACCCTAAAAGAACCCTGAACCTCCGCCCCTTTAACCACAAAGCAATCTGTGATGACTTGGTCCTCCCACCTTCCTTAAATACCCACCAGTGTTATTCGCACCTGATTTAAAGCACTTATATTTAATAGTTAACTAAAATGACCAGTCTCTTGCCCATATCCTCCGAAGGCCCAAATGTTCCTTTGTGCAAATTATAAAAAGCTGCCTGCTCCTTAAGATGCTTGTCTGCCATCTGCTGGAAATTGTCATACTAAACATGTTATCAATGATGATAATGAATATGTGCAATGCACACCCTGCACAATCCTGCATGGGAGCCCAGCTGCTCTTTCCCCAAGAGACAAAAAGTTCCCGGATGGTAGGAACCACATCTTATTTATCTGCAGATCCCGAAAGAACCAGGAGGATATCACATACATGGTAGCTACTCAAAAAAATAGTTAACGAATTAATATATTTGCTTGCAGTATATGGAATGAACCATTCAGTCCTTACAAAAATTCTATAGTACTCCCTATTCTAAGAGAGTACTCCCTATTCTAAGAGGAGACAGTAGTTTCCCGTCTTGAAAAACTGTCCTACAAATAACTGAAAGCATGTTTACTAAATCCAAGTCTGAGAATTTAAGTTCATAAAAATGTTAGAATAGGTTACAACTAAAGCAAGGTATTGTAAGTACATCAACCATATAGCTAAAATGCATGAAAAACTGGCCTGTGTTCTTTGTATATGATGTCAACACTTGACAATTCAGGAAAGCCTTGCTTGATAAGACCTTCGGTCTTAACTTTTAAAAGACACCAGAGAAGAAACTTGTCAGTGGCAGAGTACGTAGACTTTACTAAAGAATCTTCCACACAACCCACAAACTATTTTTCCCCTCAACTTATTCCAGTTATTGTTATAAAACAATATAATGTGGGTAAATATCCCCAAAACCCAGATACAAAGAGAATAGACTGATCATAGTGTACACAGGGCATCTCCACCAATGTTAAACAAGATCTCCCTTGCTTCAGTAATTGTATACCCTTCACATCTCCCCCAGGATACATATCACTTCCTACTTTTGGCTAAACTATTCCACCAACTCACTCCAGCCTCTCCTATTTAATGCCTGTCCCAAAGTTGCTCAAAATTACAATCAGAAAAGTTACACATATTTCTTGATTTAATAAAAATCTACTCAATAGTTTTAATTACATCAGCTTTTTTCTAGTTATGCCCTACTTTGCTGCTAGCTTTCATCTCCT
This sequence comes from Leopardus geoffroyi, assembly GCF_018350155.1. Classification (NCBI taxonomy): domain Eukaryota; kingdom Metazoa; phylum Chordata; class Mammalia; order Carnivora; family Felidae; genus Leopardus; species Leopardus geoffroyi. The sequence continues at coordinate 72,381,726 of NC_059337.1, forward strand.
ATTCACTGTCACAGATGTTGCACTAAAAAAAAAATCTAACAGTTAGGTGTCATATAAAAACTATAACACAAGTTTCCACTACTTAGAAGTTTATAAACTGCCTGTTCTTCCATGGGCAATTTTGTCCTTTCCAGTACTCCTTACTGGGGCAGAGGGAGTACTCCTTACTATTTATTCCTCCAAATGCTCTTCCTTTCCTCCACAGCAGTTCAATCACAGACAGAAATCTCACCTTTTTCATGGGAAAAACGCAGGCTAACAGTTTCTGAAATATTTCCTTACCCTCATACAACTCAAGTATAAGTTTTCAAAGGTCAATCAGTGCATTTGTCATTTATCCCCATCCCCAATTTTTGAGCCAAATTTCTTCTTCCCCTCGTTCAGTCTGGGCCCAATAGTTTAAAAACATCACCAGTGGGGCGCCTGGATGGCTCATATGGTTAAGCGTCTGACTCTTGATTTTAGCTCGGGTCAACATCTCATAGTTTGTGACATCGAATCCTGTGTCGGGCTCTGCACTGACAGCATGGAGCCTGCCTGGGTCTCTCTCTCTTCCTCTCTCTCTGCCCCTCCCCCTGCTCATGCTCTCTCTCTCAAAATAAATAAACTTTAAAAAAATTTAAAAAGGGGGCACCTGGGTGGCTTAGTCAGTTAAGCGACCAACTTTGGCTCAGGTCATGAGCCAAAGTGAACTCATGGTTTGTGAGTTCCAGCTCTACACTGGGCTCACTGCTATCAGTGCAAAGCCCACTTTGGATTCTCTGTCCCCCTCTCCCTCTGCCCCTCCCTTAGCTTGTGAGCTCTCTCTCTCAAAAATAAATAGAACACTAAAAATAAGTAAATAAAATAAAAATAAACATTAAAAAAATCAAAAATAAAAACATCACCAGTGACTTAATGCCACACCACCAAGTTTCACCACTTCTCAGTCCTGTCACATCAACTCACCTCTACTGACCTAATTCATCTTGTATGTATGTTTTTAATCCTAGTCTCCTGCTTCTTTTCTAACTCCCATGTTTAAGTTGTCCTTGACTCTCAAAAGATGAAACCTTCTCCCAACATACCTCTAATTTTCTTCACCCCTCCATCTATTCCTACTTCATGGGTCATCCTGGCTATATCCACATCTGGTCTATTCTACCAAGCTCATGTATCACATGAATTCTCTTTCTATGGTTGAAATCCTGGTAGTAACAATAAGTAGATGTTAAGCATTCAAATACACGAAGCACTTAGATATCCCTCAGTAAAACAACCGCCTAGATAAAGAAATCATATCAGCCTTTTTTCATAGCGAGAATGAAAAGCTGGTCCTGGCCTATCACTGCCCCAAACAGAAACATATGTATATGCTCAAAAGGAAAGACAAGAGTTTGATGATTGCACTTAATCACTTACTATAATTTTAATTTTTTTTTTAACGTTTATTTATTTTTGAGACAGAGAGAGAGCATGAATGGGGGAGGGTCAGAGAGAGAGGGAGACACAGAATCTGAAACAGGCTCCAGGCTCTGAGCGGTCAGCACAGAGCCTGACGCGGGGCTTGAACTCACAGGCCGCGAGATCGTGACCTGAGCCAAAGTCGGCCGCTTAACCGACTGAGCCACCCAGGCGTCCAATCACTTACTATAATTTTAAACTAATGACAGAAACCTTGGTGGGGTGGGTAGGAGTTGGGGAGAAATGGAACATGCTAGTAAGTTAGAATCCAAGGCTACCTATCTATAATCTCCATATAACAAGTCAGTTAATGCTAGACAAATACTTTATACAATAGCCTTTCATTTCACCTCCAACTATTCCTCCTCCATGAAGTAAGGATAAACCGATAAAAGATTTATCACCTTTACTATAGCTCTTCTTGGTTTGTTTTTGTTTTTTAAGGAATCTACAGAGTCTCAACTCTCCTGTTTTTATTTTACAGGTCTCCTTCTCCTGCCCCATTTCAAAAACACCTTGTCTGATCATAAAGGACTTTGTTTCATACTATTATCTACTTTTCATTGCAATCTCCCCATACCTTTCAACAAAGCAGTGATTCTCAACTAGGGGCTGAAAAGTATGTGCAGTTTGGAAATGTGTACTCAATGTCATAATTTTATATTTATCAAATGGAAGAGGAAAACACATCTCATTGTTTAGGTATACTAAGTAAAACCAAACAAAATCTTGGCCACTGAAGATCTGTAAAAGGCAACCGGGGGATGGGGAGATGGGGGAGGGTGATGGGAGAAGCACGCCTGGTTTAGAAGGGTTACCAAACATCTCTCTGGTAGGATAAGATTTCTTATGGTCTCTCAAAAGGGAGTTTATCATAATTTATTGTTTACGATGGATGAGAAACACTGCAAAACAGATTAGTCTAGCTGTGTAATAGATAAAATTACATAAAATGAACTACAAGCATCCATTCTCCAGACTTATCTGTACTGCCCACCCTCTTAGAACATAATGAACTAATGCCACAGTGACAAATACTGACCTTTTTTGGGTAATATGCACTTCCAGAAAGTACCACCCATGCCCAGTTAACCTTTTGACTGCTCAAAGATTTGGAAAAGAACTATTTTACTTCAAAGTACAAATGTTGTTATTGGAAACTGTATCCTTTCAAGAGGATCAGCTGAAGACAGACATATACACATGTTATTGAAACACAAGATAGGTAGAAGCAGCTCAATCTAAATGAGAAATCCCTTGAAATAACCGGAAGGCCTAAAATGAAAATCACCAACGTAATTTTTGAAAAGAAGAATTTAAAAATTGTACCATGGAGACATTTATAAGACTCAAGGAGTCTCAAATCTTATAAAGAAATGGGAAATAAGCATCCAAGGTGAATGTAATCACAATTCAGGGTCAGCAAGGGATCAGAATGGAAGGACACAGACCCTAAGAAATGGAGCTCTCAACTTGGAGCCACTCAAAAGATTTCCTCAAGAAGATCAGGATCCTAGGCCATCTTCTATATCTTCACCATTCCCAATGCCAAATGTGTGGCTACTCTGTTTCTGTTTTCCCAATTACTGAAGGAAAAAGCACTCGCACCTCAATCAGAGGTATAGACATTTGGGGGCAAACATGGCTGGTAAAGTGAGCCTTTCTGAATAAACAGGGAAAGAAAGTAAAATAGGCAACTATGTAAGCTAAAAGCATGTACGTATATTCAGGGGTTAAAAGAGAAACTATAAAAATTATGTACTCATATGAAAGAAGAGAAGAAAAAAGGTAAGGAAGTGAGGGGTTGATTGAGAGGGAAACGCTACTGGAGGTGGGGGTGGCGGGGACCCGGGTACATTACCTGCTCATACTGCCGGGGTTGGTGCCAGGAAGGCCCATACAGCAAAGAGGGGAGATTTCAGGCAACTGGCGCCTCCAAAATGGAAATGAGGTACATGCACTTGACGGAGGGAGCTAGCGGGGTGCCCTCCAGGGTGGGGATGGCCAAGACGGGAAGATGCGGGGGGGGGGGGGGGGGAAGGGGGGGTGTGGATGCCCGGGTGGGAGCAATGTTAGGGCGGAAGCTACAGGCTGGGAGGCCCGGCAAAACCTGAAGGAGAAAAGAAGCTGTGCCTCACCCCAGCGGGGTAAGAGAGGTGCCTTTACCTGCAGTGGCCATGGGGGGCCGGTTCGCCCCTCTCGCTGTCTCTCCAGCACCAGTTCCCCCCCTTCTCCTGCGCAACCTAACTTGATGCTCCCGCCCGCCCCACGTCCTCATTGGCCAAACCCTACTGCCATTTACCAAAGGCGCAAGGACGCAAAACAGCGCAAAGGGCGGGACTAGAGAGAGCTTCCCCCTCCCCCGCCACCGCGGGTTAGGTTGAGAACGCACGGAGAGGCCTATCCGGTTTCTAGGGCCGAGGCGAAGCCTGCAGCTTGCTTGAAAAAAAAGGGGCCTGGCCAGAAGCACAATCTCCTGCTGCGGGAAACTAGTCCTGGGGATTAAATTCCCTACCAACTACACTGTATTCTGCACACCAAAGAGCGTAAACTTGGGAGGGAGGGTTCCACACTATGCCAACTCCGCCTCCCAATGAATCCCCTACCTTCTAGCAGCCCTGTCTATCCCTCTCTTATAGTGACTATACCAGATCCCACTCCCCATTAAAAGGGGCCAAATCTTAACACCATAATGGGAATGAGTCAGCCTAGTTGCTGGAATATGGGGCCTTTTACCTTTAAAAGATAAGTACTCTTTCTGCCAAAAACATAATGCTGGTTTGTATTCTTGATACCCCAACCTCTGGGCAGCAGTATCACTTTCTGGAAAGTAATCCCAGGTGCCCTCTAACAATTCCCAAACCCCCTTCCAAAACACACATCCACTCCTCACCCCTAAACCTGATCTCTGACCCCCACATCACTTCTTTTGAAATTCAGCCTGTTTGACATATTGGCCAGTATCCACTTTGCAATGTCACTTCGAGGCCACTCTAATTCCCAATGAACCTAGTCAACCCCAGAATGATGGTGCCCAAGCTTAAATCCCTCAAAAGTAAACGATTGCTAAAAACAGCTGCTTACCTCCTGACCACTAGTTTCCCCTGAAATGTAACCAGCCTCAACAATGAAATCCTATTTTCAGTACTCTAAGACACAACTGAGGAAAGAGATCAACTTGGCCTTAGATTTCCTACTTTTAAAGATCCTAGCATTACTGGTATTGTTAGGAACACCCAATAACACTCCTGTAAATAGCAATTCTGTTTTCCCATTCGCTCAGACTTAAAACCTCAAAGATATCTCTGAAACCTCCTGTATCCACCATCCAATCATTTGCCAGGTCCCACTGACTCTTGCAATATATCACACACGGATTCTGGAGCTGGCAGGGCCTTTGGCAATCATATCACGTCAACCCTCTTGTACAGATGAGAAAACTGAGGCTTACAGAGATGAGTGATTCAACTATTAAACTAAGAAGAAAGTTAGGATTCATTATCTGACTCTCTTATCTCTGCTGTCACCTCTTTATTTATGCAGTTGCTTGTGTAAAAAAAAGAAACTTCATAACTGATCCCTTTTCCTATGAATCCATTCTGCTACCAGATTAATTTCCTAAAACACAGTAAAGTCAAATCAGTCTCCTGCTTATAAGTGTTTGAAGGTTCCCCGTTACTTAAGATATAAATCTTAAGACTACATCTTGCTTTTCCAATTTATTTCCCATTATTCTACACATATACTAGCCAAAAAACAAAATAAAAACCCCAATTTATTGTTGTCATATATTTTTCTCATATCCTAGCTAATCCTACTGCCTTCAAATTATATTCCATCCTTCTTTCATTTATTTGCCTTATCAAAATCTTATTTATCCCTTAAGATGGACATCAAATAAATACCTCTTCATTATGTCTACATTTATTGAGTGTATAATACACTAATGTGGAAATATTAGAGAATCAAAGGTGAATAAGACATAATTTCTACCCTCAGAGAACTCACAACAGGTAGGAGTATATTTGTGTATATGTGTATATATACACAATATATATACACAAATATATACAAACAGACTCCCATTAAGGCTCCTACCTTGGGCTATTCTGCCAATATAAGAAAGGGGCTTTTGGTTGCTGAGCAGAAAAAAAATCAAATTTCCACTATACAGCTTTTTTCTGGACTACCACAGCAGCCTTCTAAAGTGTTTCTGTGTCCCTAAACCCTCATTTCCCAGATGTATTCTCTATTCAGTAGTCAGTTAGCTAACTGAAACGCAGTTCTGCTCATGTCATTCTGTTTCAGTGGCTCCTCATCCGCCCATCAGAAAATGCTTTAACATGGCATTCAAGGCCTTCCTTAAAGGGTTTGGCCTTAATCTATTTTTTCAATCTCCTCTAATTTTGTTGTGATTTACACTTTGGCAATACTGAACTACAAAGTTCCTTAGTTTCCTCTAATGTCTCATGCTGTTTGCCATTTCTGTGCTTTGTTTTGACTTTCCTCTTATCCCTACTGCCTGAATACTCCTTTTTTGTGACCCACTTTACTTCCTTAGTTAACTCCTCCTCATCTTTTAAGAAATTACTTCCTTGATAACCTTTTTCTTCTACCCTCTCCATATATATATGTATATATATATATATGGGGGAAAAAAAGCTGTATAGTATAAATTTGATTTTTTTTTTTCTGCTCAGCAACCAAAAGCCCCTTTTCTATATTGGCAGACTAGCTCAAGGCAGGAGTCTCAATGGGAGGCTGGATCTTACCTCCCACTATAGGGGGGTGGCCTGTTGGAGAAGATGGGAAATTGGATGGTGGGGGGGGGGGTCACCTCCTTTTCCTGGCAAAGACAAAGTACACATGTGACCCAAACTACTTTAAGTGGACAGTCCTATAGGGAATTTTGACTTTGCACAGGTAATGCAAAGACCCAGAACCAACTCAACAATACTCAGCAATGGAAGACACTTGAGTTCTACTATAGCATCCTGAACAGACTATTCAGCGGTGTTAACCCTGGACATGTTCTCTATGTCTCTAACCTCCCTTAGTTTTCAGATCATTTTCTAAACCAGACTGTCTAGCATTCCCATTGATTTTGTGAGCTGCACAGTATCATTCCAATAAATCCCCTTTCTGCTTAAATTAGCCAAAAGATGATTTCTGTTGTTTGTAACCAAGAACCCTAACAAGGAGATTAGTGCCTGAATCATGGCAATGTGGGTCAAAAGGTAATGATAAGAAAGAAGGGACAGAGCTGAGTAATATTTAGGGAATAAAAATCCATAGATCCTAAAGTTTAGAGAAAGAGGAGTTTAGCTATGTTTAGTCCAGCCATGTTGAATCTGAGTTGCCTAGAGCAGTTCAAGTTAGTAAAATTTGATAGGAGATTGGATGTATAAATCGGAAAGTTGGCTTGGTGATAGACTTAAAGTACTCAGTATCTAACTAAAAGTGCTGAGTGGAGATTGCCCAGGGGGTATGTAAAGCAGAGCAAGTATACAAAAAACTGCATCAATACCATTGAGAGACAACAGAGAATGCTGGAGTCTGTGAAGGACTGAAGAATCCAAGACAGCGTAGCTGCTAGTCAGCTCTAGTTAATTGTTGGCATATGGAAATGCACACCCAAGGTTGAGAGAGAACTTCAGATTTTTCAAATGCCAGAAATAGAGTTTTATGTAAATCTAGGTTTTAAATGTAGACAACTAATTTTTAAAAAACACACTTTAAACACTGCAGGCTAACCAAAACACGTAGTTGGAAACCCAAGTGTTGAGATTTTTGATTCAGAGTGAGAAAAGTTAGGAGGAACCCAGGAGAACATCAGGATTTAAGAATTGGAATAAGCAGGCAGCATACAACTCTTGATCTTAAGGTTGTGAGTTCAAGCCCCATGTTGGGCACAGAGCCTACTCAACCAGTGGGTGGAGGGATGGGTAAAATAGGTGATGGGGATTAAGGAGTATATTTAGTGTGATAAGTACCAGGTGTTGTATGGAAGTGTTGAATCACTATATTATACACGAGAAACTAATATTATACTATTTTAACTAGAATTTAAACAAAAATTCAAAAAAAATTTTTTTGAAGAGTCAAATAAGCTACACCTAAGTAGGTAGAGAAGGAAAAGCTAGAGAAGCAAACAGTGCAAGTCACAGAAGCAAACAGAGTAGAGAACTGCAGGGGGAAAGGGTGACCAATTATATCAAATAAAGCAAAAATGTCTGACAATATAATAATTTTTAAATGTCCACTGGATATAATAATTGAAAGCCTTCTTAATTCCTACTTTTCACTGTCAAACCCAAGTAATCAGTCCCTTTTGAGCTTTCACGGCTTTTTTGTTAAGTATTCTTTTAGGATAAGTATCTTCTACTTTATTATTTTAGTTATATTTGTACATGGAGGTATAATGAACATTGAATTCAGAGGGACATGGATCCAAATTTCTGTCCCACCAAGTACATTAACCTTTCTGAATCTAGTTCATTCTTCTGTACAAAAGGGAATCAAGTTACAGTGCCATTAATGAGGATTAATGAAACACCTAACACAGTATTTGGCACATAAACACTATGTCCTAGGAGGTACTCAATTAATGTTGCTGGATATATCGTCAGGAAAAAAATTTACCTACCTAGGAGATGCTAGTCAGTCTTAGAGGGGATCACCTCCCAGATTAATGGCCTCCAAAATAATTTGTTAATTTCAGCCAGGTAATATCTATATTACTTGAATGTACACTCAGGCTCTCTTCCTCTATATTATATCTAATTTAAGGCAAAAAGGAACAACTACAGTTTAGATTCTAGAGTCTGAAGATTATGTTCAACTAACTGGCTTTAGTCAGCCTAAACCTGCTCTAGATAGATGTTCTAAGTCACTAGTATCCAACTTTAAGTGGTGAGAGACCTAAATTAAGAATCTCAGGGATCCAAGAAGGATCACATAAATTTTAGAAAAACCATTCCCACTCTCACACACTTTTTTCAGACAGCTTCCAGGACATCAGGATGACTTTTCTGGTTTTCTTTCTACCTCTCTGGCCACTTCTGCTTTGCTACTCTTCTCTATCAGCCTTTCATTGTTGAAGCTCACCAAGGTTTGGTCCTAAGCCCTCTTTAATTCTTTCTGTACTTTCTTTTCAAGAATGTCTAATTTACACACATGGCCTCAACTATTATTATTTCCTTCAACAAATGATCTATATGCTTATATGTCTCATTTATATCTCTGGGCAAGAGGTCAACCCTGGACTCTGGACCCCATACATCTACTTGCTTACTCAATGGCTTTTCTTGGTAGTGTCTCCAATCTCCTTGGCTTACTTACTCACTTGTTCAATTCTCCCTATAAAGGCTTATTACCTCAAGGAGGCTGATTCCTTGGTAGTCTGCCTAGTCTCCTTCATCCCTACCACCACACATGCACACACACAAAGAGGGTAATCATCTTCCAACAGTCACGGCTGCAGAGACCAGAAAATCTCTTCCTTACCATCATATACATTATTTTAAAATCCTACCTTTACCTCCTAAATATCCCTCAAATGCATCCACTTGTCTCCACTGCCATTCTAGATCAACTTACCATCCCTACTTCCCTGAACTATTATTGCAAGTGCCTTCTAACCGCTTTTCCTCCATTCTGCCTATTTAACTCTAACTTACCCTTCAAAGCTCATTTCGACATCATCATTTCAAAGAAAAGCTTTTCCTGATGTCACAAACAAAAACAGCCAAATTTACTGAGTGTATATTATGTGCCAAGCATTCTTCTAAACAATTAAAATTCATTAACATATTCAATTTTATTAAGTCTGGAATCTCTCTCTTTATTTTAACAGACAAGGAAACAGGCACCAAGAGATTTGCCAACATCCCACAGCTAGTGAAAAATAGTACCACATTCAAATTTAGGCCGTGTGGCTTCAGAAGTCACATTCTTAATCACCTTACTGTAGTATGCTTTAGGTTAGATGCCCCCATGATAAATTCTCCTGTAATATCCATAACTTTATTTTTGTAGTGAGATTAAATAACTGATTATAGAATCAGTTGTTTATTGTTACTGCCTCTGCATTAGAATGTAAGTTCCACAAAGGCAAAAACTGTGTATGACTTATTACACTATTCCCTTTGCTTCTCAGGTGGTAATAGGCATTTAATGCACTTTTCTTGAGGGACTACATTTTCTTTCCTTTTTTTTTTTTTTTTTGTAAGATTTTATTTTCAAGTAATCTCTACACCCAATGTGGGGCCTGAACTTACAACCCAGACATCAAGATATCAAGAGTCACATGCTCCACCAACTGAGCCAGGGAGCGCCCCGGGAGTGCATTTTCAACTTCTAGCCAAAGGTGTGTGGGAGTGGGGCTGTGGAGAGGTAATGGGGAGGTTTCTGAGCAAGAGCAAGGGCTTCCCTCAGACTGCAGATAATAAATGGGCAGAGGCATGTTTCCTACCAGAAACATTCATTCAGAAGACGCATTATAGAATCTTCACTTTTGAGAACGTGGAGTTGACACAGCTTTTACATATAGTCAAAGGGGTTACATACAATATACATAAAAGACTATTTTCTATAGTGTGATAATCAGTATTGAAAATAATGAAATTTTAGTTACCTCCTTTAGGCTTGGGACCATAAAGCCTCAGTGGCAGCCAATTTAAAACTGCGGCAAGAAGCAAATAGATGACACTATACCCATATGACCCAACTAGGGCATGGATTCATTTTCAAGTCAGCCTCAATGTAGATTTTTTTTTTTTTCCAGTAAAACTCTAGAGTTTTCCCTATGTCTGAAGACAGAAAATAAGAGCCTAATCTTTAAGGATCATGGCCCATAGGTCGAGTTAGACTGATCTGGAAAAGTACTTCTTTGCTGGCACATGGTCACCAAGGTGAAAATAACATTCTGGGTTCCAGCTGAAGAATATCTAACTGGATCAACATATCCACCTTCTATGATGCCACTTTTGGGCATCCGGTATAAGTAACGATATATACAATTTAGGTAATAAAGTCCTGGGCCTCCGTATGCTCCCCCATCCCCACACACATAGCACTCTTTCAGGCGCTTTTTTAACTGAGCCAAGTGTACATACATTTGCTCAGCCTAACAGAAAAATATAAACTTTTACTTAATTATTTATGAGATATTATTTTCACTGCAACATTTATGTTTAAAAAAAGTGTATGTGGCGAAGGGAGGAGAAACATTATAAACCACTGTTATTATCACACTTGGGCTTCCAGGCACAAAAATGACCTCATGGGACATGGGACTGATGAAAATTTAGTGAGCTAGTTTGACTTGCATTGGCTAAAAAATGGAGTTATTTGGAAGACTGATCAAATGAATTTCCTCTGTAGAGCTTAGTATTTCATATATCTTATCTTTAAAATAACTTAGGTTAAATAAAAGAAACAAACTATTATTCTTTTTTTTTCCCCTTTTAACAGAGATACAAAGACAAAAATTAATTTTTGAAGAAAGGTTCTTCAACTGCTTAAGGTACAGCTTTAACAGGCTACAGAATGCTTACCTGTCTAATGTCGTGGTCAAAGACAGTTCTCTCACAGGGGTCAGCACTGAACTTTTCAATGGGGGGGGAGGCTGGCTAATGAATGGGGTTTTGAAGTCGGACAGACCAGAGTCCCACTCCTGGCTAAGTTACCTAACCTCGCTAAGTCTTATTTTTCCTCTTCTGTAAAATGAAGCTACTAACGTCACATACATTTCAGGGTTCCTCTGAAGACTAAAAGATAAGGTCCACTGTTTGGCACACAGTAGGCAAATGAAAAGGAGTTTATTATTCCCTATGCAATAATTTGAAAGAGTATCATTAAAGGTTTCTCTCAAAGCAAAATCACTCCTTAGAGACTTGGCTGTGCTGGTCTACTAAGCAGAATGGTAGGATACTGAAATAGATGTAAAAGTTTCACAATTAGAATAGCAGGACTGCTGGGCGAGATGAAAAGACTCTGAGAAAGCAGTATAGCCCTTTAACCTTAAAACCACGGAACAGACTTCAACCAGCACTGGTGTCTAGGGCAACATTCAGGTAATTCAATTAATCATTTTTTGTGTTTGTAGGAATGATGCCAGTGTCTTTCTCACAGTACTCCATTTACTTCACAATGCCTGTGGTGGGAACATAGAAGCCTCCAATTGACTAGGCTGCCCCTTGGTAGTTCACATGCTTCCATCTAACTGCCTCAACTTTTGACTCCCATGACTTTCAGAAGAGCAGTGAATGGAAACAACCATTATATATATGTGCGCACGCGCACACACACACACACACACACACACACACACACTCTTAAGGCCTCATGAAGAAGGTGCCCCCCAGTAGGAGGCACACCTGAAAAACAGGCACTACATTTTATAGGAGAACTGATGTATAAATAAAGAGCTGACTCATATGCTCCACTCCCCAGACAAGAGGAAAAAAGAACTTTACTGAGTAGAAGCAATGAAGAATGTAACACGGATGAAAGGTCCATGCTCATGCAACTTGGTAGCCCCTATTTAAAAATCCAGAAAAATCAGGGCATCCGGGTGGCTCAGTCAGTTAAGATTCCAACTTTAGCTCAGGTCATGATCTCACAGTTTGAGAGTTCAAGCCCCACGTCAGGCTCTGTGCTGACAGCTAGGAGCCCGGAGCCTGCTTGGAATTCTCTTTTTCTCTCTGTCTGCCCCTTCCCCGCTCACACTCTGTCTCTTTCAAAAATAAATAAATAGGGGCGCCTGGGGGGCTCAGTCGGTTAAGTGTCTGACTTCGGCTCAGGTCATGATCTCACAGTCCGTGAGTTCGAGCCCCGTGTCGGGCTCTGTGATGACAGCTCAGAGCCTGGAGCCTGCTTCAGATTCTGTGTCTCCCTCTCTCTCTGCCCCTCCCCTGCTCAGGCTCTCTCTCTGTCTCAAAAATAAATAAAAACATTTAAAAAAAATTTTTTTTAAATAAAGACATTTAAAAATAAATAAAAATAAAAATCCAGAAAAATCTTCCTATCAGTTTACGCAGGTAGATGTTTTACTGATGTGTATCTGATATCTGTATCAGAAAGTGAAAATTACGTTCTATTAGGAAATTCTGTTATGATTTGGGCTCTAAATAGACAGCTAAACCACTGAAACCACTGATTTCTTCTAGAACAACCAAAATGAAATTCCCGTGTCACTAACAGACAATGTACCTCTGAATACCCATGTCCCAAAGGAATAAATCCCCAAGATGTAGTGTATCCCTAAAGTATGTCGTGGGAAGAAAAAAAAAAAAAATGAAAAGCAGGATATTCCAAAGGTTTCTATAACGACCATGAGAGACAACTTGAGAAACTTGAAAGACTTTACAGCTCCTGAATGATGAAATTAAGAATTCAGTTAATATATCCTTTCTCAGAAAGATACAGAGTTTTAGAAGAAATGTAGACTCTCAAAACAAAAAGGTGTTTTTATGGAATTACAAATTACTAGAATATTGGGACATTATCAAAAGGATTAGAACTACTGACAAAAGGATTAAGTAGTTGACATACAGAGGAGAAAAAAAAGCAGTCTTATTATTTTGTAGTAATTTCAGTAGTATGTCATTTAATTACCTTTTTAAAATGAAATAAACTTTGAAAAGACCAAATGAAATGAAGCCATACACAATAAATTTCTATGGAAATGTACAGAGGAGATAATTCAGGGATGTTTCCATTCTTTCAATGATAAAGCCAATCTTTTCCTAAAAACTATGCATAAGAATAAGTAATTTTTAAAACTTTTTTTTTTAATGTTGATTTATTTTGGGGAGACAGAGAGAGTGCAAGCAGGGGAGGAGCAGAGAAAGAGAGGGAGACACAGAATCTGAAGCAGGCTCCAAGCTCCGAGCTGTCAGCACAGAGCCCAACACAGGGCTCAAACCCATGAAGTACGGGATCATGACCTCGGCCGAAGTCAAATACTCAACCGACTGAGCCACCCAGGCTCCCTAATTTTTAAAATTGTCTTTGAAATCTTTTTGTACATTTACTTGATTATGAGTGAGTGTGATGCTCTGGAAATTCTTATCAAACAAACAAGTGAGAATATACTTGGATAGTCAGAATTTGAAGGCGCTAGAACATTGTCTAGATTCCCTGTGCTGCTCTACTGCTTGGAATATATTCCAATATATCCATTGCTGCTGAACACAAATGTAAAACAATTATCTATGCCAGTCTACTTTCTGTTTGTGCTGCTGGATTTTTTTTTTTTTTATTATATTATATCATACATGGGTGGGTAAAAATGACTTGCTTTTTTTTTTTAAGTCTCCTGCTGCACTCTTAAGGCAACAATTAAGATATTTTAAAGTTAGTCTAAAAAAACAACTGAATAAAAGGCATAGAATATCAGTCTAAAAAAAAAGATACTTTAAAGTTGACCACTTATGCTACATGTGACATTAAACAACCAAGAGCCTATGTGAAGGATAGAAAGTAATGGATCATAAAAGGGCAAAAGAAACGTTACCTACAGAAGAGCTTAATGAGAAATCTGGAGACTAACACACTTTGTAGTTTAAATTTAAAACATCCAGTAACTACAAAGACATAGACTTACTTTGCAACATAAATACAATGAAAATCTTAAAGGCAATATGAAATAGAGTGAAAGAACACACAAAAAAAGCTACATTACAACTTGATACACTTGCACAAACAAAACAAAACAAGAGGTCAAGGTGAGGAAAGGTTATCCAGGATAAAATTCAGAATGTAATAAAGGATTAAATAAACCTTTAGGCCAAAATAAACGGTTGATAACAACAGCTTTGTTTTATAAATACACAACTGAGTACAAGGTACCAAAAGAACACATCTTAAAAACTAGGGTCTCTTTACATATCTTAAAAGGCTTCAACAATGGGGCACCTGGGTGACTCAGTCAGTTGAATGTCTGACTTCAGCTCAGATCACGACCTCATGGTTCAATGAGTTTGAGCCCTGCATCAGGCTCGCTGCTGTCAGAGCAGAGCCTGCTTCGGATCTTCTGTCCCCCTCTATTTCTGTACCTCCCCACGCCCCCCTGTTCGCTCGCTCCCTCTCAAAAATAAATATTTTTTTAATAAAGTTCTCAACAAGACATAAGCAAAGAAGGCACAATATCAGTGAATTAAAACAAAAAGCAAAGTGAACAAAATCATAATAGAAGGATGAAAGGAAGATCACCAACTTTGTGAGGAAAAGACTAAAAAAATCAACTGAAGAGATAATGAAAAGTTCAACCAAGTAAAATATGAATTGATACTATACCAATGAATCGACTGCTAAGGTAAAACAGTAAATACAGGTGAGTCACAGTAGGGCAAGGTAGGTCACATTAGACCACAGATCAGGGACTTGCCCAAATACAAGTCCAGAAGTAGAGTGACTCCTAGGGGTAAGGGCGGAGGAGCCAGAAAATATTTGTCTTGTTTATTCCCCAGGTATCAGGCTCAATGTAGGCTTAGAAGACAATTGAACTCTTGCAAGGCAGTGGACAAACAGTATCTTCAAAGCATAAACATTTATCTCCATGCTATGTTAAAATGTTACAGTCCTTCCACAGATGAGAATATCAAATCTCATTCTTTCAGTAAGCAAATACAGTTAGTTCTTGGCACCACAAATTAATCTTAAGTGGTAGTTTAGGTTAAAAACATCTCACCCTTTTCAAAGGAGATGGGTACATTAGTTTCTCTGAAAGACTGATTCCCCCTCACCATCCTACCTAACCTATCAGAACTCTATCTTACCTATCACTATCAGATTCTTCAAATAAAATGTCAAGTTTTTTCCTGTTATAACTAAACTCTGCAGTGGTGGTGACCACAATGCCAAGATTCTTCCACCTCATCACCTGGTGGTGCTGTAGAGAAGACTGTCCCAGAAAATACAAGGTCTGTTTCCTGGTGATTCACAATCAGCTCGGTAGATTTCTCTCCCTTTCCATCATTTTCTATCCATGTCAGTTTCCAAACTGACAAAATCAAAAGGCCAGACGCACAGGATAGATCAAACATGGGGAAGGTGTGTGAACTGTGCAAGTACCCCTACACTGCTCCATCAAATCCCTGATTCCATCCATTACTCCTTCACCACTTCAGTTTTAACCCTTCCCCCAGGCCTGTCCCGTCACACTCGCCCACCCTCTCTTTGGGCCAATGTCCTTCATCATGCCTTGCAGACCCACTTGTGTGCCACTCTTGTAACCCAGGTCTTCTTAAGTAGAAAATGTTTTATCATAACTCTCTTTTAAGAGGTGGGATAAGTCCAAAACACCACAATTTGTTCTGAAAGCTATTTGGTGACCACTACAAAAGAAATTCCTAAGCAGAGGCATGATCTAATTAACTAACAGGAACTTACTCAAATCCGAAACTCCCCCTCTACCATCCACCGTGTCCCACACCAGATAGGGCCTCAGCCGATTCTAAGGATAACCCTGTTAGAGAATCCCTGACTGAACTCAAAGGCTCGGAACAACGTGAAGAGTAAGTAATCTGTGGATGCTAGTGTGAGAGTAGGATGCAGTAGTTACCAATAATGCAGCTCCTGTGGCTTCAACGTGGGGCGTTCCACTAGGACAAGACATCGAGTTCTAAGTCTTCGACCCCTAGCTCACTATGCTCAGTCACTGAAAAGAGATTGGTCCATCTAGACACCCCCACTATACACCTCTCTGAAGACCTTAATCACTTCACGACTGTCCCTTAAGGGCAAGAGCCGCTGCACTTGCACAGTTGCTGCAATGGCTGGAAAATTTCCTGCGACACTAGAGACAGGTAAATAAAGAAATTGCATTCGCTCCGAGGCAGGGGGAGGGGTCTTCTGCTAGTGAAGAGTTTACATAATGCAACAGAAGACCAGTAAGCTCTGCAGACCTGTCAATGGAGACGCCAAGGCTTGAGCTCCTCTCTTCCCACCATCTCTAAATACTCTCCAAAAACCCGATCTGCCCTCCCAGAGACCCACGAAATTACACCTAATAATGTATAACAATATGCACACTCTCGCCCTAAGCTTTCCTACCCACTTTTGTTACTAAAATACAAAAAAGCAGACAAAAAAGAAAAAAACACACACACAAAAAAACCCCTAACCTCCCACTTCTGAGTCCAAAGTATGGAATAACCAAACGGAGCCGGGGAGTTTTCTCTCCGCTAAAGGGGCAAGCAGAACAAGGAGCTGCCCCAAATCGACACCACGCCCTGTAATGCAATGACAAGCCCTAAAAACCCCACAGCGGCGGGGCAGCCCCCTTCGCGGCTTGGCCCGGCTGGGGCCCCGCGGCCCAGCAGCCGCCCTCTCCCCCGGCCTTTCACAAAGGAGAATGGTTCAGTCCAGAGCATCACCCAGCACCTGATCCCTCACAACTGGGGGACGGGCAAGGAGCGGGGGAGCGAGGAGGAGGATGAGTTATGGAAACCAATTCTAAGAGCTTTAGTTTTGCAAAAACTCTTGGACCAGCACTGGTGAGCAGGCATGAGCGGGAAGCCTACCTGAACAAGTCCTGGTGCTTCCTTTCCAGCCAGCGTTTCAACTCACCCTTTCGGAGAACAAGGCGCCTTCCGGCGGAGCATGGCCAGCCCTCGCCTCAATCTAGCTTGCTGGTAGTCCATTCTCCCTCGGCTCCTCCCACCTCCGCTCCCACCCACCAATGGTAGGGCTGACGCCCGGCCTCTTCCAGCAAGGTAGTGTGAGCGCCATCCAGGAAGTCTCTGGAGGGTGGGAGGTCCTAAAAGGCTGAGAAGGGTACGTGGGCAACCACAGATATGCCTGATTGAAAATAAAATCTGGCGGCAGCTTGCCTGTGACTGCTCAGTTCACAGGCGTTCAGGCCTCTCGGTATCTTTTTTTTTTTTTTTTTGACCCCCCGCCGGTGGGGGCGCTCTAAACTAAAACATTTAGTTACCTGTCTCAGGGAAGCCATCTTGAATCGGGCCGGTGCCTTGGGGACGGGGAAGAGGAAGGAGTGCTTAAGGAATTTGAAGCCCTTTCCGGAGTTCCGTCGAACTACTTAGGTCCAGCCCTCACATACTTCATATAACCAGAATGTCCCCAGTCACCATGGGCTGGAAGAGGACTTAGTGTAGTTGGAGGCAACCACCACCCCCCTCTCATAGGAGTGAAGAGACCTTACCAAAATCACAGCAGCAACAAAAGTCAATTTTTTGGAATGAGAGTGGATTTTCCCAGTCCTAGGAAAATCCTTTATAGACACCTCATTCCTCCTAATATCAGCGTAAGACCAACATAAGCTATGTATCTATTCTAGGTGCTTCCAATCCTAATGCTTCACTTACAAGTTTTCCAGTTTGAGTTTGACAGTATCCGGGACTGGGAGTTTCTTATAAATGAACAGGATTTAGGAATTTTTTTTTTAAGGGACCCAAATTCATCACTAGACTCAAACAATGTGTGAATATGAGTAGAACACATGATAGAGGTCTTCCAGAAGAGATTATGTGTGAGGAAGGCCATTAGTGAGGACGGCCTTACACTTCCGTGTTTCCTAGTCTAAATCTCTATTACAACTTGCTACAGGAAGGTTTTGCTTTTTGAAATTGAGTGAAGTGAATCCTTCCAGATCATAAAAAGGAATTTCTCAGGGAATAATATATTTGCATAGTCAAACACAGTAGGCACTCAGGGTCAGTAAGGAATCAAAGCAATACTTTTTGCCACAGGAGTGGTAAGACTTGGCCAAAAACATTTCCCTGTATATTGAACAAAATCCGTTGGCCAAATTTCCCCTTGGCTACTTACTGCCATTATCATTATCAATTTGAGGTATTAGAATTTACCAAAACAATATACCAGCCGTGCCATTGGTGTGCGTCTGTAAATGCATATACAGCAATGATCTTAATTTTTATGTTTCTGGAATGAAAACCAATAGGTTCCTTCTGCTTATTTGGTACAAAATAAACCTATTAAACTAGTTACAGGCATGGAAAGGAACGGGTGTGCCTGCTTTACTAATTTCTACTATCTGCAATGATCTAGTAGTTTGATATACTGCTTGCAATAACATTAACCATGGTCCTGCCCTTTTTACTTTTTAAGTAGGCTCTATCCTCAAGGTGGGGGCTTGAAATCAGAACCCCTAGATCGAGTCCCTTCCTCTACTGTCTGAGTCAGAAAGGTGTCTCTGGTGCTGGCCTTTAGGAACCAAACACCCTTATTATCTCTTAACTACTATTCTTTGCATTGGGGGTGGTGTGGGCTGGGGAATCTACTTCCTTTAATTCTTCAAGACCATTTCACTCTGAACATCAGCAATGATCAATACATTGCCCAAGTAGTTTTCTCATGCTTTCCTTACATTGGTGAAATATCTAAGTATAGAAGATTATGAGTGGGTTAAATTCATTTAAAAAAAAATTTTTTTTTTTTACATTTATTTATTTTTGAGAGATAGAGAGAGACAGCGTGAGCAGGGGAAGGGCAGAGAGAGAGGGAGACACAGAATCAGAGGCAGGCTCCAGGCTCTGAGTTGTCAGCACAGAGCCCGATGCGGGGCTCAAACCCACGAACCATGAGATCATGACCTGAGCTGAAGTCGGACGCTTAACCGACTGAGCCACCCAGGTGCCCCTTAAGTTCATTTTTTTTTTAGTAATGTCTTTACCCAACATGGGACTTGAACTCACAACCCCAAGATCAAGAGTCCCATGCTCTTCCCACTGAACCAGCCAGGCACACCGCCCCTCCACCCCGCCCAACCATGTGGTTTTAATAACAGAATAGGATGTGGGATTTCAAACTAAAAAGATATGCTCCAAGGGAGCCTGGGCAGCTCAGTCAGTTGAGCACGTGACTCTTGATATAGACTCGGGTCAGGATCCCAGAGTCATGGGAGACTCAGGTCAAGATCCCAGAGTCATGGGATCAAGCCCTGTGTCAGGCTCTGTGCGGAGTATTGAGCCTGCTTAAGATTCTCTCTCTCTCTCTCTCTCTCTCTCTCTCTCTCTCTCTCTGGGACACCTGGGTGGCTCAGTCTATTGAGCATCCGACTTTGGCTCAGGTCCTGATCTCACGGTTCGTGGGTTCGAGCCCCGCGTCAGACTCTGTGCTGACACCTCAGATCCTGGAGCCTGCTTTGGATTCTGTGTCTCCCTCTCTCTCTGCCCCTGCCCCATTCACACTGTCTCTCAAAAATGAATAAACATTAAAATATAAACATACAATAAACATACATTAAAAAAAAATTCTCTCTTCTTCTGTCCCTCTCCCCAGCTCATGCTCTCAAAAAAAAAAAAAAAAAAACCTCCAAAGTATCAAAATGGTATGCTTTGATGACTCTGAAAGCAACAGATCTAGACAGAATGCTCTTTGACCAATGCTCTGATGCCTCCCAGTCACTGAAGATTTTTTTTTGGCTGCTAAAGAAAAACTCCTGTACAGAAACTACACAGTTTTAGTTTTGTCTGAACTGTGAGGGGACTGGCTAGCCTCAAACTCAACAGCCTCAAATCCCTTTGGAAAAAGGTAGGATTAAAAACAAAAGCATAAGCAAAGCACTACCCTAGGGGCACTTGGGTGTCTCAGTTGGTAAGCCTCAGACTCTTGGTGTCAGGTCAGGTCATGATCCCACGGTTGGTGGGATTGAGCCCCTCTTTCAGGCTTCACGCTGACAGCACGGGAGCTTGCTTGGGATTCTCCCTCTCCCTCTCCACCCCTCCCACACTGGCACTTTCTCTCAAAATAAATAAGTAAACTTAAAAAAAAAAAAAAAAAGATTACCCCAAATGTCAAAAGTCTTCAAACTTCCTGAGGTGTAGTGTTAACTATTATTACTACCACTGGGGGCAAAATACAGTATAAAATGAATGTATCTGCAAGTTGTAAGGAGCACCAGGTCATATATGGAAGTGCTCAATCATTATACTGCACACTGAAACTAATTTACACTGATTAACTGGAACTTAAACTAAAAAAAAAAAGAAATAAAAAGTATATCTCACGGAGGCTTCTTCCAATACTTTTGACACAATTTCCTAGAAGGAGAGTATCTATGTATGTCTGGGATAAAATCAGAAAGAACACATGAAATATGAGCAGTTGGATACATGCATATATTTAATAATGAAACAATTCGTCAACAACAAAAAAAAATTAGAAAAATTCATGAGACCCTAGTGCTGTGGAAGAGAATGGGACATCAAGGCAAAAGATACAAAAACTGACCCAGAAGGCTGCTTGATGAGTGAAGCAAAGGCAGATTAGCTTAGTATTATATGCCCTTGAAAAGA
This sequence comes from Leopardus geoffroyi, assembly GCF_018350155.1. Classification (NCBI taxonomy): domain Eukaryota; kingdom Metazoa; phylum Chordata; class Mammalia; order Carnivora; family Felidae; genus Leopardus; species Leopardus geoffroyi. The sequence continues at coordinate 72,402,455 of NC_059337.1, forward strand.
AAAATGGCTAGAGAAGTACCCACTTATTTGCGTGGAAGCAGACAGCCTTACTATATGCTGCATAGAATGGAGGCAAAGGGAGAAAGAGACAAGCGGGAAGAGCAATATGGAATCCAGGGTGGGCAGACCAGAAGAGACTGAGATCGTTACAAAAAGATACTGTAAGACCTTTTGTTTCCTCTGCAGTCTACAATAAACCTGTTCCAACTCTTTAAGTATGTCAGTCAAATCCAATGATCACATAATGAATAGCACTAGGCACTGTGAAGGAATAGTGGAGGGTGTGGGTTTACAAAAGTAAAGGGATAACATGGTTCCTGCTCTCAGGGAGCTTACAACCTACATAGGAGACAGATTCCACACAAAAAACAACTACAAAACAAATTTACAAAGTAACATAAATATAAATAAATATACAAATGAGTAAACAACATACGAAAGCTCATAGGGTACTGCGTCAATAATTATTTAGAAGTCCCTAGGTCAAAGAAGGCTTTCTGAAGGAAAAATTTTTGGACTGAGTATGTTAGCAGAGAGTAGGGCATGTGCAAAGGCATATAAGTGGAAGTATATATGTCATGTCCAGTAAGCAGATTAGCTTGATTAGAGTAGAAAGTCTAAATAGGTCTCATTAAGAAGTGTGATGAAACAGTAAGGGTTTAATTTGGTGAAAGACACTGTAGTGTTAGGTCCGGTCCCTAAAACAAAACAAATGGGGAAAGAGGTTTTCTTTAGGTAATAATAATAAGTAACCACAGGTCCAGGAGCAACTCCACTGCTCTCCCCAGTTTTGTAGTTAACTCCGAGACAGAGAAACTAGCAATGGGATGGTGAAGTATTCAGCATCCTTGAGCAGTTCAAGCAGAAGGAAGTGCCCTCTACAAGAACTCTTAGACAAAGTGGCAAGTACAAACAATCAATAAAATTCCTATTGAGGTGGATAGAGGATCCACCATCCAAAGGTCAGCCAGTCAGATCCCAGGAAAATCAAGTGCTCAAGCAGAATGTCTTCAACCCTTGTTACTAATTCTTGGTGGGGAGCAAATTGTATATGCTTACAAAAGAATTTATTTTTCAGCTACCATGACAATTGACTCTGATCCTAAGATTTTAGAAATTAAAATAGGAGGATGAGAAGAGCCCTAATCTATAGGGAATGCTCACGTCCCTGAAGAAGGACAGGTCAGTAAGGGCCCAAATTCTTCCCTGGTCTTAAAGTGGAAAGGCAAAACATCACACCTTGAAAAGAGGCTTTTCTCAGCCAAAGCAAGTTAAGACCTCTTTCTTTAAGCCTATTGATCTGAAGCTGTTCCAGGAAGGAAAAAAAAGAGTCCGGGCCAGATATTCAGCAGCAGCCAGAGTTGGACCCTATTTCACTAGAGCTCCGCTGGGAGGCGCTGGGTCCCACTGACGTTGAAATACACTGCTGAGGACCAATCTTGATGCCATTTGCCTGGAAAAGAAAAGAGGCAAGAGTTCCCACCTCAGTGCTAAAGTACATTGGAGAGAAAGGTGGGTGGGGGGGCTGAGCTAAATGGGTGATGGGCATTAAGGAGGGCACCTTGTTTTGATGAGCACTGGGTGTTGTATGTAAGTGATGAATCACTAAATTCTACTCTTGAAACCAATATTACACTGTATGTTAATTTGACTTTAAATAAAAACTTGAAACAAAAAAAATAGTAATAAAGTAAATGGGAGAAAGAAGAGGCACAAAAAGAAAAATCATTAATGACATTTTCTAGAAGCAGATATGGCTTTAGCTGTTTACCATATGCCCTAGGCAGACTGTTACGGAACAATAACTGTCAACAATAAAGATGTGATGACCAGCTCAGATAACAAGTGACCCTTGTGCCCATTATTAAGGAGACTGTTCTACTTGGGTTTCACAGCCATGTGCAGAATCAGGATGAGATCAGGTAAGAGTAGGAGGAGGCAAAGAGTGATGTTAGCATAGAATTCTTTTTGTTTTGCCCCAGAATTTGCTTTATAGAAATGGCTCTGTTGAGCAGTTAGGAATTACACCACCCCTAAACTCTAGGATGCTACAAACTGAGGTTGCAAAGAAAACCTCCTGTACTATAGTATAACCTTTTAGATTGCCAACTAATAACCTCTTTAAAAAAGAGAAAATGATGACAGGTTTTTGTGTCCATATATAAAAAAGATAAAGTATGAACTGGCATAGCTTCAAATAGCATCATGTTAGAAAGGAAATGCTTACATTCTAGGGGGGTTTCTTGTCCTCTTCAACAGAAAGCAAAGTTAACTGTCGGTTCCCCACCCATTCTCACCTCATTGTGAACATCAAATAAACCCTGCTGGATCTTCCTATATATTTCTTTGGCTGTGTTAATGAAGGCCTAAAGGAAACATAAATCGTATTATTAGGGTCAAGTTTAGGTAGAAAATTAAGAAAAACAAATGCAAGTATTATTCCTATTTGGATTTCTAAGGTGAATTAGGAACCATTAAGAGACCAGAGTAAAAATACAGAAGGTCCCCCAAAGTCTCTATTTCAAAATGAAAAAAGGGACTGAATATATGGTATTTTGATACTAACCCAAGATGTTCCTAGATTGGCACCTTCTCCAAATAAAACATGCTCTGTTCTCAATTAGTTACTAAAGATAGTCAGTAGCAGGCTTCAGAATAACTACAATAGAACCCATTAGACCCTCCAACTAAAATATTTAGAAGTAATGTGAAATCTAATCCACTTATTAATGTTACCCAAGGCAAAAGTTAAACCGTAGGAATCAAGGCCCAAAAAATGCAACAATTCCCTTAAAGGGAGATAAATGATCACTGTGACCACAAGACACCCTTCCTTTACTTATGTCTTCTAAAAGAGAATTCTGAATAAAAGGATAAAGATACGGTGTATCTCTGAAAAGTTTTCCCTACTTTTCCCCAAGTAGTACCTCTTCAACATTGCAGGCTGTTTTGGCTGAAGTTTCCATGAAGATAAGTCCATGCTCCCGGGCAAAGGCCTCTCCTTCTTCTCTCTTCACATCCCTACGGGACTCTAAGTCACTGCAAGAGAGTAGTTGAGGAGAAAACTCAAAAAAGATCCAAGTGAAAGAAGAAACTCTTATTTTAAGAGAATCCTAGTTAGAATCCTTCAACCACCAGTTAATACGTCACGAACGCATATCCTATAGGACATTCTCTTGTACAGGGTTAATGATTTCTGTAACCTCCTGGAAAATGGTTCTTCAAATTCATGACAGCTACTGTAAGGTTGAGACTAATACCTTACTCTATTATAGAGAAAAAGGTTTATAAATGGATAGGGCAAGCCCTATAGTTCCTCAAGGCTTCTTGTGCCCTATGCTTCTTTTTGGAATGAGATCCAGTGAGAGCCAAGGGAAGAAGATGAAAAGGGACTTGCAGTTGTTAGAAAGTAAAGTTACAGATGTCCATCCCATAGCAGTGTCTTTTTCTTTTACTAGAATCAACCCACAAGAATAAAGTGTGTCAGGAGTAAGAACACAGTTGCCTTAATTCTCACTAGTCTCACTGTTAACATATGTAATAGCAGTTTACCACCACAAAAATAAAAAAATTCAGAGAAAAATGAGATGTATAAAATTAGGTGATATGAGGGGGAAGAAGGTGAAGCCATGGACTGAGAAAAGCAATTAAGTGGCATGGAAAGACCTTCTGACAAGACAGGACAAAAGGCTGCAGACAAAGGTAAGGATGGATTGTGTGACTGTCATTTTTCTAACTGGAAATTTGCATTTCGGAGGTTTCCAGTTTTCCAACCATGAAAAGAAATCAAGGAGTAAGTCCAGTGAAGAACAACATATCTACCAACTGCATATTTATCATTCACCAGCTGTGTGAAGACCAGGGAAGAACTATCCATCTAAACGTCCACCTCTAGCCGAGACACCCCTCTAAGCTCCAGACCTGTTATCCACTTGTCAGTTCTTCGTTTCCAGTCTGATGTGTAAAAGGCACCTCAAACATAAATCAAAATAGAACTTCATCTTTTCCCTCTTTTTTCCCAAACTGCTTCCGCCCCAGGCTTCCACATCTCCATACAGGGCACAAGCTAAAACCAAGATGTTATTATTTTGTAATGCTTATTTATTTTGAGATAGAGCACGCGCCCACAAGAGCAGGGGAGGGGTAGAGAAAAATGGAGAGACAGAGAGGGAGAGAGAGAGAATCCCAAGCAGGCTCCCTGCCGTCAGCGAGGAGCCTGAATGAAGGGCTCGATCCCACCAACCGTGAGATCATGACCTGAGCCGAAATCAAGAGTCAGAGACTTAGCTGACCGAGCTACCTGGGCACCCCACAAGACATTATTTTAACAGCTTTTCCTTCTTCACTCCAAATACCCAATCCTTCCCAAAGTGAGGAACTTCCAAACTGCACCTTAATGCCATCCTGGTGTCACCACCTGAGTTCCCGCCACCATTCTCATTTGGACTACTGAAACTGACCTCCCACTACAACCCCTCGAGGGAGCTTTTAAAATCTAATCAAGCCACGTCTCTGCTGACAACTCTTAAAAGCTTCCTACTGTGTTTAGAATAAAATCCACACTTCTTCCTAAGGCCTGAAAGAGCTATGAGACCTGGCTCCTGCCTACCTTCCCAATCCCACCTTGCAACATTCCCCCTGATTCACCCCAACCATACTTTTATTTTTAATGTTTATTTTTGAGAGAGAGACAGACAGAAGGGAGTGGGGAGGGGCAGAGAAAGAGGGAGACATAGAGTCTGAAACAGGCTCCAGGCTCCGAGCGGTCAGCACAGAGCCCGATGTGGGGCCCAAAACCACGAACTAGGAGATCATGACCTGAGCCGAAGTTGGACGCTTAACTTCTTTCAATACCTAACTTCTTTCAATACCATAACCTTGCTAAGGTTCTTCCCAGTTCAAGGCTTTAAGTTTGTTCTCCCTGATACCTTTTTCTTTTTTTAAACTTTGCCCACTGAACTCTTATCTGTTCTTCAGATTCTGGCTTAACTGTCACCCTTAATTAAAAATAGGTACCCTGTCATTCTCTTCTATAGCACCTTTTCTTCCTTCACTGCATTTCTCACAATTTGTAATTAGATACATATCCTTCTATATTTAATATTTATGTCTCCACTAGACTATAAGCTCCAAAAGACCACTGGCATGACTCTCTTTTTTCTCACCTTATACACTCAGGGTCTGGCGAATAGACATCTAAAACATAGTTCCAATAAATTAGCACAATTAGTCTGTGGCCACAGTTCTCAAATGCTGCACTCTAGGCATTACTATGAACTCATAAGGGTGCCACAGGATACTTTGAATTTTCAAGGGTGGGGCACCTGGGTTGGTAAGCATCCGACTTCGGCTCAGGTCCTGATCTCAAGTTTTGTGAGTTGGAGCCCCACATCAGGCTCTCTGCTGTCAGCGCAGAGCCTGCTTTGGATCTTCTCCCCCCGCCGCCCCTCCTCTGCTCATGCTCTCTCTCTTTCTCAAAAATAAACAACTTAAAGAAGCAAATAAATTTTCTTGGGAAACAGTTAACACTTGCCGTCAGAACACCACATGAATTACAAGCCTAAGACAGTTTGCAATGTCGCTGTCACATCACAATAGATCCCGTTGAACATTTGCCTGTGTTTGTATAACCTCAGTTTTTGGCAGCTGCTTGATAAAAAGTACAAAATCAATTTGAAACAGAAAATGAGAATGGCAATGACCAATCTTGATTCCAACTTTGAGAAGTTGTACAGTCCTGACAGGCACACCCAAGTCATTGGTAAGTAATTATGGACATTTAAGGATGAAATTAAAATTTTTTCTTTCATGTTTTCCATCTTCAAACTCACCACGTCATAATGACAAAAAGACTTATGTTGCTTAGATGTGTTTAATAACAAAACCGTTGGGCATTTCTTTTGGCCTATGGGTGCCACAGAAAACTTACTCAGAATAAAAAGTGTTGCTGAGGCTGTGGAGAAATTGGAACCCTAGGGTGTGGCTGGTAGGAATATAAAATTGTACAGCAAGTAGGAAAAACAGTATGGCAGTGCCTCAAAAAAGTAAACCTATAATTTTGATAAGATCCAGCAATTCCACTTCTGTAATTCAAAGAAATGAAAGCAGGGACCCAAACAGGTATGTGTATACTGATGGTGATGGCAGCATTATTCACAAGAGCCAAGACAGAAGCAACCCCAGTGTCTATCAACACCTAAATAACAAAATGGGGCGAGTAACACACAAAAGAGTACCATTCATCCTTAAGAAGGAGGGGGGCACCTGGGTGGCTCAGTTGGTTAAGCGTCCAATTTCGGCTCAGGTCATGATCTCACAGTTCACGAGTTACCCCCACGTTGGGCCCTGCACTGACAGTTGCAGACAGCTGCCTGGGATTCTCTCTCTCTCCCTCTCTCTCTGCCTCTCCCCCACTCTCTCCCTCTCTCAAGATAAATAAAATTAAAAGAGAGAAAAAAAAAGGAAGGAAATTCTGACACATGCTACATTATGAATGAACCTTGAGGTCATCATGGTAAATGAAATATGCCAGTCACAAAAGGACAAGTATTATGATTCCACAGAAATGAGATGCCTAGAGTAGTCAAATTCATGGAGACAGAAAGCAGAATGGTGATTGCCAGGGCCTGGTGAGATGGAGAATGCAGTTAGCATTTAACGCGTACAGGGTTTCAGATGGGAAGATGAAAGGTTCTGGACTCAAATGGTGGTGATGGCTACAAAACAATGTGAATATGCTTAATGCCACAAAACTGTATACTTAAAAATGGTTAAAACAGTAAATTCTACATTATGTACATCTTACAATAATTTTTTTTTTTTTTTTACTAAGAGTGCTACAAACCAAAAAAGTTTAGGGACCAAGTGATTTAATATCCACAGAGCACTTATATGACTTCTGCTCATTATTTCTACAAATAAAATTTCACCTTTTATTCCCAATCAGCATGATAACCATGTTGGAGCTGGAGTGTTGTCGGGCATCCTCTAACCAGGAGGTCAGGTGGTTGAAGGTTTCACGTCTACAGCAGAAAAGTTTAGAAAGTCACAGGCCCATTTCAAAATGCCAGAGTAATTCCGAAACGCTTGGCAAAAGAGGGAAATACATGTGTAAAGAAAAATACTAGAAAAGCCATTCCTCTTTAGCATTCTTAACAGAATCAGTCTATAGAAAAGAAAAAGATTTCGAGGCCATCAGGGAAAGTCTCCCTCCCGCCCACTTGACCTGACTCACCGTGTGATATCATACACTAGCAGGGCTCCAGCTGCGCCCCTGTAGTAGGAACGGGTGATGGAACGAAAGGATTCTTGCCCGGCCTTTCCCACCAACACGGCAACAAAAAAAATCCCAACAAAATCAGGTTATTTCCAGAGAAATTACTTGATCCCATGCCAGTCAACCACAAAGGACTAAATTTTAAGAAAGAACTCTTAGGGTGCCTGGGTGGCTCAATCAGTTAAGTGTCATGATCGCAGGTCATGATCTAATGGTTTGTGAGTTCGAGCCCTGCACCGGGCTCTGTGCTGACAGCTCAGAGCCTGGAGCCTGCTTTGGATTCTGTGTCTCCCTCTCTCTCTGCCCCTCCCCCACTTGTGCTCTCTCTCTCAAAAATAAATAAACATTAAAAAAAATTTTTTTTTAAAACAACTTCCCTTAAGAGAGGTAGAGAAAGGAAACCTGACTTCCCAGGGGTATGTCCAGGTGGGAAATTAACATTTTTCAATGAAAACGCAGTTGACATTAGGGGTGGGTCAATTGTTCCTGTGACACTGTCCCTCAAAAAAGAATGTTTAGGGGTGCCTGGGTGGCGCAGTCGGTTAAGCGTCCGACTTCAGCCAGGTCACGATCTCGCAGTCCGTGAGTTCGAGCCCCACGTCAGGCTCTGGGCTGATGGCTCAGAGCCTGGAGCCTGTTTCTGATTCTGTGTCTCCCTCTCTCTCTGCCTCTCCCCCGTTCATGCTCTGTCTCTCTCTGTCCCAAAAATAAATAAACGTTGAAAAAAAAAAAAATTAAAAAAAAAAAATTAAAAAAAAAGAATGTTTAGCTTCCCTGGCTCCCAGTCACTCAATGCCAGTAACACCCCATGATCAGTATGACCGTCAAAAGACATTCTCATACATTTTCCAATGTCCCATAGGACAGAACAACTGGAAACAGGACTAGAAACTCAAAGAGCATTTTCAATCGCAACATGACATTGAAAACACCACATTAACTTTTCTGTTTGCAGAAAGTTTTATCTATAAAAAAGAAACTTATCTTAGAATGCCAACACCCTGTCTAATGGAAGTTTCATTCCAATGGGTCAGTGTAGAAAAGTGGTCAGATACAAAGCACTTAAATTTGGCATATCCTAATTGACATTTTGTGTTCCACTACTAAAGGCAGGACTACCAAGACATCCCCTGCTGGGATCTTGTCAGGGCAAATAAGAACCAGAAACAGGGAAAGAAACCTAGGGCCCAGGACAGTTTTCCTTAAAAAACCCAACATTCACACTCTAATCTCATTTCCAATAGGGGCCAAGATATTTATAACTGACCTATTTATTAATGCCCCCATATACTGGGTACTTTTGCTTTCTTGATGGAATAGTTGTATTTTTTTCCCCTCAGAGAAAGCAAAAGCATCTCTTAAATAACTATTATTAATAATATCCTGGTATTTAACCTGTCCTATTAGAAAAGTCTTCACATTCTTGGGCTGGCTCAGTCAGTAGAGCATCCAACTCTTGATCTTGGGGTGGTGAGTTCAATCCCCATGCTGGGTGTAAAGATTACTGAAATAAATAAATCCTTAAAAAAGAAAATTTTCACATTCTTGAAATCATTTATCCTCATATCCCTACATAAAGGTTAGGAAGAAAGACTACTATTCATATTTTAAAGATGGGAAAACTAAAATGTGAGATGAGGAAAAAATGGCTTTCTCATAGTATACTAACAGTAACAAGGAATGCTAATAATAATACAAACAGGGAAATTCAGGCTCAGAACAGTAACTGGTCAAAAGTTATAAAATCTATAAATCCTGAATCCATATTTAAACTTAGGATGTTAGTGCATCCTAGCATAAAACTTTGCTCTCCTAGCCATTATATCATACAATCTAAACACATGGGTTTGAACATGAGAAGAGAGTTCCAGTATGTTAATTCTAAGGTTACATTTCCCACAATAAGAGACTCTCTTTTCACAAGAATCATACAAATGTTTTAGTGAGTTGTATGCCTGTTAGAACACCCAAATCAAAAATAATTCTAAAGAGTTTTGTTGGTAATATTAACAATACTTTTAAGACGTAAAACATACTTTTTCTCTGCAAGAGCTCACTTAACGTTTTATTTAGTCCCTAATAGTTTTAGGTCTTAAACTGTCTGATTCCCATTTTGATTTTACCTTACTTTTTCTCCTCTTCCGCTATTGTTGAAAGGCCCCTTCGTCCCTGTGGCCTTCTAGGAACTAAATGGGAAAGCTTGAGGCAGGCCTATGTGATAATTGAAGCACGTGGCAGCATTTAACTTTAGCAGCTAAAAATACTTCCAGGGGCTCATCAGAAAATGCTGTTTAAAACCATATCCCTTTACTTTTTCATCTCAGTCCAGTTTATGAACCTTTGTTGAGACAATAAGCTAGAAAGAGTGAGTGGCTCAATTTGGGCTGGTCTGCATTGGTTTGAGGTTCTCTTTGTCCAACCCCATTAAAAACATCTAAAGGAGCAAAGAATTAAGATGGGGCAAAGAACAGCAAAGAATTAAGTTTTTTTTACCAGCACAGCACTGCAAATGCATTTTTCTCCCTTATAATTTTCTTAATAACATTTTCTTTTCTCTACTTTATTAAAAGGAACAGTATATAATACATCTAACACACAAAGCATGTTTTAATTGACTACGTTATGGGTAAGCCTCTGGTCAAATGTTTTTAGTACATAGTGCTTTTTTTTGGGGGGGGGGGTCAAAAGTTATACACAGATTTTCGACTATATGGGGGTTAATACCCCTAACCCCCATGTTGTTTAAGGGTCAACTGTAGTTTGAAGTATCAATTCCTACAAAGTCAGATAGGCCCATTTCCTAAATATCAAAATACATTCTAAAGTAAAATACAAGTGAATTCAGGATTGACGAGTATTTTATACTAACTACAGTACAATGTCTCTCTTCAGTTAGCATGAGTTATTTGGGCAACTCTATGTACAGAATGAAAGAAGATAAAAAGTAATATGGGGGGCGCCTGGATGGCTCAGTCGGTTAAGCGGCCGGCCGACTTCGGCTCAGGTCATGATCTCGCGGTCCGTGAGTTCGAGCCCCGCGTCGGGCTCTGTGCTGACAGCTCAGAGCCTGGAGCCTGTTTCAGATTCTGTGTCTCCCTCTCTCTGACCTCCCCCCCCCCCCCCATTCATGCTCTGTCTCTCTCTGTCTCAAAAATAAATAAATGTTAAAAAAAAAAAAAGTAATATGGTTTTCTAGGTGCATCTGGCTGGTTTATTTGGTGTAACATATAACTCTTGATCTCAGGGTCACGAGTTCAAGCTCCAAGTTGAGCATAGAGCCTACCAAAAAAAAAAAAAAAAGTCCTATGGCTCTCTAAATCCTTACCAATTACCAGAACAGTGACAACAAAAAAACTCTGGATAACCTGATCTCTTTAAAAAATACCCTTCATGGTAATCCCTGAATATTTTCATGTAGGATGGCTTTGGGAGTGAGAGAATGAGGTCAACAAAGTGGGAAACCAAGGTGGGTAAGCAATGAGAAGATCAGGGCTGACAAGGGAGAAATGACCAGACTTACCCAGAGTAGCAGACAAGAAACACATCACATCATAGGCAAGAATCTCTTAGAAATTTCAAACAGTAAACCCCAGTATGCTGAAACCTGGTATCTTTTTATGATTCAACAAAGATTAGTTCAATCTCAAAACAATTATTAAAAGGGAACAGAAATAAGGCCAGTTGCATCATCAGGCCATATGGTCCTTGAGGAGCCTGTCAACAGAGCAGTGGCTCCCAACTTTCTTATTTTATGATCCAATACGTCTCACGTTATACCAGGTAAGGGGGGAAAAAAAGCAAAAAAAAACAAAAGCCAGCAAGCCAACACTTTGACATTCTCTTAACCGTGACCATACCGCTGTCAGCTATTGGGTCTCCTGGCATGAAAACATCCATTTCTTGAAATGGTAAAGGTTTAAGTTAAAAGGACTACCAGTCTTGACATCTATAGGTTTCATTCTTTGTGACCTCCTCAGAATTTGTCCTGTGGCCTCTTTAGGAGGTCAAATCTTTGTGGGAAATATAAAAACCAGGAGATAATAAAAGGAGAGTTGCAACATACCCATTTCAGTTAATAGTGACAACAAACCCCTGGGTCACAACAATGAAAGAAAGCAGAGAACAAGTGACAGCTGCTTAAGAAATATATGAACTTAACCTTAATAAAAAACATAGAATAATATCTCTTAGGCTTAATTGGGAGGAAAAGACTAGAGACAAACTAGCCAAAAAACAAGTTTGGAAGATTTAGAGTTATGTGGATAGTTCTTCCACTAACAGAGATGTAAAGTTATTCATGTTCCTATAATTAGGGCAAGCCACTAAGGGGAGATGTAAGTCTGTTCAGAAAGGCAAAAGGTTATTAAAATACTTGCAAATACAACCAAATAATGTATGAGAGAACATCATCCTAGCTGAAGGCACCTAATAAATCAGTGCATCCAAAAGTGGTAACAACCTTGGAGACTACCAGAAAAGGACTCTGCATAAAGAGCCTAGAGCAGCAAGTTAACTGACAGTTGACCCTGGAACAATGCAGGAGTTAGGAAGCCTAACCCCCATGCAATTAAAATTCCTCCAACTTTGACTCCTCCAAACCTTAACTGCTAATAACCTACTGTTGATCAGAAGTCTCACCCGATATACAACTTGTTGATCAACATATACTTTGTATGTTATATTAATTTTTTTCTTAATGTTTGGGTTTTTAAAAATTTTTTTTGATGTTTATTTATTTTTGAGAGACAGAGACAGAATATGAGTGGGTTAGAGGCAGAGAGAGAGGGAGACACAGAATCTGAAGCAGACTCCAGGCTCCAAGCTGTCAGTACAGAGCGCAACATGGAGCTCAAACTCACGAGCTGTGAGATCACGACCTGAGCAGAAGTCAGATGCTCAACCGACTAAGCTACCCAGGCGCTCCAATGTTTACTTATTTTTGAGATGGAGACAGAGTATAGAGTAGGTGAGGGGCAGAGAGAGAGGGAGACACAGAATCTGAAGCAGGCTCCAGGCTCTGAGCTGTCAGAGCCCAATGCGGGGCTCGAATCCACCAACTGTGAGATCATGACCTGAGCTGAAGTCGGACACTTAACCAACTAAGCCACCCAGGCGCCTCTGCCCCTCTGAGCCACCCTCCCTCTGCCCCTCCCCCCACTCTCCAAAAAATAAAAAAACAAAAAACCTAATTCCCACAGCTAGGTCTACTTTGCCATGATTCTATGCATGTACAGCAAAAACAAAACCACCACCACAGATTTGTGTATGTTTATGTATCTGAACACACAGAACAAGTCTGAAAGTACAAGCACTGAAGCATTCATACTGGTTTATTCTGGTTAGGCAGAAACCAGGATTGGAAGGAAGAAGAGGTTTGTGTGTGTAAAGGGGACATTCACATTTTACTCTACAGCTTTTAATTTTACTAGGACAAATACATTACTTGGGCAATTTAAAACAAAAACACAAAGACAGGCATTCAGAATTCATAACTGTAACAAATGAAAGTGAAAACTCTTTCCCTACTCTCAACTCCACCATCAGCCCCTCTCTAGTCCTCTGCCCCGGGGCATCAGCCTGTACTGTTGTTTGGATCTTAGTCAGGGACTGAGTTATCCTGTTCTCTCTCACCGTATCCCAGATTTGCAGCTTGATTTGTTTTCCATCAATGTTGACCATACGGGCCCCAAACTCCACACCTGTCAGTGAAGAGCAAAAGAAAGAATGTGATTTTCATGAACATCACCCACATTGAGAGGTTCGTGTTCTTCCCCAGTGTGGTGACTCATCCTCTGTCTGCCCTCAGTACCACTAAACCCATTACCGCTATTTGCTACAGTTAATTTTGTGTTCCTTGAGTTTCCATTTTCCTTTCAGAATTAAAAACCGTGTTCCAGATGATAATGACCTCAGGAATGTAACCAAAAAGCAGATGTGGAGATACCACTAATTAAGAAGTCAAGTAGAAACAGTGAATAGATTTTTAGTAATATGAACACTTAAATTTGATTAGTAGTGTTTAATTTTCCGACTTTTTAAAACAAATATGTTAAAATTAAAAAAATACATATTTCCTAACATTTTCTCACTCTCTAGTCCAGTATTTCCAGTATTTTTGCAATTCTGTAATTTTTTGTTTGAGAAAAGAGCCCACCTAAGAAATAGGTTCTCAAGAGTGATACATTTCAGATCTCCAATAATTCCCAAAGTTCACCAGAAAATAGCTTTGCTCATAGTACGGAAACTGACAGTCTGGATAAAGGTTTTGGCTTACCTGGTATTCACCTTTTTTTTCTCCCCCCATGTTTATTTTTGAGAGAGTGTAAGTGGGGGAGGGGCAGAGAGAGGAACACACAGAATCCGAAGCAGGCTCTAGGCTCTGAGCTGTCAGCACAGAGCCCAACACAGGGCTCAAACTCACGAACCGTGAAACCATGACTTGAGCTGAAGTCAGACACTTAACTGACTGAGCCAGTTGTCCCAGCATTCATCTTCTTTCAAGTAATGTCAGAACAAAACTTAAAATTGAAGGTTGTTCACACTGAAAATACTTGATTGTAAGTCAGACAATTTGTCCTATTTTCTATTTTTATATAGTACTTTACTAGAGAATTCTGATTTCCAAGTAAGAAAGAGCACTAATTTAGGATGCTAAAAGGCTGATAGGTGTCTATTCACTGGCCCCATGCACAGTACTATCTGGAGTATCTCTCTCAACTCTAAGATGCTGCAATCAAAAGAAAAATATAGGGTCGCCTGCATGACTCAGTCGGTTGAGCGTCCAACTTCAGCCCAGGTCATGATCCCACGTTTCATGGGTTCAAGCCATGTGTCCGGCTCTGTGCTGTCAGCTCAGAGCCTGGAGCCTGCTTCAGATTCTGTGTTTCCCTCTCTCTCTGCCCCTCCCCCACTCTATCTCCCAAAAATAAACATAAAAAAAAAAAAAGATGTAAAAAATGTTTCCTACTACTCTAGACTGTCTCATCACGCACAGTGATAGTTACTGAAAAAAGTCACTAGATTTTTTTTCTTTCTGTACAATAGAACGGAATTTCAATGGCGAAGAATTAAAAAATAAAACTTGACTTTTATGCAACTTCCCCCAGTTATGCACTCAGAGATCCTTGTATTTTGCACATATTTTCTATCCAACTGCCTTACCTTGGTATACAAGACTGAATTCGGAAAGAAACGGAGCCTATGTATGACTCTAGCAAAAACTTGATCACGTCATTCCTCCATTTTAAAATGTCATTACCTTCAGCTGTTTCAAAACATGGTCTTTAATATATTCTCTAGCTTTATTTTTTGCCAGTGTCCACTTTAAACTTCATGCTGCAGCCATATTAAATTCCTTTCAGTTTTCCAAAGATAGCCTGATCTCTGTCATTCCTGAGCATTTGCAAATGATATTTATTCCCTCTTGCTCTGACCACTTTTCCATCTTGACAAGCCCTTTGCCTGGCTAACTCTGTTCATTCCATTTTCAGCCTTTCCAGATCAAAGTGCAGATTCTTCTCCCCATTTGCCATAGGAATTTACTTATCAGTATCTGTCCCCAGCCCCACCTCCTACACCAGAAGACTATAAACTACTTACGGGCAGGTACAATGTTTGCCTGGTTAAGCACTATATCATTAGACCTATTACAGTGTGGCTGTTCACTTCATATTAACTTACAAAGATATTTTCCTGTTGATGTTATCCTCTAAATCCTTTTCTGACTCCATGAGTTATTTGGCTCTGAACAGGGCGTTTGGGAGCAGAAGTAGCTTCAGATGTCAATAAGGTGGGATTTGAAAAGTAGCAATATGATAAAAACGGGAGTTAGGGATTTTACTCAGAAACTGTATTTGCATGGCAAGAAGGTTAGTTTCATATATATTCCTCATCTGAGGTAGGGTTAATGTAGATGATGCCAAAGGGGCTGTGAAGGCTCCAGTGGGCCCTATCTTAACACAAATGTGCAGCGGACATTTATGCTTCCCATGATCACCACTGTGATTCTGGAACTCTACCACACTCTTTGTTTAAAAGTTTTTAGTTTCACCTACCTTTTAACTCTAAGTCTGGGATGGTTCTTCAAATTTACTTCTTCCTCTCCAACACACAAAAATCTGTATGTTGGTGATTACTTTGAAAAACATACGTGAGGTTAGCACTAGTTTATCACAAAACAAGGTCGGTTTTTTAATAAGTAGTTAAGTTTCCGTGGAATTCTTCATACACATATTTGTGGGGGGAATCCTACAGCAATGAATCCATACCTCATGCCCATCTCTTAAGTTACCTTTCAATTATTTACTCCCCATTACACTACTCCCCATTTATCAGCATTTGGTTAAGTCATTCTTAATTTAACGTAACTCTGGACTAGCTTAAAAATAGGAAGACGTAACTTTTTACTTCGAACACTGAAGGCTGCTAACTTTCCACTTCAGCTAGTCAGGTTTCAGTTCTCTCTTCTGGGACAAGTAGGTGGACTTACCTATTGTGAGGTCGTGGACAGGCTGGAACCGCTTGTCCGTAAACTGCAGGAGGAGACATGACTTCCCCACACCTAAAAGAGGAAGACGCACGTTCTAAGACTCACGCGTCCCAAGAACAATCTCGAGTCAGGCCGTCCGGGGCTGGGGAAGGGGAGCTCCGAGCCCCGCCCCCGGCCGCCCCGCCCCCGCCCGCACTTCACTTTATCGCCCAGCCCACTAAATGAGCCCCGCCCCACGCCCCGGTTTGTGAACTTCGGATCCCCGCCCCAGCCGTGAGGGCAGTCGCCCGCAGCTCACCTGTGTCCCCGATGATGATGTACTTGAAAAGATAAGCATAAGTCATGGTCCCGTTTCCTCTGGATTCCGGGTCCGCCCGACTTCTACAGCCACTTACCTCCGGCCTCTCTAGCCGCTCAATCTATCGATTTCTGGCCCCTCTAGCCCAGATCACGTCTCTATTGCCCTCCCCTGAAATCCTCTCTCGGTCTGTGCGACTGTAATAACCATACAGCACCTCCAGGGACGCCTCTAAAACTTCTACTTGCCATTATCCCACCAAGCTCCAGGGGGCGGTAGCTATCCTTTCCGTCCGCTCCGCCTTCCCGGCGCGACTCGCAATAGCCCCACGGCGCTCCTTCCAATCAACGCAGAGCGACGCACGTCCTTGCGGAAGTGACGGAAGTCCGAGTCCGGTGGGGGCGGTGGGAGCGATGAGGGGACTGAGACGGTGGTAGCCGTTGTGTGAAGATGGAGGTAGGAACCTAGCATTAAGAAGGCTGGCGAGAGAGCGCGGCCGACGGGGTTGAAGCAGAGGCGGGAAACCGGGTGGAGAGGCGGCTGGCGGGAGGGGAGAAGAGAGCGGGGTTTCGGGAGCGTTGTCAGAATGTCGGGGACAGAATCCGTCGCTCCAAGCTAACTCCTTACTCCCCCTAACTTATCCCCGCGGCTTTCTTTTGGTTTCCAGTTTCCCGGAGGAAATGACAATTACCTGACGATCACAGGGCCCTCGCACCCCTTCCTGTCAGGGGCCGAGGTGAGCACGAGCTGCCGACGCTGTGGGGGGAGGGCCTGAGGCAGCGGTGGGGTAGGGCGGCGGGGAGGAGTGCGTGGACGCGGGTGCCCGGGGGCTGGGAACCAGGGACTGCGATTGGTGTTCAGAGAACAGTTGCAGCTGCTTCTAGAGCCTATGAAGACTAAGGGGAAGGCCCGGGAAGCTGCTGTCATCAGAAAAGCAGGACTTTGGAAAGAGTTAACCCATCTCAGAGTGATTTTGGATTGGAAGACAGGGTAGAATTGTTTCCTTTCATTGGAGAGAAATAAGAATCTTGGGCGATCGCAGCGGGAGGAAAATATGTAAGATAAATCGGGGTGAGGGAGTTTACTTAACTGGTGCACATGTGTTCATTCTTGAAACTATCTGTTGTAGGGTGTTTATTTCGCTTAAATTTCCTGCTCAGGGATTTTTTTTTTTTTAAGTAGTTATGTTTACCTACAAGTTTGTTTTGCTAGTGACAAGATGAAAGGAAATAATTGCCAGAAAACATGAAAGGGGTTGAGTACAACATGTGTTTGTTTGCCAGTGACTCAGAGTTCGGGCAGGTTACTACTCCTTTGTCACAAATTTCCTAGCTGCCGAATGGCTGTAATAATAGTTTATGATGTTGTGATGTAGAAATAATGGTTATGGTGAAGTGCTTTTTAGTATTTGTGAAAAAGTTTTGCTTAAAGTACTGTCATAAGTTCCTATCACTTGTTTAGGCAGGGTGAAAGAGAAAGATTTGGAACAGACAAAAATAAATTTTCCAGTCTTTGAAAAACTGCAGTCTTGAGCTTTCCAGAATGTTTTTTGAGGATTTTAGTTATTTTTTTCCCAAAAGTGAAGTGAATCACTTCCATCAGTTTTTTCAGTTGCTGTTGAATATGCTTATCCTGTAGTAAACTTTAATATTTTCATGGATGAGAACTAGATTGACAAGGCATAGTTGCTAGTTTAATTTCTTTATTGCTATTATTGCTTATTATTCTCTTAAGGAGGGTAAAGTGAATCAAATGAGCGACAAATTTAGAAAAAATTAAAAAACTGAAATCTCCTTGGTGCTTTCCAGTCTCATTGCAAGTTTCTTCTGAATGATACCTCCGTGGTTTAATTTCATTACTTGGAGTGTTGTAAACCTCACATTGGCCTCATCCTCATGAAAGTGCATCATTGCCAATTTCTTCTGAATCAGATTTAAATTTAGAGTGTGGTAAATTTCACACTGGCCTCCAGAAACTTCCCAGGTTTGAGTGTATCCTTTGTTTCTATGACTTTAAGAACTAAGAAAACAAAACTATTTTGCCAAGAAGCTCATAATTAAATTTCAGTATCTTCCTTTAGCTTAGGTCTCTGTCATTGCTAACAGTTGTTCTCATTACTTATTCACCTTCCCTTCCCCTTTTAAATTTTTTTTTGAACTACCCCAAATATAACTTAGGTGATACTTAAATTGTTTTTTGGAAAAAGTGATATTTATGGTTTGCTTGCCAGAAAAAGATAGATGCCCACAAAAATACTAACCATAAAAAAACCTGGAAAATTGGACCTCATTGAAACTAGGAACTTCTTTTCATCAAGACATCATTCAGACATGAACTAGACACACCACAGAATGGGAGAAGATATTTTAATACACATATTTTAATACACATCATTTTCAGAATATATCAAGTGCTTATGTAGAGTAAAAGGAAGAATCCAACCTAAAAATGGGTAAAAGACTGAACACACACTTCACAAAAGAGGGTATCCAAATTGCCATTAGGCATATGAAGGAGTGTCATCATCATTACTCACCAGGGAAATGCCAGTTAAAATTATGAGTATGACTGTACACCCACTAGAATGGTTAAAATTAAGAAGACTGACAATTACAAGACTTTGCAAGTATGTAGATAACTCTTAATCATTACTGATGTAAGTATAAATTGGTTCAATCACTTTGGAAAACTAGCAGTATCTACTAAAGATAAACATATACCTACCCTGTGACCCAGTTTAGTTCTACTCCTTGAGGTATACATGAGAGAAATGAGTGCATATATTAACCAAAAACATGTATGTTTACAGCAACTTTAGTCATAATAGCTAAGCACCGGAAACAACCCAAATGTCTATAAATGGATACATTTGTAAAAAGGAATACTACACAGCAATAGAAAAGGTCATCAACTACGAATAAATGAACCTTGGGTGATATGAAAAATATATTGTTGAGTAAAAAGCCTGACATAAAAGAGTAGACACTATATAAGTTTGTTTTTTAATGAATAAAGAATAGACAGTGTCACGCTATGTTTATAGAAATCAGAATAACAGTACCTGTTGTGGAAAGGAGAGAATATTGACTCAGAAGGAGCATAAAAAAATCTTATAGGTAGAAATGTTCTGTATTTTTATCTGGGTGGTAGTTAATTGGATGTCTACATGTGTAAAAATTCTTTGAGCTATATACTTTAAATTTGTGTATTTAATGCAAATTATACCTCAATAAAATAAGAAATAATAGTAAAAATTTCTAAAGAGTAAGTATCCAGAGAGGAAGGCTTAGCATTTCTTACAGTATTGCTTGAGACAGGAAAGTTACACTATCTGAAGAGAGTTTAATCTGTCTGTTTCCCTCATTCAGGTTGGCTCTTACATAATGATACTAGGCTTTGAGCACTTAGAGAAAAATAATATAAAGATACCTATTTTTAATTAGGAAAAGTACTTATAATATTAGAATCACTTAATTATTTCAGGCTGAATAGTTAAGATTTTCGCTACTATAGCACTTTTTAGAACAATTAATTATTTTAATGATACATAGTGCCAATGTATCATTAAATAGGTGTTGGATTAAAATAAGTTTCTTTAAAATGAATAATCTACACAAACTACTTAAAGAAATAGTGGGTTGTGTGTCTTGGCATGGGGAAATATGAAAAGAGAGAGAGATCATGTTTTTTTTTTTTTGGTCCTCTAAATAGCTGAGGATCCTTGTTTATAAACTATAATTCCCAAACTGATTCTTACCTCAAAAAGACCCACAAATTTAACACAGAGGGAGAAAGCTGAATGAGAGGGTAGCTACATCATGCTCCTGTTTTCTCCTTTTGTGTCGAAATTATTTGTTTTTATTTTAATATTTGCTACAGTTGTATCTTTGTTTTATATGTGAGTTATGTAGTAGACCCACTAAAATAAAATAACTAGATATCCATTATTGGGGTTTTTTCCCCATAATGTTAAAGGTCATTTGTGGTAGTAAAAGAGATTTAAAGTGAATCTCTTGTGTTTATTCTAGCATGTGGTTTACCCCTCTGTATTCTTGATCATTGCTATTATTTTACTTTTCTTATTTAGGGAAGAAACCAACACATAAGCAAAACAAAGCCCCCTCCCCCCCCCCCAAAAAAAAAACCATTAAAGCTATGGATACTGAATAGAAAAGCTGTTTCCACATTCCAGGGGGTGGTGCATAGAAAGAATGCCTTGTTAATTTAATACAGTGGAATCTCTGCATGTCTGGTTTTTTAGTGTTATCCATGAGAGCAGTCCAGATGGTTTATGAAGGGTAGTCCTTTGCAGAACACTGGTCTCTTGTTTGGGATATGAATTTTTATTCTTTTTAGTTCTTTTTAACAAATAGTATCATTTTCACATCTTGGCAGAGTTGCCTTTTTATTTGTTCTGGTAAGCAGAAAAAGATAGGCATCTTTTGCTTTGCTAAAGCAATCTGTATCTTATAAAAAACTGAAAACTACCATTATACAACTATTAATCTAGTATATGTTTCTGTGGATCCTTTTTCCGATCCCCATAACTTTGTTCACATGAAAATTTGGTAGAAATCTTTGTACTCTCTTCCTGAAAAATGTCACATGAACCTACGTAAACTAAAATCTCAGAAAGAGTAAGTTAAGAACTTTCACGCAGTAAGAAGAATTGTAAGCTGTATACTGAAAAATGTTTAGTTTTTGGGGGTAGATTTTAAGTTTTTCCTTAAGAACTGCCGGCTCCTATGTTCCTTGTGCCACTCTCATGTTATATCCTAGACAACTACCAAATTTTTACCATGTTAAGTAAAATAGTAAGGATCTTAGAGAATGAAAATGTAGAAATATACATATTTTTGTCTTTTAGGAAACTGTTTTCAGTTTACCAGTAAGATTCAGAAAGATTAGGCATTTCACAGACATACTTTTTTTCCCCCTAGTTTCTACTAGCTGGAAATACTTTTTCTAACAATGTCTTCATTGAAATCAAAATGGTGTAGCACCTGGCTGGCTCAGTCAGAGGAGCAAGCAACTCTTGATCTCAGGGTTGGGAGTTCAAGCCCCACATGGGTGTAGAGATTACTTAAATAAACCTTAAAAAAATAAATAGTGATATTACTGAGACCCTTTGTGGGTCTATAAAAACCTTGAGGAACTCTTAAAGAATGCATTGTTTAATCATGAAAAAAATGTGGGTACCTATTGAATTTGATCAGAATCAGTTGATATTTACTATGCCATGTGTGGGCTGATAGAATTTAAAGTTTCAAAAATTCCATGTATCTATGATAACTGATTAGTAGGTCTCAAGTTAATAATTAGGATATTAATATTGTTAATAGCAATGGTTAATAGTTATTAAGCAATTATAAGGCAATGTGATAAAAGTTTTGTTACTAAATCCCATTAATTCTCATAATAACAATATAAGGAGAGGGGCGCCTGGGTGGCGCAGTCGGTTAAGCGTCCGACTTCAGCCAGGTCACGATCTCGCGGTCCGTGAGTTCGAGCCCCGCGTCAGGCTCTGGGCTGATGGCTCAGAGCCTGGAGCCTGTTTCCGATTCTGTGTCTCCCTCTCTCTCTGCCCCTCCCCCGTTCATGCTCTGTCTCTCTCTGTCCCAAAAATAAATAAACGCTGAAAAAAAAATTTTTTTTTTAAATAAAAAAATAAAAAATAAAAAAAAAACAATATAAGGAGATTGCCATTACAACTCTGATTTTATAGATGAGGAAAACCCCTTCAAAATCATATAGTAAGTGGCAAAG
This sequence comes from Leopardus geoffroyi, assembly GCF_018350155.1. Classification (NCBI taxonomy): domain Eukaryota; kingdom Metazoa; phylum Chordata; class Mammalia; order Carnivora; family Felidae; genus Leopardus; species Leopardus geoffroyi. The sequence goes on from NC_059337.1 coordinate 72,424,283, forward strand.
CTGGAACTTGAACCTAGACCTTCTCTGACACCAAAGTCTCTTGCAATTATAATGCTCTTGCTGCAAATGTGCTCTAATTTAGTTTTTTAACGTCTAAAAGGAACCATGGCATTTAATATATTTTCATTCAGACATTAGCCTTTCGGCTCCCTGAATGGTGGATCCATTCAGTATAAAAAGAGTATATTACTATAGTTGAATTCAGAGGAAGGGATTGGGTTTTATAGCCAGCTGGAGTACTCTTTTTCTTCCTCTCTTACAGAAAGGCTGTCAGAGCCAGATTAAGAATCTATTAGAGAACCAATTTGCCTTTTGCCTGTAGCTCTTGTGAAGGGTTTTCTCCTGAGTATTAGCTTTATCTTGGCATTGTTGGGTTTTCTAAAAATGCTGTACAAATGGGAATCTTAACTGGTTGTTAACATCATGATCTCTAAGATGGAACTCTTAAATGTAGATATTTTAGAAGAGGGTATCATTCTTTGCTTCAAAGGAACCTAAAACAACAGTCAAAAGTATAACTGGTTGACAATGAATTTCTGTGGTCTAATAGTTCAGGTGTATAATTGCAAAACAACTGCTGTCTATTAGAATCTTTTGAGAGTTTTTAGGCGTCATAGGCAAAACAATTTATAAAGACTGGGTCCTTGGACTAGTGGTGCCAAGAGAGTCACTCATTAGAACCGTAAGCATGATAGGACAATTGATAAAAACAGATTAAAAAACTGAAAACTGTGATTTATACTGGCAGCCTTGTATGTCATATGACCAAAGGTATGAGGAAGAGAGGTTTATTTGCAAAATTAAATAGGTCCAAAGAAACTGATAAAAAATAGGATCCAGGCTGAAAAGAGGTACACTGAGAAACTTCAGTACCCAGCCATGTTCTTCACTTAGCAGTATGCAGTTCCTCCTCTTCCCACTAATTTTTTTTCCCTTTTTCCCCCTACAGACATTCCATACACCAAGCTTGGGAGATGAGGAATTTGAAATCCCACCTATCTCCTTGGATTCTGATCCCTCACTGGCTGTCTCAGATGTGGTTGGCCACTTTGATGACCTGGCAGACCCTTCCTCCTCTCAGGATGGCAGCTTTTCAGCCCAATATGGGGTCCAGACATTGGACATGCCTGTGGGCATGACCCATGGCTTGATGGAGCAGGGCGGGGGGCTCCTGAGTGGGGGCTTGACCATGGTAAGGGGCAAGACATTATCAAGCTTACCCAGGCTCATGGGCATGATGTTAAGGGAGTTAAAAGTGACTCTCTCTTCCCTACTACACTTGGGTATTACTTGGTTCTCATTCTGTGGTTAAAGGCTCACCAACAAAGACTTAATTTCCCTTGAACGGAATTTATCATTTGAATCAATTTTACTTGAAAACTAGTTTTAAATTATAAAACGTCCTGTGTTCACCCTAATATGAAAAGGATTGTGGCTTTGGGGGGGGAAAGGTTTTTTTCCTTCTATTGTTGCCTTCATAGCCCAGGATTAAAATGTGAGTGTGGTAGCTAGCATGTTGAGAGATTTATTCCAAAACAGTCTGAACCAAATGTATTAATTGTGGATTAGTATGTGTTAAAAATCAGTGTATTGGGCTTCCAGCACATTTCATCAGTAGCACATCTTCACACTATATTTGATGCCATACATCTCTAACATTGGCCTTATTTACTCTTGATTGCCTGTGTATTGCAACTTTAAAAGCCACTATTGTAGGAGAGTACAGGGAGGAAGTTTTTCTTTACCCTATGTGTCATCACCACCTCCAGATTACTGAATAACTTATTTGTTCTTTAAATTATCCAAAATTAAGACTTCTCTGGTTAGTTTTTATTTTGAAACAGGCTTTTGAATACAAAGAAGTGACTTTAATAATTTCTGTACTTTATTATATGTAGACAAATTATTTGTTTAGTGTTTAAACGATGATACAGTTTGGGTAAGCAAGAGTATAAACTGTCCTGAATTCAGTGGGGGGAAAGAGTGGTGTTTTTTTATATTTAGTGTTTAATTAGTCCTTCTGCTTCTCTCAGGACTTGGACCATTCTATAGGAACTCAGTATAGTGCCAACCCACCTGTTACAATTGATGTACCAATGACAGACATGACATCTGGCTTGATGGGGCATAGCCAGTTGACCACCATTGATCAGTCAGAACTGAGTTCTCAACTTGGTTTGAGCTTAGGGGGTGGCACCATCCTGCCACCTGCCCAGTCACCTGAGGATCGTCTTTCAACCACCCCTTCACCTACTAGTTCACTTCATGAGGATGGTGTTGAGGATTTCCGGAGGGTGAGGCATTCCCTGCCAAAATCAAATCTGCCATGATATTCTGGGATAAAACTCTTGGCATACAGAGCCTACTCAGTATTATTTGCTCCTGCCCTGCCATTTCCTCTGCTCTTTTCTGGGTATGGGGTCCTGCCTCTCAATCTACAGTTCATAATGCTTTTCCCAATCCCCATTCTAATTGGTCCTCACATACTTTACTAATGTCTTAAACCTATTGCCTCTTTTTAGCATTTCTGAAAATTACATCCATGTGCCTAGTTAGTTTCCCCCGTATAAAAGTCCTTTTCTTACAGTTCTCCAGACATGATCCTTCCTTCTTCCCCCTTGTAATTCTCTTTTTTTTTTCCCTACAGCAAATTCCCAGCCAGAAGACAGTTGTGGTAGAAGCAGGGAAAAAGCAGAAGGCCCCAAAGAAGAGAAAAAAGAAAGATCCTAATGAACCCCAGAAACCAGTTTCAGCATATGCTTTATTCTTTCGTGACACACAGGCTGCCATCAAGGGACAGAATCCCAATGCCACTTTTGGGGAGGTTTCAAAAATTGTGGCCTCCATGTGGGACAGTCTTGGAGAGGAACAAAAACAGGTGAGCAAAACATGGAGGATAGTGGATAGTGAATGCTTTAGAAGTTTTTTCTAAACTTTTTTTCTTTAAAATTTTTTAATGTGTGTTTATTTTTGAGAGAGGGACAGCATGAGCAGAGGAGGAGGAGAGAGGAAGATACAGAATCTGAAGCAGGGTCCAGGCTCTGAGCTGTCAGCACAAAGCCCGACATGGGGCTCGAACTCACAAACTGTGAGATCATGACTCGAGCTGAGAGCTGAAGTCAGACACTTAACCAACTGAGCCGCCCAGGCTCCCCTTTCTAAACTTTTTTAAATGCTCTTATTTCATATCAGCTCTTTGTTTATAGCATTCATAGATCATACTTTGTCTTAGAAGTTGCAGCCATCCACTGAATCCAAAATACCCATCTAAAAATTAATAATTTTTGTAAAAACACCAAATCTAATTTTACTAAAGCCCATTTTTTTTTTTTTCTATCTGTCAAATTAGGCCATTCCTCAGTAACCTGCAGCTCTAAAATCCACTACCCTAAGTTTGAATTTAGGGTTTAGTTTACATTTTTCACATTGGTTTAGTATAAACTTGAAAACTATAGTTAATCTCTCTAAATTTGATACGGATTTTAAAAATAAATGAAAATTACACTACATAAGATACAATTAAAATTGAAGATGGCTATAATTATCATTACCCTACATTCCCCAGGTCTTATGTCAAAGTGAGTCTGCTACCTAATTGAAACAAAAAGCTAAAATGTATTATAACAGTTATCTATTGCTGCTCAACAAACCACAAATGTAATAGCTTTAAATAGTGGCAGTTTATTATTTGTTGTGATTCTGTAAATTGGTTAGATGGTTTTCCTGATGTTCTTGCCTGGGCTCATTCTTGTGATTGTAGCCAAATGACAGCTAGTGTGGCTGGCCAAGGTGACCTTGCTCCTGTATCTGACAATTTGGTGCTACCTGTTAGCTTAGACAACCTGATTCACATAGCCTCTCATCCTTCAAAAGGCTAGGCTGGCTTGTTTATAGTATGGCTGACTTAGGAGCAAAGTCTGTCTCTCTCACTTAGGCCACATTCTCATGGTCAAAGCAATTCATAGGGGTATCCCAGATTCAAAGGAGGGGAAAGTAGGTTTCAGCCCTTGATGGAAGAAGTATGCAAGATGGGAGGAATTCTTGTGGCCATGATTGCAAAAAATTTGCCACTTTCCTTAAGGGAGAATGTACTTGTTAGGCTAAGTATACTCCTGATCTTACATAATTTTTGGATCAGGATTTTTTTTATTATAAAACTGGGCATGGTTTGGTGTTGCTTTAGAAGTATAGTTGCTCTGGAAAGATTTGCTGATTGGCTGACCTTCAGGTGCATGGTCACTAGAAAGTTTGCCATGGAGGTTGTTTTGATTACTAGCTTCCAGAAGTGTATTCACTAAAAAGAGTTGTAAATATTTAAATGAGTTGTCACTCATTGATAAATAATATAGAATTATAGGTCTTTTCTAGGAGTATGGGGAGTTTTTAAACAGCCTCTCTTTCCTGTAGGTATATAAAAGGAAAACTGAAGCTGCCAAGAAAGAGTATCTGAAGGCTCTGGCTGCATATAAAGACAATCAAGAGTGTCAGGTAAGAGGGTTATTTAAACCAATAAAACGATTTTTGGAGCTATTTATTAGCAGTTATAAGAAGTAAATACCACCAAAAACCTGTGTGACTTGTTACTACTATGCAGTATTAAAAGCTCAAAAGTATATAACAGGTTTCCTGTTGTTTCCATTATAAACCTTGCCAAAATCTTTCTGAGTTTCTCCCCCTTATTTATTATTACTCCCCACAGTTGCTCTTTTTTCTTTCTTTTTTTTTCTCTTCTTTGTTTTTCTCTTTCTCTTTCTTTCTTTCTTACCAATCTGTGATGTGTCTTTTCGTGGGAGATGATTAGAGTGAATATGTTCTAGGGAACAAAGTAAATCTCCAAATGACTTTTTTTTTTTTTTCTGGGGGGGGTTTTTTAGGCCACTGTGGAAACAGTAGAATTGGATCCAGTACCACCATCACAGACTCCTTCTCCACCTCCTATGGCTACTGTTGACCCAGCATCTCCAGCACCAGCCTCAACAGAGCCCCCTGCCCTATCCCCTTCCATTGTTGTTAACTCCACTCTTTCCTCCTATGTAGCAAATCAGGCATCTTCTGGGGCTGGGGGTCAGCCCAATATCACCAAGTTGATTATTACCAAACAGATGTTGCCCTCTTCTATTACTATGTCTCAAGGAGGGATGGTTACTGTTATCCCAGCCACAGTGGTGACCTCCCGGGGGATCCAACTAGGCCAGACCAGTACAGCCACTATCCAGCCCAGTCAACAAGCCCAGATTGTCACTCGGTCAGTGTTGCAGGCAGCGGCAGCAGCTGCAGCTTCTATGCAACTGCCTCCACCCCGACTACAACCCCCTCCGTTGCAACAGATGCCTCAGCCCCCCACTCAGCAGCAAGTGACCATTCTGCAACAGCCTCCCCCACTTCAGGCCATGCAACAGCCTCCACCTCAGAAAGTTCGAATCAATTTACAGCAGCAGCCACCTCCTCTGCAGATCAAGATTGTGCCTCCACCCACTTTGAAAATGCAGACTACCTTAGTCCCACCAGCTGTGGAAAGTAGTCCTGAGCGGCCTATGAACAACAGCCCTGAGGCCCATACAGTGGAGGAAACCTCCCCTGAGACAATCTGTGAGATGATCACGGATGTAGTTCCCGAGGTGAGCCTCTGTTTTTAAGTCTTTCTCTAGACCAGTGTAAAAGTTTAATTATTTCGGTTGATCCAATAAAGGTGGAGGTTGCTACTAGCATTTAATGCCTGGCAACCAGGAGTACAGACATCCTGTAGCAGTTCCCTGCGACTGTGACTTGTCCTACCCACGACAATCTGTAGTGTTCTTGTGAGAAATATTTAGGAGGGTCTGCTGTCCCAGACCACTCCTTAACTAAGTTGAAGTCATACTGCCATTCTACTAGAGAGAACACAGCCTAAGCATAGAGTTAGCGGGTGTCTATCCAAGGATCCTAAACTTTGGAGATAAAAGTTCTTCCATATCTCTTGCCTCTCGCTGCTTAGCTTGATGTTTTAAGTGGGAGGATGGACAGGGGATATAGCTAGAAAAAAATTGGTTCATATCATGGAGTCTTTCCAAAGAGACACAGACAAGTGCCACTTACCCTAGTTTTAACTTGTACATCACCAGTAGTCATTTTAAATAAAATGTGTCTGTTTTGAGACTCTAGCTCCACAATTAATGAAGCAATCATTTTAAAGAAAAATCCGCCCCCCCCCATCAGCAGAAACTGTGAATCTCCCTTTTTCTAATGGCACCACATTTTGTCTTCTCTTAGTCCTCCCAATCTTAGTTGAGGTAACCCAGACACTATGCATATTGTACTTTTGACATTTTCAAAGGAATATTATTCAAGTGTGGAACAAAGTCAGTGACAGATGAAATTAAAGAGTACTAGCATGTGGCCAGCATTCCATCAAGAATCTTCATGTCAGTCTGCTTGACAAAGTTCTAAAGCTGCATAAAGAAAGGGAGACCAGGAACTCCTCTCTTAGAATTCTGCCTCCATATGTGAAGGACTGTTAATACCTGCTGCTCCACTGGGTTCCAGAATGCATTTGACTAGCTGGTTAGGTAAGTAGTAATCTAATTCATTTTTGGTGCTCTCTTCCTCTCACAGGTGGAGTCTCCTTCTCAAATGGATGTTGAATTGGTGAGTGGGTCTCCTGTGACACTCTCACCCCAGCCTCGCTGTGTGAGGTCCGGTTGTGAGAATCCTCCTGTTGTGAGTAAGGACTGGGACAATGAGTACTGCAGCAATGAATGTGTGGTGAAGCATTGCAGGTGAGCTTATAGTTCCCCTTTGTAGAATTCGGATATGACTAAGTTAACTGTGTTAGACATGGTAACCCCGAGCATGGGATCAGGATCACCTGATCTTAAGTAGACTAGACTGCTATACAGATGTCTGATTGTAGAGGCTACTGAAAAAGTTCCCCTGCCTTAAGGAGCTTACTTACATTTGCCATGTAGACAAAGATGATATAATTAACAGTTTTCGCTTTTTGCTTATATCACATTGTTACAGATGTTCTTTAACATTTAGTTACATACGCCCTTTTGAAAATGACACCACAATAAGCTGTTAGTGACTGTGAATATTAGCTTAGTATCTCCTTAGATCAAATCTGACCTCTCAGGGAATTAGAATTTGAGGAGGAATGGTAAGTGGTAAGTACCACAATAAAGCGCTAAGTGTGGCAGGAGTGGGAGCAGGGGAGAGGTTCTGGAGATTTTGCCCGTCTCCCTAGTTTTCCTGGGATTTACCTATACCCATGAAACAAAGCATTGGTATTTCCTGAGTCAAATCTTGTTCAGTAAATTAGGATTGCCTGAACCTATCTTTTAGGCCCACTGCCCTTATATTCCTATTGGGTGATACCCATCTCTTCTTAATGCTATAGGAAATTATCCAGGAAGTTATTTATGACAGAGTTCAAAATGACTGTATCTTTAAATATACATATATATATATATATATATATATATATATATATATATATAGGCTGTAATTCTGAGTTTATGTGTCTCTTTTTCTCTCTTAGGGATGTCTTCTTGGCCTGGGTAGCCTCTAGAAATTCAAACACAGTGGTATTTGTCAAATAGTCCTCCCTGTTCTCCAAGCCAGTGAAGACTTACCTGCTGGGAACATGTCTAAGAGCCTCTTTTTAAAACACAAGCTGGGCTTCTGGTAGTGCCTGATCTCAACCCATGATGTCATTCGTGCTTCTCCCCTTTCCTGTCTCTTCAGCCGGGGCCATACTATGGAGCAAGGCCATTGAGTTTGCTGTAATCTGGAATTGCTTTTTACTTTCAAGTACAAGCACACATAGCAGTGATAACAGCAAAGGGTGAAGGGTATATGAACAAGCAGAACATAGGGAGGGCTGGTGGGGGGGTGGGGGGAGGATTGTTTGAGGAAACTTGTTGGTGTAATTGTCATAGGACTTGCCTAAACACTTATTAAAATGATGGGAGCACACTCAGCTTTGAGCCTAGGAGAATCCATTTTAAAAGGGATAAAAAATTGCATTAGAATTTACCTCTTAAACAGGAATATTGCTGTCACACCTATTATATATATTACTTTGAGAAAAGTTCTCAACAGAACAGGCACATTGGGCTGTGGGGAAATACCATCGTGTAGGAGTTTCTTATTTATTTCTCTTTACAAATATTATTTCTGTAGTCCATGATCCTCCTCACAGTTTGAGTGTAAAAGGCAGAACTCTATATCCTTAATATAAGAGGTTTTACTAAAGTCTAAAGTTGTGTTCACTTGTGTTTGATAAAATATCTTTTAAAAGATAAGTTAGAGATGTTTTCACTTACATAATACATAAGCTAATTATCTGTACACCCTAGGTTTTCAGTTAAATCTAATCTAAGATGTGCTTGTCTCATTTTCCTTGGAAATAAGCTAAAAAAAAAAAAAAAAAAGGACGAGCAAAGCCATAGTCATAACAGAATAAACAAATGTTTAGAGCATGAAGGCCCTGGTAATGATAACCTTAAGTAAAATCAAATCTTACCTTGAGAAATGCTGTCCCAGGGAACCCCCTTCTTGATTACGATGTTCACGTAGTACTAACTGCTAATCACTTTGATCCTATGCAGTATAATCAACATTTTAATGCTTTCTATCTATACATTGATTTAGTTTGAACCCTTACAACAACCCAGTGAGGTACGTAGTATTCCCAGCTTACTTATAAGAAATACTGAGGTAAGTTACACAAGATCACACACTGTTAAGTTGAAGAGCCAGATTTTGACCTTGAAATCCCAACTACAATACAAACTTTTATTTAAATAAGGAAAAAAGCTATTGTACAAATATTACTCTTCAGGTACAGCCTGCAGAGCCATGGCTGTAGATGCTCAGCTCTGTAAGAAGTGCGTCTATAGATTTTTAGGTTTAGAGATGATACCATCTGGATACCTTTGCTTGAACCTGGCAACCACATCTGGATCTAGTAGGTGGATCCCATCCAGTTGGTTTCCAAGGGTGATCCTGAAGCAAGGATAAAGGGGAAAACCAAAACATCCTGGAATTAAAAGGCTTAATATTGTTAAAAGATGCATACCTTTTATTAAGGCTGCCTATAATTTCATCAAATATTCATGCCAATTCTTTTAAGACTTTAATACTAGAATAGTATATGGTAGTATGACTGGTTAGGAATTGGGCACAGATTCTGGTGTCAAAACAGGCTGGATCTGTATTACTTAAGAGTTAATAGTAAGAACAGCTAATTCACAGAGTTGCTGCCAGTGAGTATTCTTCCTGATGGGTTTCCAGTGAATGTTGCAGAAGCCCCATAAAACAGTTTAAATACAGGAGCACCTGGGTGGCTCGCTTAGTTAAGCGCCCAACTGCGCTCAGGTCATGATCTCCTGTTTCATGAGTTTGAGCCCCACGTTGGGTTCTGTGCTGACAGCTCAGAACCTGGAGCCTACTTCAGATTCTGTATCTCTTTCTCTGCCCCTCACCCACTCATGCTCTGTCTCTCTCTCTCTCTCAAAAATAAACATTAAAAAAAATTTTTTTTAATAAAAACACCAAACAGTTTAAACACAAGCTCAGGTGGCTTATGAATCCTCTGAAGTCTATATTTAGACAAGTGGCATATGAGGTGATGTTCTACTAATATGTGTCCTTGACCATAAACACTTTGGCCCTTGAAGGCTAGCAGGTCTCTGGTCGCCTTACCAATTGGGCTGCACGTTGTGTGGTCGTCCAAACAACTCAATCTTGCGAGTGCCAGGGGATAGTCTCTCAATCATGCCATAGATTTCATCTGGTTTATGACTGGTAGAACGAACCTAGGAACAAGGCCCAAGTTACTTTTAGGTTACCAGAGATTCCAATTCTAGCCCTTTTCGTTTATGATCAAATGAGAAAACCTGGAACACCCCTGACTTATTAATAACATGGAAGGTCTGGATGCCTGGAGAAGCACATACCTCAGCTACGATCACATCACAATCCAGACCCTGGTTGAAGCCTTGGGGATTTCCTTTGACACCAACCTGCTCACCACAAAAAACATATTACCTTATGATACCACAGCATTTGAACTTTTCCTCAATAAGAAGTCCAACCAATTTCCCTTTTTGTTCCACCTCTTGTACTTGGGCCCCCTTGTCGCTCACCAAGCAGTGTTCTTTCCCATGGTTCAACCAGTGACCCGTACGGCCTGTCCGGATGATGCGTTGCAGTTGATTTGTCTTCACCCAGATAATTTCATCTACCCGTTCATAACTGTGGAATATACGAAAGAGAACCAGGGCTTTAATCAGGCTTTCACAGTTTAGGGGTAGTACCATCTACTCTACAAAGGCAAAGACTCCCAGGGAATACTTGGAGAACGGAACACATCTCAACTACAGCAATTACATTTTTATTTCCTTCAAAAGAAAAAGCAACACAACAATGATCACTACTTACCCCCAGAGGTTCAGACATTCTCTGCCCAACTCCATGGCCCTAAAAAGAAAGGTTAAACAGCTACTTCCATGCCCATATATATTTATCCCTTCAAGGTATCTAAGTGTTTTCAGTAGATATTCAGTGAACATTTACATGCAAGACACCATTAGGGCAACAGGATGGATCGAAGAGTGAAAAGATGAAACAGTATCTACTCTCAAAGGCCTTACCTTTCACAAGGAACAAATGTAAAATTAAACAGAATTCGAGGTATCATTTGTGTTAAACAGGAATTAGGGTCTCAGGAAAAAAAGGCCAACTTAGTCATACATTTAATAGCCAGGCTAGGAAAACCCAGGATTTTATCCCCACCCAGAACTCACTCTGTACTACATCTGCCCATACCTACATATCTTTGAACTGCATTACCTGCCTGTGACCCAGAGGAAGAGAAAGCCATCATCCTGAAGTACTGGTATGTTGAGCCTGCGCATCTCATCATCTGTCAGGGTCCCATAGGGCAGCTCCATGTGAATATCCCAGGGTGGGTCAGCCATCACAACTGCAAACTTGCCCAAGATACTGACGTCCAGGTAGCGGATATCACAACAGATCCACTGCATGAGGTGGTATTTGGTCATCTTTCCTTCCTTCACTCTGAGATTCATGGCCCCAGTCCCTCTTTTCCATTTGATTTTCCTATTCCCTTATAAATATGCATATCCCACACCATTCCCAATCAGCAAGATAGACTGCTGATTATACCTGCTTTTCCTACATGGATGGCTGCCCTACTCATACAAGTTCCTAAGTTGAAAATAGTTTTCTGAGCAGACAGGTACCTGAGGAGGGAAGAGTCGATCTGCATTCGAGTCACCTCCGACACTCTGTGTAAGAGCAAGCTCCTGGCTAGGTGTATGGTCTTTGCTCCCAGGAGCCTCAGAATCCATGCAAGCATCAATTTCATAGTGAACGTATTTGCAGGTATCCATGTGGAAACACGTGTTAAGGAAAGAGCAGTCACCTAATGATTCATCAGTGTGTTTATTGATGATTCGTCTGGGAAAACAGAAAGGGAGAATGAGAATCAAGACCGTGTTCCAGGGGCACTTGGACGGTGTTGATTAAATGTCCGACTTCAGCTCAGGTCACGCTGTCACAGTTCATGAGCTCAAGCCCCCGCATCACGCTCTGTGCTGTCAGCGTAGAGCCCGCTTCAGATCCTCTGTCTCCCTCTCTCTGCCCCTCTCCTGCTCATACTCTCTCTCTCAAAAATAAACATTAAAAAAAAGATGGTGTTCCAGAATTAGATCCCATAGGTCAAGTTCCAAATTGTTTCAAACTCTTGTCTTTTATTACCCTCTCCTAATTTTATTTTTAGAGCTTCCTCTAAGTTTTCAGAGAAAAAAGGCAGGTGATATGGAAATCCATAATTCACACTAAAGAGTTTTAATTCCTCTCTGGGCAAAGACAACTTTCTTATCTTACAATAGGAAGGAAGGGCTTGCTGATTAGAGCTGAATAAAATGCCAACCTAAGAGCCCAGGTTCCTATTTCTCCTAAGATCATCCTCCTCCCAGAGAACTTTCAATGGGGCTCAATAGTTGCCTTCCTATTGCAAGAAAGGGGCATTTTTAAAAAATCTCACATCTATTTGGGAGTGCAGTCTGTGTTCCCTCCACAGAACACTACTTCTGAAAGCATACCTTCAGAATCTGGGGGGTCTAAGACAAATCATTAAAACCATTTAATAACAGGAGCACCTGGATGGCTCAGTTGGTGAAGTGTCGGACTCTTGATTTCAGCTCAGGTGGTGATATTGTGGCTCTGTGCTGACAGTGTGGAGCCTGCTTGGGATTCTCTCCCCACCCCCCTCTCTCTCTGTCCCCCTCCCCCACTGTCTCTCAATATAAACAAACATTAAAAAAAAAAAAAAAAACATTGAATAATAGGATTAAAGACAGAATCCCAGTAACAGGAAGGAACGTCCTGAAAATGGATGACTGCTTCCAGGAGACCCACCCCACCTCTCCCCCTCCCAAGAGACCTGAAGTGCAGCTTGCGACAGGGCCGATCAGCATCACTGGCTTTCATGCACTCCTCCTTTGTTCCATAGTCACAAAACTCTTGTACTTGGGCCCGACCTCGTGAGCGAAACTTTTCAACAATGGATTGTTCCTTCGCTGTTGTTGTATTTAATAACTCGAGGATCTCCTGACTGACCTGTGACAGAAGAAGCCTTGGACTTAAAAGGGTTTGCAGATAAAATGATCCCTAAACCACCTCTCCAAATTCTACCTGACAAATGTCCTGTTGGAAGGGGTGAATGAGCTACCCTAAAATGGGAAAACTAGAATCCTAGGAGAAGAGATTTGTCATGGGTTCAGTTCTTTCTCACAAATCCACATTTGGGATGAAATTAAAATATAAGAAGCCTGGTTCCTACTGCTAAGCATTAAGCTAACTTCCCTTCTCCAGGAAAGCAATCCTTCCCACCAAAACCACTTATATTTATATAATCAACACACAATGCTAAGCACTTTACTGTTTAGCTCAGTCTTTGCAACAATTCTAGAAGGGAGGTACTCTGGTTATCCTTACGTTATAGATGAAGACTAAGGCTCAAGAGAAGTTAACTTGTTCAGATTCACACAGCTAGAAGTAGTAAATGGATAAGAACTCATTTGGGTCTGATATTTATATCAGAACCACAGTAACTGTGGTCACACTCTTTAATCATCTGTTTCCATATTTATTAATAGTCCATGTAACTACCTTCCAGTATTCATCTCCATTCATCTCCCTCTATTTCTAAATTTGGATTCCTCTTCTCCTGATCTGATGATTCTTCCAAACAGATCCAATGACAAACATCCTCTAAATCAGTTTCTCAACACTGGCATTACTGACATTCGGGGCTAAGTAATTCTTTGTTGTGTGGGGATTATCCTACTATGATTGTAGGATGCTTAGCAACATTGTTTGTCTCTACCCACTAGAATGCCTGTAGCACTCCTCTGTGTTGTGACAACCAAAATGTCTCCAGACATTGTCAAATGTTCTCTGGGGGGAGCAAGGTGGGGGGCAAAATTATCCCCAGTTGAGAACCACTATTCTAAACCCTCAACTCTAAGAACTGCAGCTTGCTTGCCCTAGGGGTAAAACCCTCCCAATGAAAACTATAATTCAAAGTGTATGTGTGAGGGATGTCTGGCTGGCTCAGTCGGTAGAGCATACAACTCTTGATCTTGCAGTTTTAAGTTCAAGCCCCATAATGGGTGTAAAGATTACTTAAAAATAAAATCTTAAAAAACAAAAACATGTATGTGTGAAAGCATTTCCATCTACCCCTACCTTCTTGCTCTGTTGTTCCTTAGTAGACTGTTGGTTCAGAAGGCTCTCTATCTCCAGATCAACATCTGAGGCAGCATGTTTCCTTGATTTCTTGGCTGGCTCCTTGGTTGCTTCTGATGCTGAAGAGGCCAGACCAGAGGCCAAAGAGCTGGCAAAAGCAGCTACCGTGGTTGAGTCCTGCTCTGCACGCCGCTTCTGCCCTGTGATAGTTCCTGCTATTTCCCCAGGGCCCTTCTTTTCTGCCACAGCGCCCATCATGGCAGAGAGCTTGGAATGATCAGCATAGGTCACAAGAGTGGGATGTGCATCATCTTGTAAGAGACCTCGTTTTACCTCAATCAACTCCTGAGCTGCAAACTTCTGTAGCAGGCTTTCCACCCCATCTTGAGTGGCAGGGGCATCTGGCTAGGGAAGGAGAGGAAAGGAAGGCAATAAAACACTGACCATGAACTGAAGAAAAGAAGTGGTACATCCCAACCCTGTCTTATCAGGTCATTACCGTGGAGATGGCAAGACGGATGGACACAGCATCAGTGGGCAATGTTAAGGCCAGATCAGAGAGGTGGTGCAGCAATTTCTTCTCTAATTCAGGGTCTGTAGCTAGTTCAGGAACTGCTGAAGCTGTGCTGGGCTTAGGGCCACCAGAAGTGGGTGCAGCAGGCACTGGACTGTCACTGCGGAAGGTGGGAGACAGTGCTGCCTCTGGATTTCGTAGATCTGGGAATGAAGAAAAGTGAAGAACATGAAAAAGGGCAACCACGGTAGGCCTATACATTCCTCAGGAGTCCAATGCTCCAATAGTCACAGCACACAGTTCTTTCATTTCATGTAGAAAATCCTCTGACCAAATTTAGCACTAGATAACCTTTCCTCAATCATACTCAAGTGTTCACTGCTTTGTCAAGATAATCCTGAATTTTCTGGGAACCTCTTACCTTTCCTCTACTGAGTGAGAGGTGTTTTCCTAATTCCTGTCCCTGCTGTGTTTCAAAAAAAATTAGCAGCATGGTAGATTTCTATGTCCATACCACCTCCCTTTAGTCACTCTAAATGACAACTGATATAATCAACCCAAATTTAAAAGCCAGAAATATTTTCAACAACCTAAAAACTGTGATCCAATCTTTTGAGGAATGGAGTTTGAATTTTAATGAATCAAGGCCACTGGACATCAGAGGGTATATAAAATGACAGTGTTGAGGATAAGAAAGTGACTTTTTTTTTAAAGATTTTATTAATTAACTTCTACACGCAATATGGGGCTCAAACCTACAGCCTTGAGATCAAGAATTGCATGCTCTACTGATTAAGGCAGCCGGGCGCCCCTACAATGCGACCTATAACACTCAAATACAAAAATCTTATAAAATTTTATGACACCCTGGTCACCAAATGATACTTCCTGACTGTATTTCTATCACTTACCTTACTACTTCACAAGCGGGGTAGCCATCATAACCTTAGTAGGACTTAAGAACTCAAATCAGGACAAAATATTACCTTTAGGAAAGCTTAAAATCTATGATTATTTAGTTAAAATACAGATGGGAGCATCTGGTTGGCTCAGCCAGTAGAGCATGCAATTCTTGATCTGGGAGTTGTGAGTTCAAGCCCCACGCTGGGTGCAGAAATTACTTTCTTTTTAAGTTTATTAATTTATTTTTGAGAGAGAGTGCACGCACGTGCACATGCAAGTGGGAGAGGGGCACAGCCAGAGGAAGAGGGAGGATCCCAAGCAGGCTCCACACTGTCAGCACAAAGCGCAACGCAGGGTTTCAACCCATGAACCATGAGATCATGATCTGGGCTGAAATCAAGCCCAGGTCAGAACCTCAACCCACTGGATCACCCAGGCGCCCTGAAGAGATTATTTAAAAATAAAATCTTTAGGAAAAAAAAAAAATACAGATGAAATACCAAACTCAGGACCTGTATCAGAACTGTTAAATTAAATATAAGATATAAGTGGGTCATTATTTTACATTTAGAAATATTTAAGTTACTTAAACATTTTTACTCTAATGGAATTTTTAGTAAAATCTGACTCAGAAATTCCAAGGGTGGGGGATGCCTGGGTGGCACAGTCGGTTAAGTGACTTTGGCTCAGGTCATGATCTCACAGTTTGTGGGTTCAAACCCCACTTTAGGCTCTGTGTTGATAGCACAGAGCCTGGAGCCTGCTTCAGATTTTGTTTCCGTCTCTCTCTGCCCCTCCCCCACATGTGCTCTGTCTCTCTCTCTCAAAAATAAATAAACATTAAAAAAAAAAAATTTTTTTTTTTTAATTCCAAGGTAAATGGAGCTGAACTATACCAAACACCTTGCTAGGATACATTTTATGTAAAAATAAGTTATACTCTATTTAGAAAACAGACTTCACAATTCCATACTACCCGGAAATATTAAATAACTCACAGAACTTTCCTTACTTTGCTTATGATTCCTTTATGTTCTGCTGAATCTTGGAGAGTATAACTTTTGCCAGATAAACTGATACAAGTCCTTTGTTTTGTTTGGCAAAGAGATATGTATACATGGAAGGACCATTGAAGCACTTTGAAGGTCTAGATGAGAAAGAATTCAAGAGCAAGGAACTTAAGCTAAAAATACTTCAGAAAGAAAGGGGCGCCTCGGTGGCTGTCAATTGAGTGTCTGACTTCAGCTCAGGTCATGATCTCATAGTTTGTGAATTCGAGCCCCTCTCTCAAAAACAAAAACAAACATTCAAAAAAAACAAATGAAAGAAAGAAGAAATAAAAGCGACAATTATTATTAGCTTACTTGGAAGCCTAAGGGCAAAATTTCTGCACTGAACAGGATTAAACTAGTGAAGTCCTTGGGATTCAGCGATTCAAGGAATCCAGTAAATTTGAAATAAAATACCCCAATTACAATTTACACTAAGATAATACGCTGAGCTTTTTCTTTTTTAATGTTTATTTTTGACAAAGAAAGAGCATGAGCAGGGAAGGGGCAGAGAGAGGGGGGCAGAGAACCTGAAGCAGGCTCCTCAACGGACAGCAGAGATCCCGACATGGGGCTCTAATTCATGAACAAAACACAGGACCCAAACTGTGAGATCATGGCCTGAACTGAAGTCAGATGCTTAACAGACTGAGACTTTTTTCAAAAAAATTAGTTAAGCTTTAAAAGTTTTTGAAGTAACCAAAAATTTCTTTCATTAAGCAACCTAACTAAGCACAATCAATGATAAATATTAAGGCAGAGGACACACAAGGTATTTTAATATTAGGATTTCAGGCATTACATCCACAAATTGTTTTATATATTATATACTGATATAACTCATATTTTTGTTTTATACACTGTATACAAATATAACCCATTATACATTAACTCACAGAGTATGCCAAAGGGAGCAAATCATACAAGTTACTAAACCAAAAACTCTGATTATAGAACATGGGGCTAAAGGAAGATATAGGTAAGTTTTTTGGGTTTTTTTTTTTTTTTTTGGTTTTTCTGAAAGTGAGAACAGAGTTTATTGAAGACACACAGAGAGAGCAGATAGAGTGTCCAGGAGATTCAGAAAGGAAAGGAGAGGACAGTGAGTCTCCAGATGTAGTTAAGTTTTCAAACAATACTCAGTATATAGGTCCTTTGTTATGTAACTCTGAAATGTTGAATATTTTAGGTAAGCCATAAATTATCCCTTACCTCTCCCCCTTAATTCATATTCAAACTTTGTGCCAGGTACCTTACATATGCTGCTTCATTAGTAAGAGATTTGTTTTAAAAAAAAAAAAGCCCTAACAGGGCATCTGGGTGGCTCAGTTGGTTAAGTGTCCAACTTCAGCTCAGGTCATAATCTCGTGGTCCATGGGTTCAAGCCCTGCATCGGGCTATGTGCTGACAGCTCAGAGCCTGAAGCCTGCTTCAGATTCTGTGTCTCCGTCTCTCTCTGCCCCTCCCCTGCTCACACTTTGTCTCTCTCTCTCTCAAAAATAAATATTAAATTTTTTTTTAATGTTTATTTATTTTTAACAGAGAGAGACAGACAGATTCAGAGACAGAGCATGAGTGGGGGAAGGGGGAGAGAGGGAGACACAGAATCTGAAGCAGGCTCCAGGCTCCGAGCTGTCAGCACAGAGCCAGACGCGGGGCTCGAACTCACAGATTGCAAGATCATGACCTGAGCCAAAGTCGGATGCTCAACCAACTGAGCCACCAGGTGCCCCTCAAAAATAAATATTAAAACAAATAAATAAACATAAAAAATAAAAAAGATGTAACAAAATAATAATAAATAAATGAAATATTTAAAAAGCCTAAGCTCCTTATAGATAATCCCTATTACACCTTTTTTTTAAACCACCTTAAGAAAGATATTAAAAAATAGGGGCTCCTGGGTGGCTCCGTTGTTAAGGGTCCAACTCTTGTTGATTTCAACTCAGGTCTTGATCTCACATCAAGCCCCTAGTCAGGGTCTGTGCTGGGCGTGGAGCCTGCTTGAGATTCTCTCTTTCCCTCACTCGGCCCCTCCCCTGCTCATGGTCTCTCTTTCTCTCTCTCTCTCTCTCTCTCAAAATAAATAAACATTTAAAAAAAAATGTTTAAAGAGGAGCCTGGGTGGCTCAGTTGGTTAAGCATCCAACTCTTGATTTCAGCTCAGGTGACGATCTCACAGCTTGTGAGATGGAGCCCTGAATCACGCTCTGCGCACTCACAGCATGTGAGTAGGGCTCAAACCCACCAACTGTAAGATCATGACCTGAGCCGAAGTCAGACCCTTAACCAACTGAGCCACCCAGGCGCCCCTAATACTTGCTCCTCTAAAAAGTAAGCTGGTGACATGATTCTGATTATGAATCCTTGTGTTAGTAACACCTCCTGGCAGTATTCTTTTCATGGCATTCAAGACATTAGAGCTGAAAATACCTTTTAAGGTTATTGGGAGGAGAGGCTCAGGTTTAATATTGAATTTCCTGAAGTCACATGCAAATTCTTGCATGTATATACTCATTTGGGGAAAAGACTCCAATGTTTTGTCATTCTTAAAATGGTTTACTGGCAGAAAATGACTAAGAACCCCTGGATTACAACTCCTTCAGAAAGTATTTGTTCAGTTATTATTTCAGTACATTTACTGAGTGCTTCCACTATGCTGACAAGTATGTTAACACTCTGCCTCCAATCCAATGAAAATTTCTACATGCTGTGTTCAACAAAGTAATACATAATACTTGAGCTTACTCTTGGGTTAAAAGCTCCACTGACGATAAACAAGATACTATTAGCTCAAAGACCTAAAAATATGGCCAGTCTAGTAATATAACATTGTATGTAAATTATACTGTCATTAATCATACATAGCCAGTCTACTAATTTGCTAAACTATGTTAACATCTATATGCACATCTTCAATCCCACTGATGAAATATATTGAGCAGTTCATATATTTACCATGTTCTAAGCCTGGCCAAGTCCATTTTGTTTCAATTAAAATATCACAAAAACGTATTCACGGTAATAATCTTCATTTCCAAAAGCTGTACATTATTTCTACGGAAAACAATGTGGTGGTTCCTCAAAAAACTGAAAATAGAATTACCATATGATCCAGCAACTCCACTTCTGGATACATACCCAAAAAATCTGAAGCTGGATCTTGAAGGGATATTTGTACACCAATACTCACAACAGCATTATTCACAATAGCCAAAAGTTAGAAGCAACCCAAGTATCCACCACCAGTTAAATGAATAAACACTGTACAGACATACAATGGACTTTTCTTTGGCTTTAAAAAGAAATTATGACACATGCTACAATAGGATGAACCTTATGGATATTATGCTAAGTGAAATAAGCCAGTCACAGAAAGACACATATTTCATGATTCTGTTTACATGAGGTGTCTAGAGCAGTCAAACTCACAGAAACAAAAGTAGAATGATGGTTGCCAGGGACTGGGCAGAAGGAGAAATAGAAAGTTATTGTTTAATGGGTACAGAATTTCAGTTTTGCAAGATGAAAAAGTTCTGGAGATTGGTTGCACCATAATGTGAATATATGTCAAGCCACTGAGCTGTTCACAGTTAAGACGGTAAATTTTAAGTTTTATGCCACAATTGGAAAAAAAAAAAAGTACTTAAAAAATGCCAAACTAGAGGCATCTGGGTGGCTCAGTTAGTTAAGCATCGACTTCCAATGATGTCATGATCTCATGGTTCCTGAGTTGGAGCCCCACATTGGGCTCTGTGCTGACAGCTCAGAGCCTGGAGCCTGCTTCAGATCCTGTGTCTCCCTTTCATTCTACCCCCGCCCCGCTTGCACCCTGTCTCTCTCTCTCTCTCTCTCTCAAAAATAAATAAGCATTTTTAAAAATTTAAAATAAAAATAAAAATGCCAAACTAGGACACCTGAGTAGCTCAGTCGGTTAAGCATCTGACTTGATTTCAGCTGAAGTCATGATCTCATAGTCATGGGACTGAGCCCAGAATCAGGCTCGGTGGGGAAAGCACAGAGTCTGCTGTGGATTCTCTCTCCCTCTTTCTCTGCCCATCTCTATCTCCTGCTCTCTCTCAAAAAAATAAATAAACATAAAAAACTGCCAAACTCAGGAAGGTCTCCCAGTAATTCTTTGTCCATGGTATTTTGTATTTGTTAATGATATGGATACATTTCAGGTCATGGTTATCCTTGCCTTTTCTCATTGAGCTTAGTAGTCAACAATTAGGTACCAGATTTCAGTAATGCTATAAAAATCAAGAGGTAGTTAAGAAAATTTTTATTTCCTGTGAGAAAAGAACAGAATGATCTGAATTTTTAGCAAGACTTTGGTTATATCTTACATGAAAAATTGATTAGTAAACAAATAGAGTGTGTCTCATGATGTTTTCCTAAGAATCTTAATGCTCAAATCAATTCTTTGGAATAACCAAAATAATTCAAAGAAGGAACAGTGAAAGCACAAACTTTAAAATATTTTATCTTAACCATATTATCAGGCAGATGTACTAGGAATCTTAATCATATATTATTAAGTGGGTGTATGAGATATTTACATCCAAAAAAAGAATACTTACATTCAAGAGAGAATACACTCTTGTCAAAATTATTAAACATGTTTAGCAAGAACCTGTATGAAATATCGACATTCTAGTAGTTAGGTTTGCATATGGCACAAAGTTTGGTTAATACCAAAGTATGGTTATTACCATGGAAAAGTGAAGTTGAATTTAAAATTGACGATTAGGGGCGCCTGGGTGGCTCAGTCAGTTAAGCTACTGACTCTTGGGTTTCAGTTCAGGTCATGATCTCAGTTAGTGAGTTTGAGCCTTGCATGGGGCTCCATGATGTCAGTGCAGAATCTCTCTCTCCCTTTCTGCCTCTGCCCCTCCCCTGCTCATTCCCACTGTCTCTCTCATAAATAAAGAAATAAACATTTAGGGGCGCCTGGGTGGCTCAGTCAGTTAAGCGTCTGACTTCAGCTCAGGTCACGATCTCGCGGTCCACGAGTTCGAGCCCCGCGTCAGGCTCTGTGCTGACAGCTCAGAGCCTGGAGCCTGTTTCAGATTCTGTGTCTCCCTCTCTCTCTGCCCCTCCCCCGTTCATGCTGTGTCTCTCTCTGTCTCAAAAATAAATAAACGTTAGGGGCGCCTGGGTGGCGCAGTCGGTTAAGCGTCCGACTTCAGCCAGGTCACGATCTCGCGGCCCGTGAGTTCGAGCCCCGCGTCGGGCTCTGGGCTGATGGCTCAGAGCCTGGAGCCTGTTTCCGATTCTGTGTCTCCCTCTCTCTCTGCCCCTCCCCCGTTCATGCTCTGTCTCTCTCTGTCTCAAAAATAAATAAACGTTAAAAAAAAAAAAAAATAAATAAATAAATAAATAAATAAATAAACGTTAAAAAAAATAAATAAATAAATAAAAAGAAATAAACATTTATAAATAAATAAATAATAAAATTGACTACTAATTAATCCCTGATCATATGACTTGTAATTCTTCCTCTACTTGCCCGGCCCTCTTAATTTCTCTTTAATTATCTAAGTCTTATATAACCATCAAGATCAAATCTCAAGTGCTAATTCCTTTCATGTCTTTACTGACTAAACCCCACTCCTTACTCTTCCCTTCCCTGTACTTATTGTGGACTCATTCATTCAGCATTTTACATATATCACATTTAAGTTCTGACTTTTTAGACGTATCGATCCTTTAACCCCAGCTACATTTTAAACCCCTTGAGGGCAGGAACAATGTGTTACTTATATTTGTCTAACTAGACTTATGCACACTGTAAATACTCCATAGATGTTTGTTTATTATGGTGTGAGTGTCCTGACAGGACATCTTCTAGTTCCAAGGGCCAGAACATGAGTACAGGGACCTAATATGTACCAAGACAAGACTTAGAGATCGACTCCAGTATACAAATAAACACTGGAACAAAGTACCACAAGGGTGACATGGACTATCCTTGTAGATCTCGATAACTGATTTGCCTTAAATAAGCCAGGGCTTGTGCTGGGGCGGGGGTAGATAAAACCGGACAATCACCGAAGGTTCCTTCAAGTTTTAGGACTGTGACACAGCGGGCAACAGGAAGAGAGAAAAAGTGTAAAACCCGAAAATAAATGTTTCCAGATATCTGCTTGGGATGTAAATGGCTAAGACCATACCAGTTCCTCTACTCATTTAGCAACGCTCTGAGGGTCACTGAGGTAAGCACTCTGGGTACAAAGGTTCGGACCCTGCTCTCACGGAGCCCACAGTGGCAAAGAAATGACCACGACAAAGCAGTCGCTGTAACGCAGGGAAGAACAAAGCGCCATAGGAGCAACAAAAAAGGGGGACTTACTGCTTCATGGGATAGGGGGCTGAGAGGCCTAGCAAAGCCAATGTTCTCGCAGACTTCAGAGGAGTCGGCCAAGCGGACGGGGGTGGGGACCAGGCTTCCGTCCCAAGAAAGTGAACTGGAAGAAACAAGGCCCGCGAACGGAACCGCGACCATGTCCAGGAGGACGAAGCGTCTGTGCTGCTCAGGACGAGGAGAGTACTGATGTACCAGGCATTAAATAAATGGCCTCCTGGGGAAGGGCACCGACTCGGGAGCTCTTTTTCGCCAGGGTTCCCTCCCACCCTCCCTGGCTAAGTATCCGCCCGGACAGCCCCGCGCCTCACCCAAATGCCCCGAGTCCTGCTTCCGCCTCCGCTGCAGCCTCTCTCGCAGCGAGTCCAGCTGCTTTTTGTGGGCTTGGATAGAGCTCCACGTGTCCGACATTCTAGTTTCTCAGCCCAGACACGTCTCGAATCAGGCGCGGCGGACTAGCACCTCCCAGCCCCGGCAGCAGGAAATCTCCTGTTCTCACGCGGACACCCCCAGGCTAACCGGAAAGAGATCTGGGGAATACGCTGGACGGGAAGTTATTGCCCGTTTCCCGCTCGTTTTGAAGCTGAAATAAGAGCCACCTTAGGTGTTGGCAGGATGGCGGAAATATCTTCTATCGGAGCTCTCTCGTTCTTCCGGGTGCCGTGAGGCTGTGGCTGCCATGTTAGTGTCTGGCAGAACGGCCATGTTGCTTATAGATGCGCATGCGGCCATGTTGAATATAAAGGGATGAATCCTGTGCGTTGACCCTTCCAGTTAAGACGGCGATAGTGTAAAAAAGCGCAAATAGAACAGCAAGCGTAGTACAGATTTTTATTTTTATCTTTTTGAAGATTTTACTTTTAAGTAATTTCTGCACCCAGTGTGGGGCTTGAACTCCTGACTGGAGATCAAGGGTCACATGCTCTACTGACTGTGCCAGCCTGGTGCCCCCAGGTTAATGAGAAATAATTAGGGGCACCTGGGTGGCTCAGACGGTTAAGCTAAGACTTAAGCTCAGATCATGATCTCCCAGTTAGTGAATTTCTGCTGACACCCCAGAGCCTGGAGCCTGCTCTGGATTCTGTGTCTCCCTGTCTCTGCCTCTCTCTCTCTCTCTCTCTCTCTCTCTCTCTCTCTCTCTCTCTCATAAATAAACATTAAAAAATTTTTTTTAATGAAAAATAACTAAAGCCTCTTGATGGTTAGATGCTAACATACTGGAGGTGTTGCAGATTTCTGTTTTCATGCATTCATTTACAAAGATACAGCTATTAATTACATTGATTTCCAGTCCACGAGTGTGTGTCTGGAGGTGTCTTTGAAAGAAATGGAGGACTGATGGTGCAGAGATATTATAAGGGGTCCACAAATACGTGTTCTCACTATTGTTATACCTAGTCTACAATATTGTGTGCAATACGTTAAAATATAGTTCTCAAAAAGAGTGCACTAGAGGGGCTTTTGGGGGCTAGTTGCATGAGTATGTCTATGAAAATTGAATGAGCCAAACATTTTGGTATGTGCACTTTACTGTAAGCGTAATAAACTTAAATACAATTTTTTTTTTTTTAAGGTTTTACTTTTAAGCAATCTCTACACCAAAAATGGAGCTTGAACTTACAACCCCAAGATCAAGAGTCTCACCCTCCACCTACTGAGCCATCCCGGTGCCCTTGTTGTTTGTTTGTTTGTTTATTTTTGAGAGAGAGAAAGAGCAGGAGCAGGGGAGGGGCAGAGAGAGAGAGGGACAGAGGATCCGAAGCAGGCTCCACACTGTCAGTACAAAGCTCAAAGTGGGGATCTAACTCAGGATCAAGTGAGATCATGACCTAAGCCTAAGTCTGACCCTTAACCTACTGAGCCACCCAGGCACCCTGTTGTTTGTTTGTTTTTAATGGGGGTCTTGTGAATGGAAGCATTTGGGAACCACTGATTTGTCAAGTGTCTACAGTTGACCCGTGAACTGCATGGGCCCACTTATATGTGGAATTTTTTTTATATATATAAATATACCACAGTACTGTAATTGTGTTTTCTCTTCCTCATGATTTTAATAACATTTTCTTTTCTCTAGCTTACTTTATTGTAAGAATATGGTATATAATACATGTAACATACAAAATACGTGTTAACCAACTATTTGTCATCAGTAAGGCTTCTGGTCAACAGCATGCTATTAGTAGTTCGGTTTTGGAGGAGTCAAAAGTTATACACAAATTTTCAATCAATTGCACAGGGCAGGGAAGAGGTTGTCTCCCCTAACACCTGCATTGTTCAAGGATCAACTATACATGATGCCAAACACTGTGTCAGAAAGAATAGCTTGAAAAGGCATGGCTCCTGTTTTCAAAAAGTTCCTAGTCTGGTGAAGGAGCTAAGATCCAGCTTATTAATATTGAACCATCTTTACAGCACAAGGCAGTATGACATTGGAAAGAAGGTGGTGTCAGGGCTTAGGCTTGAGGGGCACCTGGCTGGCTCAGTCAGTAAAGCATGTGACTCTTGATCTTGGAGTCATGAGTTGAAGTCCCATGTTGGGTGTGGAGCCAACTTAAAATTTTAAAAAATTTTAAAAATAAAAAAGGCTCAGGCTTGAATAACTGCTAGCTAGTGCTTCAACAGGTGAAGTTATAGGAGAGAATTCCAGCCTGAGAGCATGATAAAAAGCAAAGGTCTAGACTTAGGAAAGCATGATGTATGTCTTGATATTCCAGATTAATTTGCTAGAACATAATTACGTTAGAGAACTTGGGAGGATATTTATGTTTCCAAATTTGAGGCCAGATGGTTAAATGTACACGTTACCTTAGTAAAGAAGATGCAATTTATTCAGAATACAGCAGGGAACGTTTTACGGTTTGTGAATAGGCAGCTCTTTAAAGATTCATCTAGTGTTCTAGGTGGATTGAGATGGGAAGGAGGAAAAGTTTAGAGACAGGGAAAATAGTAGTCTTTTTTTTTTTTTTTTTAAAGTAGGCTCTGTGCCCAACATGGGGCTTGAACTCACAAACCCTAGATAAAAAGTCACATGCTCAATCAATGGAGCCAGCCAGGCACCACAGTTAGTAGCCTGTTTTAACTAGTGTTTGATGGTAGGGACTTTAATTAACTCAGAAGGTGGTTATGGATAGTAATGGAAAGGAAGGGGTGGATATGAAGGGGGGCTATTGAGAAGAAAGATGTATGTGTATTGGTATGTGGCATTTTCATCCATTTACTCAACAAATATTTATTGACTGAGTACTATGTGCTAGGTACTGTGGTGATTTAGTAGTGATCAAAGTATTCATTTCCATCTCATTTTCTCAATTTAACTTACTTGGTAGGCAATGTACACCATCTTTTGAGCTGAGTAACTTTGTATGTGAACCTTGAAGTAGAGGACACAGAAATGAATATGGGCTCACATGAGCATGCCTGGACATTTAATTCACATGATTACAGTTAATTAAAAGCAAAAATGCAATCTTCCTTAGGTGAAATACTCTTAGAAAGTTGTCTAATGTGAGATCATGAAAGACTGTTCAAGGGGACTGACTGCTCTACCTAAAGGTTTTTGCTTCCTTTAGTGACCTGGGTCTAGCAACTGCCCTCCAGAATGTTGACAGGGGCGGGGGGGGGGGGGGGGCGCCTAAGTAGCTCAGAGGGTTGAGTGTCTGACGTTGGTTCAGGTCATGATCTCACAGTTCATGAGTTCCAGCCCCACATCAGGCTGTCTGCTGTCAGCACAGAGCCCACTTTGGATCCTTTGTGACCCTCTCTCTCTGCCCCTCCCCACGATCTCTCTCTCTCTCTCATAAATAAATAAATAAATAAATAAATAAACATTAGGGGTGCCTGGGTGACTTAGTGGGTTAAGCGTCGACTTTCAGCTCAGGTCATGATCTCATGGCTGGTGGGTTCGAGTCTCACGTCTGGGTCTGTGCTGACAGCTCAGAGCCTGGAGCCTGCTTCAGATTGTGTCTCCCTCTCTCTCTGTCTGCTCCTCCCTCATTCATGATCTGTCTCTCTCTCAAAAATAAATATTTTTTAAAATAATAATAAATAAATAAACATTAAAAATATTTTTTAAAATTTGACAAGGGATGCTTCTGTACTTTCATTTGGGATGTATCCTGTGTGGCCCTATGTTTAGACGCATGTATCATTACTAAAGTAAGATAATACCATTATTGCTACATTACAGAATTGGTTAAGAGTTCATTGCTCACTGGGATTGCAAGCTGGTGCAGCCACTCTGGAAAACAGTATGGAGATTCCTCAAAAAGCTAAAAATAGAACTACCCTACGACCCAGCAATTGCACTACTAGGCATTTATCCATGGGATACAGGTGTGCTGTTTCGAAGGGACACGTGCATCCCCATGTTTATAGCAGCACTATCAACAATAGCCAAAGTATGGAAAGAGCCCAAATGTCCATCGATGGATGAATGGATAAAGATGTGGTATACATACGTAATGAAGTATTACTAGGCAATCAAAAAGAATGAAATCTTGCCATTTGCAACTACGTGAATGGAACTGGAGGGTATTATGCTAAGTGAAATTTGTCAGTCAGAGAAAGACAAATATCATATGACTTCACTCATATGAGGACTTTAAGAGACAAAATGGATGAACATGAGGGAAGGGAAGCAATAATAATGTAAAAACAGGGAGGCTCTGTGCTGACAGCTCAGAGCCTGGAGACTGCTTTGGATTTTGTGTCTCCCTCTCTCTCTGACCCTCCCCCATTCATGCTCTGTCTCTCTCTATCTCGAAAATAAATAAACATTAAAAAAATAATTAAAAAAAAAAACAGGGAGGGGGACAAAACATAAGAGACTCATGAATATTGAGAACAAACAGAGGGTTACTGGAGGGGGAGTGGGAGGGGGGATGGGCTAAATGGGCAAGGGGCATTAAGGAATCTACTCCTGAAATCGTTGTTGCAATATGCTAACTAATTTGGATGTAAATAAAAAAAAAATTAAACTAAAAAAAAAAAAGAGTTCATGTTCACAAATCTGAATTCCTCACTTGGTATGAGATCACTTTCTTTCAAGGTCCTTACCACACAGAAATAAAATATACAGAAATTATATAGCTGTGAAGTTAAATAGTCTTGGTGGGGGGAGAGTACTGGACATGGCCTTGTAGAAGATAAAAAGAGTTGATTCATCTCAAAGATGGGATTTCACAGGTTCACCCCTAAACAGTATGAGCATTTTTGTCTAAGGAAGGGAGGATTTTCTAGTGGAAGAGATTCCATCCCTGGTAGAATTTGCAATATCTAAGGCCTGGATTGTCTCTTCTTACAGAGGAAGCCAAAGAAGTAGCACAGGTATTCCTGACATTCAACCAAATCAGGGGAAGCTTCCAGAAGTCTTTGCTTTCACATTCATTTTGGATAAATTATTACAGTAGTAAATCAGGCAAATTTTAGGAACATATGAGGGCCTCTCAGCATGATGTGCTTATAGAGGGATTCTTTCTAGACTCCTCATGACCAATTTTCTGTCCACTCGTAGCCAGTCTGCCTACCATCCTGAGCAGTGCACAGTGGAAGGAACCTCATCCAGAACTCTTCTTGTCAAGACAGAGTGTAAGCCTCGTTGTGAGCAGGTGAGTGCCGCATGCACTACCTTTCTTAACTTTTCTTCATATCCACTGTGGTAGCCTGCTTCCAGAGGTAGTCATAATGCCTCGCATCCCTTGCCCTTATGCAGAGTGACTTGGCCACTTTTCCTTTTAAGAGGTAAAGCCTATTGCCCCTGCTCTTGAATCCGAGAAAGACTTCTGACTAGTTTTGGCCACAGAATGTGGCAGAAGTGATATGCTTTGAGTTTAGGAGTCTAAGCCTAAAAAGGCCTTGAAGCTCACAGTTTCTGCTTTTACCCTCTTGGAGACCTGGGCATATCATGAAAGTCCATTTATTGAGAGAGAGAGAGAGAGAGAGAGATCCTAGAGATTGGAAGACTAAAGGGAAAGGGACCCTGGAGGATGAAAATACAATAAGGAAAGAGGTTCCAACACTCATGCCACTCAGCTGAAGGGCCAGAAGTGAATAAAGCCATCTTGGACCCTCCAGCCCAAATCAAAGCTGCCTGAGTGAGCTCAGCGCTCACTACATGGAACATAGACAAGTCAACCTATCTGAGGTCTTCCCAGACAATCCATGGAATTACAGGCAAATATATAATTATTGTTTAAGACACTAAGTTTTGAGGGGCTCTTGGGTGGCTCAGTTGGTTGAGCATCCGACTTCGGCTCAGGTCATGATCTCATGGTTGGTAGGTTTGAGCCCTGCATCAGGCTCTGTGCTGACACCTCAGAGCCTGGAGCCCCACTTAGTATTCTGTGTCTCCCTCTCTCTCTGCCCCTCCCCTGCTCTCTCTCTCTCTCTCTCTCTCTCTCTCTAAAAAATAAGCATTAAATTTTTTTTAAATAAGATATTAAAAAATAATTAAACAGTTATAAAAAAACAAGTAAAAGGAAAGTCAGAGTTGGGCCAACTTGAGAGTAATATTAGTGAAGTCTGTCTTGAGGGTCAGGAGACAGATGTTCCATGGTTTACTAAGTTCCAGGAATGGTAACCATAGTCTCAGGAGTAGCAGTTTGTGGAAGATGAAAATATGCCAATAGCATCTAGGCCTTTTTCATGGATAATACAGGTTGAATCTCTGAGAAGCAGATGCGGAGGCAGAATTAGGATTCCAAAAGCTTTAATGAGTAATACCTGTAAAAGGAAAAGCCGGGGAGGGTTGGGAGGAGAGCAGGATTGGGGAGGAAGAACTGTCAGACTATGGGGCAGATCTGACAGTCTCTGCCAGCCCAATGGGGAATATCAGACTGAAAATGTTCATTAGAGTCCCATGTTCCATGGAAATGGCTAAGCTCCTGTATCATTCACCATCTTGCTCAGTCTTTGGCGGGAGGTTGAAGAGTGTCAATGAGTCAGGCTTCCTGCAGCTAGGTAGCTAGCCAGTTCTTTCCTGGAGGGGACCCTCTGAAGCAGCACATCTCTGGATCAGCCAAAGGGGACTTGGGGTATTTTATATAGGTTCTTAAACGTAACTGCATTTGTCCTTAGGTTGTTGTGTGGGTTGTTTATATATTTGAGAGTGGCTATTATGAAAGCTGAATTCAAAAGAATTATACACCCCCTCCCCCTTCTCCATCTTTGCATCATGAGTTATTTCCCTGTCTGGGAACCTGTAGGCCATTGTTTGCATCTATTTACCACCGCCATATAAAAATATGTTCATATTTTTCTTTATCCTAGACTGAGCTCCCACAGGGGCAGAAGTGTCTTATTTACTTTTGGACACTTGATCTCTGAAACAAAATAAATCCTCAGAAATTAACTGAATGGAGGAGCAAAGCTGCCTCTTAGGTCTTCTCATAGCAATGCTTTCATCCATCCAGTTGGAACTGGACTTACTATTGTTTATTTCATATAAAGTGTTTTCTCAAGCTGCATTTATTTACATTCTCAATCCAGCAGGTTAGAGTTAATTCACCTTCCAAAAAGATGATCAAATGAAAAGCAATTGAGAGAAATGGTGAGGCCTCTGAGGGTGGGGGTTGGAGGCGGCTACAAGAATGAAGAAACTAAAAGCTCTAAGAAGAGACAGAATAAATTAAAGGAAGGCTCTAAGAAGAGACAGAATAAATTAAAGGTGAAAAAAGAAAAGGAAAAAGAAAAGCTGGCAGGTAAGAGAGGTCAATGAAGAAAAAGCAGGAGAGGAGAGTAAAAAGAAGAATAAAAAGGAGACAGAAGGGAAAATAAAGGAGAGTGATGAAGGAGGGGTGTGGGCAGTCAGGTGCAGGGCTGACCTGCCTGAGGAAGTATCCATGAGTAGAAGCCTTACTAACAGGTGCTACCATAATGGGAACTGGCATGTGAAGAGAGGGCAAGTCTAGTTTAATTAGTTAAATGGCATTATCTATGTCTGATGGGGGTAGGGGAGGTACATAGAATACGATTGGTGACCTACCTCCTTCCATAGGCTGAAAGGAGAAAAAGACTTAACAAAGCTTTGCTAGGAATTAAAGAGGCAGAAGCTGTTTCTTCCCCAGTTGACTTCACAAGATTCCAGGACCTTTTAAAGAGGACCATTACTGCCCTGGTGGGGGCAAGAGGAATCAAATGTTGGTTCTTTACCTTGAATCGAGCCAAGAAAAGGTTTACTCACCTCCTCCTTTCTGTCTTCCAGCCAGCCTCACATCGGGAGTCTAAAATGATGTAGCAAGAAACAAGCACCATCCCTGATCACTGGTGGTAGCACTAACACTGCCATTAATTGGCTGAGTGACTTTGGACAAATCATTTTACCAGCCCCATCCCCTTAGCACTAAGATACAGTGATATTATAATCTTACAAACGCAAAAAAAAAGTCTGGAGACTGTTCTTTTTCAAAACCCAAGGTCTTAGGGTCAAATATAAACCCTACCACATTGTGGAGAGATAAGGTAAAGAATGTATATATGTTTCATTTCACACTCCCACCCCCCATGCACTTCCTCTGCTGAGAATCCTGCTTTAAATTATCCCGTCGGTAAAAATTATTAGTGTTGAATCATTTTTTCTTTCTGTTTATAACATCAGATCTCAAGGATCATAAAGATTAATTCATCTTGGTTCTGCAGATTAAATGATGTCAGCTAGGCTACCCTGGGGCTCAGGAAGGACCAATAAAGAAACAGCTTCCAACCTCCAAACAAAACAAAACAAAACAAAACAAAAACCCCACAAAGCCTGATGGTGGAAAGTTCTAGGCAAAGAAAAGAATCTAGACAATCACTGCACACAATGGACAAATCCTTTACTTTTTGAGAACATAAACTCCATTTCCACAGGGAAATTACATTCACTGGAGGTTGTTTTAGGACAAGACTGAATAAATTAAATATTTCAACACCATATGTTCAGCTTTGGCAGGAGATGTAGGTGGGAAGGGAATCTCAATGTTAGGGAATGCCCGTATCACACCCCAGCTGGCTATTTAGTCATGAAATAAGGAAAAACACACAAATATTTGGTTAAAACACTTTTAATGAAAAGGGAAAGACACTAATATCTCCCTTGTCTGCTCTTCACATTTTACTATGTTAGGAAGCTCTGGAGCCTTAACCTTTGGAGGAGAAACCATCATTCAAGTCAATCAATAGCAGAACCCTCACTCTCTCCCCCTCAGGACTCCTGTTCCAAATGATCCTATGTTAAGAGTAAATACTACATCTCATTACAAGACGGAAAGGCAGGGAGAAAACCACCTAGAGCTCATCTCCCAAGGTCTGGGACTCTAAGAACCAGACAGTGGCAAAGACATAAGCCCTGGTCCATAGACAGGCAAAATGGAGAGGAAACAGGCCTTGAGAAAGGAAGACAAGGAAAATACAAGGGGCCAGGGTACAAAGTAGGGAGTCATCTAAAACTAGAAGCACACTAGTGCTAGGAAATCCCCTATGACCTGAGGTGCATTGCTGCACACTAAGTCACTAACAGTCCAAAAGAACATTCGTGAGACCCATCCAATCAAGAATTCGAGGTCCCCTCCCTCACATCATGCCCCTTTCTTAACCTCACATGTTCCCAGCAAGCCCTATGCTTTAGCAACGCTCTTCAACTCTCCATCATTCCTCCTTCAATGACCCTCACCAATAATGCTTGTTAAAGACATGAACTTCACATTTCCCAAAAGATCCCACGAGAGACCTGCTGCTAAGACATCTGCTCGTTTCCTAACTTTGACAGGCCATGATGAAGGAACAGGAGAAGCTGGAGGTGTCTTGGCAAACTGACCAGCCAACACCTTTGCCTGAATGGGAGTTTACTGGGAAGAATGTCCTATATGCTCTTCGTTTCTCCCTACCCCTTAGGGCTGAGCCGCCAGATACAGATATTGTTGTATCTTCATTGCTGGCACCTTCCAGAGCAGGGAAAAGAAGAAATGTACAGTTTGCTACTTTTCTTCTCTGATGGGCTTCTCAGGCACTGCCTTGGACGCAGGAGACCGAAATAGGAAGAGGGGGGCTCTCTTCTCCTTGGCCTCTCTGGATCCCATTGCTGGAGGCACGTTCCCAGCCATAGTTCCTGGGCCAAACAGCACTGGTGGTGCCAGACCTAAACTGGTAGTGGAGGTGGAGCCGGAACTCCGGGGCTTGGTGGGCAGGTCCCTTGACAGGAAAGCTGTGTACTGGTTCCAGAAAGACAGGGGACCTACCCTCACCAGTTGGGCAGGAACATCCTGGGACAGGAAGTCCTGCAGGTTGACCTGGTCACCAGAGAGGAGTGGCACTGGGCCCTCCAGGGACAGCTGCCGGCCCCTTCGGGCTGGGCTGCAGCTCCAAATGTGGGTGCTCAGGTGCACCTGCCAAAGGGAAAGGGAGAGGAAGAAAGGAGAGGGGGGAGAGGGGTCACCCCAGGGAAGCTGGAGGGGGATCCCCTTGGGAATGTGAAAGCTGCAGAGAAACTATTTTCCTCAGGTACAGTGAGTGAAGAGGGAAGAAAAAATTCATCAGGGGGCCATCCCCCTGGCAAGCACAGCCATTTCCAAGCTCAGGGACTAGAGAGAAGCCACGGGGGGGTGTACCACAGAAGGACTCAGAGAAAAAAGACAAATAAGGGCTCGTAAATCCTGTGGAGGTGCTTCTACAGAGCTCTCGGTTTCTGCTCCCTGGGTCATGAGCAGGAAAACAGGCTCATGGGATGGTGGGGTCATCTTTTCGGGGAAAGGGGGAGAGCCCCGGGGATGTGATGGACGGTGAACAGCCTGGGACCAAGGAAAGAGCAGCAATATTCTGAGGGCCGTGGGGAGCAAAGGGTTGTACCTGGTGGTGAGCCAGCAGCATATGCTTCTTGAGGACAGCCCGCTCGAGAAAGCTCTGCCTGCAGAACACACAAGTGAAGAGCGGCCCCTCCTTGGGGTGGGTCTTCTGATGCTCCTCCAGGGCTGCCTGGGTGGGAAAGGTCTGCCCACACACCTCACAGGCCTTTCTGCTGCTGCTCTCTCCCGGCTCCTTTCTCATCGCCTCCGGCGTGCTCAGCTCCTCCGCCGAGGTGCCGCCGCCGCCTTCCCCTTCCCGGGTGTGTGCTGACGGTGGGCTCGAGCTCCTCTCTGGTTTGCCCCCCTCTTCCATGCCTCCTGCGGCATCGCTGCCTCCCTGCTCCATGGGCCGTGTTTGATCCAGGCTGTCGGGTGGTGGTGGCGGGGGCGGCAGGGAAGGCTGCTGAATCACCTTCTCACTGCTATCCATCTCCTTCCCAGACGTGGCCGCCGCCGCCGCTGTCCCCACTTCCTCCTCTGCCCCAGACGCCTCTTCCGAATCGCCTCGCACTGATATCGCCTTCTCACCTCCGCTCTCTGAGCCCCTCCCTGCCAGGGAATCTTCATCAGTCACGTCTTCTTCCTCTTCCTCGTCCTCTTCCTCCTCTTCAGACAGCTCCTCTTCTGGGGATGGCTGCTGGGACGGCTGCTGGGGGAAGGTCCCCACCCCGGAGACTGTGGACTGCTCGGAGCCATTCTCCTGGGCAGCTCCCCCGCCTTCCGAGAGCGTGGTGCCACCATTGGGGATCTGGCCCCCCAGGTGCATCCGAACATGCTGCTGCAGAGTCACGGCGTTAGTGAACTTCTTCTGGCAGATGGGGCAGGAGTTCTGGGCCCGGGCTGCCGGACTGGCCTTGTGGCCCACGAAATGTGCACGCAGATTGCCCCGCGTGGAGAAAGCTCTGCCACACACTTTGCATTTGAAGGGCCGCTCACCTCCGTGTTGGCCGTAATGCAGGCGCAGGGCCCGAGGACAGCTCAGCACCCGGAGACAGATGACACACTGGTTAGGCCCAGATGACGCAGCGGTTGAGGTCGCGGGCGCGGAGGTGGTGGCGGCACCCGAGGCAGTAGACGCCCCTGCCACGGCTCCCTGCCGATCAATCTTTTCTACCAGTTGCTGCAGCTTTGAGGTCTCAGAGGGGGAGGCCCCCAAGGGCTCTAGCACATAGGGGAAGGGGAAGCTACCTGTGGACTTAAAGTGGTTGGTGAGCAGCGCCCAGCTGGGTAGCGAAGTCACCAGCTTACTCAGCTGCATTCGGGTCGCCGTGCCGCTTTCTGCCACGCCGGCGATGGCTGAGCCCTCGCTCCCCGGAGGGGTATTTTCATCGGCTTTACTCTTTGGCTCTACTGCCTTCATGAGCACAAACTTATTGAAAGCAGGGAGCGCGGGAGCCGTGGCTGTGCCCGCACCGGTGGAGAGCAGCGTCAGGCTCTCGGTGGCGCTAAGTGCTGTAGTGGAGGCCACCAGCGGCTTGCGTTCCACGCCCCCGCCTGGCACGGCCACCTCTTCCTCGGCCTTCTCCGGCGGCACGGACATACCATAGGGCAGGCCGCTGCTGGTGATGACATAGTCTAGGTGCTCGGGCACCGGGTGAGGGTTCATCTGCACGTGCGGGTACTTCTCGCGATGCCGGTGAAAATGCACTTTGAGGTTGCCGCGGGTGGTGAAGCGGTTGCCACAGACATTACACTTATAGGGCCTCTCACCCGTGTGGGAGCGCAGGTGGATCTGCAGGGCGCTGTCACTGCCAAATACTTTGGCACAGAAGCGGCACTTGTGCCGTCCGCCAGGCTTCTCCAAGGGACCCATCACTTCCCCGTAGCCCAGCTCACCACTTCCATTCTTTGGCTTCAGGAGCCCTGGGGAGGCAGCAGCCTCGAGGCCTCGAGCTGCCCCAAGACACTGTGCTGCCAAGAGTCCCGTGGTGCCTGGGAACGCCAGGTGAGGCGAGGCAATCAGCTGCTCTGTGCTGCCTGGCAGGGCTGGGGAGGGGGCAGGGGCGGGTTTGTGGCTGCGCCCAACCCCTCCGGCAGAAAAAGGGTGCTGTGACCCCAGTGGATGGTAAAGATGGAAGAAAGCCTGCTTGGGCGTTTCTGCCCCGGAGGAGGAGGAGGAGGAGGAGGAGGAAGAGGAGGAGGAAGGTGCCAGGGTCTTGGTGGTCTGGACAGGCTTGATGGGGCTGAAGAGGGGAAGCAGGGGCTTGGTGGAGGAGGCAGTCCCTGCCCCAGGTAGCTCGGAGGGACTGGCAGGGGTGCCCACTGTCTGGCCTAAGGAGCCAAGCAGCAGCACCTGGCGGCAGATTTGCTCAGTCATCTGCATCTGATGGATCTGCCGCTGCTGCAGCACCCGCAGCTCTTCCAAGATCAGAGGGATGTTCAAGTGGCCGCTGCCTGCACCTGGGGGCGGAGGTGGAGGAGGAGGAGGAGGGGGGGGTGCGGGGGTGGACTCTGGAGGTAATGGGGTCGCTCCCAGCTTGGGACTAGCCAAGATCAGGCCCCCGCCTCCCCCCGCTGCCGTACCTGTGGCAGCGACCAGGAAGTGCCCGGCAGGCTCCTCTACTCTCCGCTCAGGGCCCCAGGTGGGATCTGTGGGCACAGAGGACCCAGAATCCGGAGGGTTGTTGTGCTCTGCCTCCATGACTTGGGGGCTAGTTTGGCCCTCGGCCCGGGGTTCAGAAGAGGTCGAAGAGTTGTTGGGGTTCTCCTGGCCCCCAATTATCACCATTACAGGGGGGTCAGTAGAACACGCATTCTGGTGGGCGAGGAATTCAGTTGGGTCAGTGAATTGTGCGCAGCACTTGGCACAGACTTGGGGGTGGTCCTCCTCGCTAGCATCACCTAGGGAGAAGACAAGGAGAGAGCGTGGGTGGTGCGGCTGGGATGGGCAGGCGAAGGCTCTAATTAACAACGAGCCCAGTAACCGCTTGGTGGGGGGTGGGGAGATGAGCTCACCATCAGGCCAAGCCGAAGGCTAGAGCTCAGTGGTGACCCGTCCGGACACGAAACACCCCAGCATGGGGGCAGGGGAGCAGGCACGCTCAAGCTCCTGCCTCCGCCTGCCGGTCCCCCACCCCCCAACCCCGGGCCACCCGCGGGCGCAAGGAATGGGTGTGAGCAGGGGGCCCTACGCAGAGAATCGTGCATTTTATCCCGTCCGTTGAGAAGTCCCTCACCCCGCGCGCGTGCCCTCCGCCCCCACCCCTGCCCAGGCAGGGCCCTACCGCACCTCCAAGCTCCGCCGGCTCCCCGCAGGGCCCCCCGAGACGAGAGCTCCTCCCGGTTTCGTGCGCCATGGTTGTAGGGACGGGGGGGGGGGGGTGGAGGGCAGGGTAGAATGGGAGACAATGGGTATCGGGATGGGGGGAGGCGGCGGTGGCCGCCGGGGTGCGGCAGCCTCTGCACCCAGCGGCCCAGACTGCGGAGATGGAGATCCGCGGCGGCGGCGGCGGCGGCGGCGGCGGGGGCAGAGAGCCGCGGAGGAGGGGGAGGGGAGCGAGGAGGCGCGGAGGAGGGGAGGAGCTGGAGCGAGAAAGCTAGGAGAGGGGAGATGGGGGAGGAGCTGCTGGGGAGCCGGGCAGGAGCGGGGAGTGGGAGGTGGGTGTGTGGGGCGGGAGCCCAGAGCCTAGCAGGTTTCCGGAGGCTCAGTGACAGGTGCTTGTGGGGCGTGATGGGGTCCACCTTCCCTAGCCCTCTGCCAGCTCCCCCCCTTCTCCAGATGGCTTTGCCTAGACCTGCCCCCACTCCCCTCGGGCTCAAGGGGGCACAGTGGGAAACACAGCTCTGCTCAATAGAGCAAAGCGATAGGCTTCTCTTATTTTTCTTTGGATAAAGGATCCGCTGAGCCTGGAAAACGTGGACTCCAGAGAGGGTGGTCTGATCTCAGAGGTTCTGAGGGCCAGAGTGGGAGGGGGAGCCCAGGACATCCACGCCTTATCAAAACCCGCACCCCTAAATACCCCAAGTTTTGTCCAGTCTTCCTCATCTTTATTCCCACCCTACTCCCATCCCCCTCCACAAAAGAAGTTTCTCAGGGTGGGAGGCTGCAAGGCATAATTTCCAAGGAAGTCATTTCAGGACCCTCCTCTCTGCGGAACATTGAGCCCCTTCACTCCCCCCCCCCCCCCCCAGAATAGCCCAATGCAAGTTACTCCACAGATCACCGGGCTCACACCTGATTTATAGACTTCGTGCTTATTCCCGGAGCACCTCCTCTTTAATAGCTCTTCCCTGCCCGTCTTCTTCCTCCATTGCCCTTCTCGTGCAGCACAGGGCACACTGCCACTGTTAAGGACAGTTGCGTCCGGGGAGACGCTGGCCTGCAGGGGCCTACAGAGGCCCACCTAGCTCTAACCTGGGGGGAGGGGAATTCCTGAAACAATGGAGAAAATGCAGTGGGAGCTACGAGGCAGCCTCTCTGGGCGGAAAGCCCTTTCAGCCCCAAGCTGGTTTGAATGCCTAGAAAGGACATAACACTAGCTCACCGCCACAGAGGCCACCTCGTAGTCAGACGGGATAAGTAGGAGTATGATGTCTCTTAGACCAGATACTCTGCGTTCTCTTTCTACCTTGAAATGCGTCTTAATAGGGTTTCCACCTCGGGAAAGAGTTTAATCTTACTTACAGGAAGTGACCCCCCAAGTCCTTAGTTTTGTGGTTTGCCTGGGCATCAGTAAACCCACGACGTTCTAATCCCAGCTCTATCGTTGCCTGGCTGGTAAATTGAGGCACAGTGGTTAATCATGCCACCATTTTCATTTTGTAAAGTGGTAAGATTGTAGCTGTGCTGTCTTTCTCAGAGAAATATTGTGGTGACAAAAACTTGGAAAACTCTTAACAAATCATGTTAATATGAACACATGGGACTTTAAATTTGGGGGGGGGGAGTCCCAAATATTATGGGTTAGAGAATTTACATTGTCAGTGGCAAAACAATGAAAGTAACCTAAAATGCACATTTGCTAAAATTAGATCAGTTTTTCATGTTACTTACTATCTTATTAATTTTTTTTTAATTTTTAAAAATATTTGTTTTTGAGAGAGAGAGAGAGAGTGTGTGTGAGTGGGGTGAGGGGCAGAGAGAGAGGGAGACACAGGATCCAAAGCAGGCTCCAGGCTCTGAGCCCGACGCGGGGCTTGAACTCAAGAACCATGAGATCGTGACCTGGGCCGAAGTCTGACGCTTAACCGAGTGAGCCACCCAGATGTCCCATCATCTTATTAATTTCTGAGGTAAGACGTTGGTTAATATTGGCATATGCCAATGGCAAGGAATCTTTTCTGGAGGAGTCTTTTTTGGACCTCATGTTGGCACCATCCACTTCACTGTTCAACACGAATTTTGCTGTCTTTTTAAATCAAAAACACTTTACCGAATTATGTTTTGAAACTTTACATAATCATGAGTATCTAAATATTACGGACGACAGCTCTGAGAAAGATGGGCTCTGTGCTTTCAGGACTGACCCTTACAACGAGGGAGAGGAGGGATCGATTTCAGTTATGGAAAGTCACAGGTTCATGCAGTGTTGTTTATTTTTACAGAGCAGGAAATTGAAGCTTGGAGAGGATAAGTGACTTTCCCAAGTTCACACAGTAATTCAGTGAAGCAAGCATTCAGAATTTTGACTCCTGTCCAGTGCTTTCTCAAGCACACCAACATTGTGTGGCTTCTCTAACGCCAGAGAAAGGGCCCTGTGTAGCTCCTACCTGCCATTTGCTCTCTGGCCTCAGTAAGGGAGAGGGAATCAGGTGGAAGCTTTCTACCCAGCATTTGTTAATTAGCATTGAACATTTGATATCAAGTTGCTGTTTTGTCAAGTCTTCCGACAAGAAAAGAAATCCTTTTCTTTTCATCTTCTCCTGGGAAACACTGTCCCCTTTCTTGCTCTTTAATGAAACTTGCTTTCTGATGGGTAATTTGACCTGCACTCTTCTTTAAGGTAAATTTAGTCCCTGCTGAAAGGTGACGGATCAACAGCCACCTGTAAGAGGAACCCTCTATTTCTCAGCACTTTGCACTCACTGCCTATCCTGAAAAGGGGGGCAGGATTCTTAGGCAGACACGAATGAAGTCATAAACACAGGAATAAACTAAGCTGGTAATGGTGTCCCTAGATAGCAGATAAGGGTAGGTAAGCTATCCTGGGTCACAGGCAAAGTCTGGGATGGATGTAGGGACTAAGACCTGGACACGCTTGTTTAAATTTGTAAAGAGCCAGAACAACAATGAAAAGGGAAACCAGGTAGCTCTCTAAACTGCGGCTCTAGGCTTGGGAGAGAATGGCTAGGGAGAACAAAGAAAATTAGGCGCGGAGTATACAGCAGGATGGTAGAGTTGAAAAAGCGGTTCTCAAACTTTGCTGCCCATTAAAAATACTGGGAGAGCTTGGAAACATCCAATATCCAGGCCACACCCCAGATCAATTAGTTCAGAACCCCTGAGGGTGGCATCCAGGTATCAGTGTGTTTATAAAATTCCTCAGGTGATTCCAGTGTACAGGAAGGATGAGAGCCACGGTACCGTTCAGAGGACTGCTCTTCCCAGGGAACCTTCTACCCTGCGGCTCACAAATCTTACCTGGCCCAAATTAGGACAGAGGCAAAACCAGCTGCCCAGGGCCAAATCTTCCTGTCTGGCTCCCTCTCTGCTCTGCCGGCAGAGAGAGGTCAGCTCTCTCGTATCCAGCTTCCATGAACAGATTTTGATAACGATTTACACCTGACTGTGAATTTAAGTGACTGCATTGCCTTTCCCAGGGTATGTGCATCTTGAGCTATATTTCTTTTTTTTTTTTTTAATTTTTTTAATGTTTATTTATTTTTGAGACAGAGAGAGACAGAGCATGAATGGGGGAGGGGTAGAGAGAGAGGGAGACACAGAATCGGAAGCAGGCTCCAGGCTCTGAGCCATCAGCCCAGAGCCTGACTTGGGCTTGAACTCACAAACCGTGAGATCGTGACCTGAGCTGAAGTCGGACGCTCAACCGACTGAGCCACCCAGGCGCCCCTTGAGCTATATTTCTAATTTTAAGATAAAGGCTTTGTTCTACACACAGTTCAAGCATCGTCCAGCCACTGAAGAAACAAAGTATACTATGTAAGCACCTGCCTAAACTTACTGTTAGCATTGGGCCAATGCTAACATGAATGGATTCTGTAACTGCTGCACTGTTGCTATAGACTACTTCTAAGGGAGAATGTCCTATCTTCTCTTTGTCACTTCTCTCTCCTAAATACACACACACACTCTTCTGCCAGGCCACCCACACCTAGTAATGCATCTGTGACCTGTGCAATGTCGTAGGCAAACAGGCATGATAATTTGTACATGGGATGTTAAGTGAGAAAAATATGTTTGTTTCCTAAACAGGAATATCTTAGATCAAACACCGGAAAGGTTTTTTAAGAGACATTTTTCTGACATCAAAGGACTCAGCATTTAGCAAAGAATTCATACTCTTTTGCTCCTGGTAAGGACTTCAGAGGTCTGATCTCCCCCCCCCCCCCACCCCTGAGCACAGTGATTGAGAGTGCCAGCTTTGGGGTGCCTGGGTGGTTTAGTTGGTTAAGCGTCCGACTCTGGATCTCAGCGCCAGGTCTCAATCTCACAGTTTGTGAGCCCTGCATTGGGCTCTGTGCTGACAGCACGGACCCCGCTTGGGACTCTCTCAATCTCTCTCTCAAAAGAAATAAATGAACTTAAAAAAAAAAAACAACAACAGTGCCAGCTCTGAATCAAACAGGACTGAGTTATCGTCCCAGCACTTTCAAGATCTTTGTGATCTTGGGAAAGTTTCTCTATTTCTCTAAGGTTTGGATTTCTCTTTAAAATGAGGGACATGGGGGCACCTGGGTGGCTCAGTCTGTTAAGTGTCAGACTCTGGATCTCAGCTCAGGTCTTGATCTCAAGATGATCGTGAGTTCAGGCCCCATGTTGGGCTCTGTGCTGGGCAGGAAGCCTACTTAAAAAATAAATAAAATAAAAGATAAAAATAAAATGGGGATAGTGTGCTTGGGTGGCTCAGTCGGTTAAGCATCTGACTCTTGATTTTGGCTCAGGTCATGATCTCACAGTTTGTGGGTTCGAGCCCCACGTTTGGCTCTGCACCGACACTGAGGAGCCTGCTCTCTCTGCACCTCCTCCCCTACTCACTCACTCACTCTCTAAAAATAAATAAACATTAAAAAATAATAAAATAAAATGGGGGTATAACTTCAAAAGGGACTGAAATTCTTATAGATGCTACAACAAGGATGAGCCTTGAAAACATGGTGAGACAAGCAAGACACAAAAGGACAAATATTGTGTAATTCCTTTATATGAGGTACTTAGAATTGGTAAACTTATAGAGACAGAAAATAGGATGGTGATTGCTAGGGGCTGCAGAGCGAAGGGAATGGGGAATTATTGTTTAATGGGTATAGGATTTCAGTTTTATTTATTTTATTTTATTTTATTTATTTTTTATTTTTTTTGTAATGTTTTTATTTATTTTTGAGACAGAGAGAGACAGAGCATGAGCAGGGAAGGGGCAGAGAGAGAGGGAGACACAGAACCGAAGCAGGCTCCAGGCTCTGAGCCGTCAGCACAGAGCCCGATACGGGGCTCGAACTCACAGACTGTGAAATCATGATCTGAGCCGAAGTCGGACACTCAACTGACTGAGCCACCCAGGCGCCCCAAGGATTTCAATTTTAAAAGATGAAAGAGTTTTGGAGATGGATGGTGGTAATGGTTGCACAACATTGTGAATATACTTAATCACTGAGTCATATGCTTAAAAGTGGTTAAAATGGTAAATTTTGTTATGTATATTTTACCACACATTCAAAAAAAAAATGAATGGAGATGCACCTGGTTGGCTCTGTCAGTTGGGGGTCCAACTCTTGGTTTTACCTCAGGTCATGATCTTATGGTTCATGGGTTTGAGCCCTGGG
Source organism: Leopardus geoffroyi (assembly GCF_018350155.1). Taxonomy (NCBI): domain Eukaryota; kingdom Metazoa; phylum Chordata; class Mammalia; order Carnivora; family Felidae; genus Leopardus; species Leopardus geoffroyi. The sequence continues at coordinate 72,466,628 of NC_059337.1, forward strand.
TTGGGCTCTGTGTTGGCGGTATGGAACCCGCTTGGGATTCTCTCTCATTCTCTCTCTGCCCCTCCCCTGCACTCGATGTCTTTCAAATAAATAGATAAATGAACTTAAAACAAATTGAATGGAGATAATAATAGAGTTGGGAGGAATCAAGGGGAAATATGTGCAGGGCTAGCATAGTACCTGCCAAATAGTAAATGTTCCTGAAATATTGGCAAGAAGTTCTATTATTTAAATTTTTTTAACGTTTATTTATTTTTGAGAGCAAGAGAGACAGTGCACAAGCAGGGGAGGGGCAGAGAAAGAGGGAGACACAGAATCTGAAGCAGGTTCCTGGCTCTGAACTGTCAGTACTGAACCTGACACAGGCTCAAACCCATGAACTGTGAGATCATGATCTGAGCCAAAGTCAGACGCTCAACTGACTGAGTCACCAGGTGCACCCCTAGAAGTGCTATTATTTAAAGACCAATAACTGAAGCCCCGGGGGAAGAATGGATTCATCCAAGGTCATGTAGCTTCAAGGTCAAAGCTGGATTAAAACCCAGGTTTCCGGGGTGCCTGGGTGGCTCCGTCGGTTGGGTGTCTGACTTCGGGCCAGGTCATGATCTCACAGTTCATGAGTTTGAGCCCCGTGTCAGGCTCCGTGCTGACAGCTAAGAGCCTGGAGCCTGCTTCGGATTCTGTGTCTCCCTCTCCCTCTGCCCCTCCCCAGCTGATGCTCGCACTCTGTCTCTGTCAAAAATAAATAAACTTAAAATTTGTTTTAATTAAAAAAACAACAACCCAGGTTTCCTGCTTCCTGATCCAGTGCTCCATATTGCACCTGGCCTGAGTTACTTTCTATCTACTCAGAAATATTTTCTTTTTGACCCAGGGGTACCTAGGGCTGAAAGGCTTAGGCTCAATACCCTGGGGGATTATGCTCTCTACATCCATATATAAAGAGATCAGAGCCCTCAGAACTCTCTTTTTGCCTTCCTTCTCCTTTTGCTGCTGTTGTTGTCTGCCAGCTTCCATTTCTCCCTCTAGATCTGTTTGGCTGTTGTCCTGGTTTCTCCTTCTCACTAAATATCTGGGTTTCTGATCGTTTCCTTCATTTCCCAGATGTACTAGTTTACGTTTTCCCTATTCACATCTCATATGTTCCTAATCCAGATTTCTAGACTCTGTAGGGGAGAGAGATTTTTTTTTCTCTCTCCAGAGTTTTTAAGTAAAAAGACTATTTCCTTCTCATCACTTATGTGCAGTAACTATTCTGTTAGGTTTTGGTGTTCTGGTCTGGGAAGCTGAACAAAAACAGGGCTAGAAAACAGGTTTTTCAGACCATTTCTTGGTGACGTCTCAGGTCACTGCAGAGATGAGGCTTTGGACATGTGCGACAAAGGCTGAGCATTTGCTTGTCACGTATGGTAAACGTTGGCCAAAAGAAGGCAAAGCCTCCTGAAAACTTCGGTTGCACCCTAGCCTGCTAAATAAATGTCTGCTGATGCTCATGAGGAAGCCCGTAGTTTCACAGGTACACCAGAGGACAGAGAGTCCTCCCTATCCTAATTTGGGGGCATGCAGAACAAAAAAATGTTTCTGGGGTAGAAGGAAAAGTCAGCCGCCTGAAGATCACACAAGCAAATAGAAACCGTATCGATGGAAAAGGAGGGAATGGGAAAGTTATCTGTCTTACACGAGCAGGAAGGAATTTTAGGTTTGCTCTGGTACAGCCACCTCATCTTCCAGATGTGACTCGGTGACACTCCAGGGCGTGGAAGTAGCCCCGGAGAATTCTGATCAGAAAGCCCTTTGCTTTCTTTAGGCAGACCTTCAGAGGTTACTACTGCTTTCTTACTCCTTACCTTTGTGTTTCTGACGTTTCTGGCTCAAAGGCAAAATTCAGCCGGAATTTGCTGCTGCCATCGGATGTGAGCCTGCACTGTTTCTGCGGGGATGACTCTGTAGCAGCAACCCCATGCCCCAGAGTGTTCACAGCCCCAAGTGGGAGCCATAGCACAAGGGGCTTAAGAATCCACTCAGGGCAGTGGTGAAAGATTTCTTTTGACGCCTGCACAAGCTCTTCGTCAACAGTGGTACTACGGGGAGTGGGTGAGCAGACTTGGGAAGTGTGGGGAGAGGAGAAGTTGTCTCTTGGAGGGGGCAGGGGTTCGGCATTGTTCCACAATCCAGCCAGCAGGGGGGCAGGACTGAGAGGCAACTCTGAGGCTCTACGGGAAGTCTCCTGTAGAGCCGGAGGAGGAAACATCCGGCCTGCAGCAGCATTAAGGAAGGCTAATGTGTCCCAGGAGGGAAGGATGCCACCATCATGAACCTCTAAATATGGGCACAGTGGGATCCCAGCAAAGCAGTGACTTGAGGAGAATGTGTTCTACCCAAAACACAGTATGTCTGTTAAAGTTGTTCCATAGCACAGGGGAGCACTGATTTCATCTCAGGTCATTTTTTTACAACAACAGGTGGAAAGGTAAATTTAACCCATGACTCAGTTTTAGTCACTACAAATACATTATCCTAGAGCTCACACATCTCATAGAGAAGGACTGAAGTTCACCAAGAGATGCCTGAGGTTTGGTCAGGTTTCAGCCCTTTCAGGAAGTGCCACTGTCCTCACATATGATAACAATACTTACATGCATTAAGTACTTAGTTATGCTAGGGACTACGATACCACATAAATTGAGCACTTATTTATGCTATTTATCTTTCCAAGTGCTTTACACCTATTAACTCATTCCAATCCTCATGATAGCCTAATGAGGTAGCTAGTATTTTACAGATGAGGAAACAGGCACAGAGAGGCAAAGTAAACGAACCCAAGTTGCACAGCTAACCAGGATTTGAATCCTGAAAGTGTGGCTTCAGAACCCTTGTTTTTTGTTTTTTGTTTTTTTTTTTTTGCTAGAACCCTTGTTCTTAGTACCACACTTCACTGCCCAATGAGTCAACTGTTTGCTAAGTAGTTTATCCCTGAGGGGCAGAACTTCCAGACTTTCACAGTGTGAACATACATAGCCATATACTGATACAGTATATCCAAAACTTGCCTGAGCCTAAGAATTACCTGGACACTTGCAAAGATATGGATTCTCAGACTCTACCCTGGATCCACGTTCAAGCAAATTTGAAAAATTCTAATTTAGTAGAGTGAGCCCACTAGCCCAGAGCATCAGGAAACCTGTTTTGGTCCTGACAAAGGGCTCTAAGTGTTTCTGAGACTTTGGGCAATGTCACTTCTCAATACCCCAAGTTACTCTACTATCTGCCTCTGACTGGATTATTATAAGAATACATAAAATTCTCCCCCCCCCCAACAAAGAAAATCTATTACTTTATTATTTTAAATTTATTTAATTCCTTTAGTAATCTTTACACTCCATGTGGGACTGGAACTGACGACCCCAAGATCAAGAGTTGCATGCTCTGCCTACTGAGCCAGCCAGACGCCCCAGAAAATCTGTTACTTTAAAAACAGATGCAAGTACGTTAATTCATACTTTTGTTTTGTTTTGTTTCAGCGTGACCTCCCTTGAAGCACAAACCTGAGTCCCTCATCCAGACCTCTCCTCCAGCCTCTACCCCAGGTGACACGGATCCGCACCCCAAGCCAGGCTGCATCTGACCGACATTAGCTGTCTCCCTCTGGGAGCTCTGATCTGTTCTCAGCTCAGCCCAACAATGAGAAACTTTTTTCTCTTCTCCCTCAGGGGAACCTTCACGTTTATCCAATTCATTCTCTTGCAACCCAACTCTCCAGAAAGAAAAGGGGGGAAAATCCCACCCCTAAGAGACTGGCCTCCAGGTCTGAGGAGGTTACTTAGCAACGACACAAAGACCAGTGAGCAAAGGGGGACCTGAGGAGAAAACTCTTGGGTGGGGAGACAGAGCCAGTTTGAAAACTCCATTTCATCCGGAGAAAAACAAGGAAAACACAAACAGAATCCAATCTGAGAAAAGCCAAGCAGCGGGGCTTCTCCCCCAGCACAGGTCAATGCCTGGCTACTCTCTGCATCCAACTTCTTCAAACCCCCAATGACCAAGTCCTCCCCTGGCTTCACCCGTGGCCCGGGTGCCCTCCCTTGCCCTGGCCTGACCCACACGGGCTGGGACTCAGGGCTCCCGCACCCCTCCCCAGGCACCCACCGTTCTCAGACGCGCTGGGACCTTCGCAGTCCGAGATTAACTGTTGGGGTTTCCGCTGCTTTCGCCGAGACATTCCCGGGTGGAGGTGGGGTAGGGAGGGGCAAAGCTCACTTAGTCCTAACCGGGGTGACCTGGTCTGGTCTCCCCTTGGGTCTGAAGCCAACTGATGCCTCTCCCCCAGTGCTAATCACTGGGAAGCAGAGATGGTCTCCCTTCCCAGAGACAGACAGACAGACTGGCCCGCGCTCCCTCTGATTCTCTGTCCCTGACTCTCTCTCTCTCTCTCTCTCTCTCTTTCTCTCTCAATCTCTGCAAGTCTTTAAAGGGGAGACGCCCCCTTTTTTTTCTTCAGCTTCTTCCCTACGCTTCTGCAGCTCCCATTGTAAAAGCAAAAATCCTAATCTTTCCGCACACTCTTTTCTTTTGTACTGCAGAGGGAAGGATTTAACCCTCTCCTCACTGCCAGGGCTCAGGCCTCTGCCCGTGCTGTCTGTTCAGAAAATGTCCCTGCTTGTTTTTCTAACTCTTCATCCCAGGTCTCCACAGTGCTTTTTGGTTCTCTCATGATTCGATGCCACCTTGTTTGATGATGCGGCTGCTTCTGGGGTGTAAAGCTGAAATAAGAACTTTCTGGTATATCCTGATTATGAGGCCAAGAAGTCAGCTACCACCAGTTGAAACTGGGGAGATGAAAGGCGAAAAGACTGAGTGTCGATGGACAGTCGTTATAATAAAACTAAATATAAAGAGGGCTCTTTATAATTTAAAGGATATTTTCATATACGTGACATATTTTGAATATTACAGCTCTGACCACTCCTATTTATAGATGATTCTCTTTATTTTCATTTTTTAATGTTTATTTATTTATTTTGAGAGAGAGAGAGACACTCCCAAGCTGCCAGTGCAGAGCCCTATGTGGAGCTCGATCCCACAAAACTGTGAGATCATGACCTGAGCCAAAATCAAGAGTCAGCCACTCAATCAACTGAGCCAACCAGGCATTCCAGAGATGACTTTCTTCGCAGATAAGCAAGAGGCTCAGCGAGGTTAAGTAATCTATCCAAGGTTGCACAGCCATCATGTAACAGAGGCAGGCCTGGAAGCCAGGTACATCTGATGGCAGGCTAGCATTTTTTTTCTCTATATTGTTAAAGGTACAATAAAGGTACCAGGCTCCTAGCATGAAAAAAAAAAAGTGATTGGTCTTAAGGAATCTCATTTAAAATAATGGGGCTCCCGGGTGGCTCAGTCAGTTGAGTGTCCTACTTCGGCTCGGGTCATGATCTCACAGTCCGTGAGTTTGAGCCCTGTGGCGGGCTCTGTGCTGACAATTCAGAGCCTGGAACCTGCTTCAGATTCTGTGTCTCCCTCTCTATGCCTGCCTCTCTCTCTCTCTCTCTCTCTCTGTCTCTCTCAAAAATAAAATAAAAACATTAAAAAATAAAATAACAGAGCTAGTGACTTTTTTTGTTTCTCCCACATCACAGCTCTTGGTGCTGAAGGGATACTACATCTGAAAGGATGACACAGATGAGTTCTATCTACTCCAGAGTAGAATCTACAAGGAGGCACTTCCAGCTCAGTATGAAGGAACTTTCTAATAGTGTAATGGATTTTCCAGTAAATGGGTAAGCTCTCTGTAGTAATCTCTCACAGAGGCTGAAAACTGACAAGGATTCTGCGGAAAGAATTTCCTTGTGGATATCATATTTGACCTTGAAAAATGTCTCTGTCTTGAGAGGGAAACTTACCACAAGACACTCTTAAAGACAGAGAACAAACTGAGGGTTGATGGAGGAAGGGTGATGGGTTAGATGGATGTTGGGTACTTGTGATGAACACTGGCTGTTGTGTGGAGGTGATGAATCCCTGAATTCTTCTGCTGAAACAAATATTGCACTGTATGTTAACTAACTAGAATTTAAATTAAAAAAAAAAATTCTACAGGAGCGCCTGGTGGCTCAGTTGGTTAAGTGTTCAACTTTGGCTCAAGTCATGATCTCACGGTTTGTGGGTTCCAGCCCCACGTCGGGCTCTGTGCTGACAGCTCAGAGCCTGAAGCCTGATTCAGATTCTGTGTCTCCCTCTCTCTGACCCCCCCACTTGTGCTGTCTCTCTCTCTCTCTCTCTCTCTCAAAAATAAACATCAAGAAAAATTCTCCATCTCTAAAATACATCATTTGGGAACCAGCGAGGTATCTGCTCTCAGCCTGCACATTAAGGGTGATTCAGTTATTCTTTAATTTCTGGCCATGGTGTCCCATGGTGTCTGAGTAAAACTGTGCTACTGGGCATAGACTATCCAGCTGTGTCCCAGCTCTTCCCTATGATGCAGTAAGTCCTCTCCTAATCTCATTTACCTTTTACTCTCCTGGCTGAGATGAGAGAGCGTCTGAAACAGCATCCATTAGGAAAGTGAGAATTCTTTTCCCTTTTGGAGTTTAGTGATATAAATCTCTGATGGCTGCGTCTTCAGAGAAAAATAAAACCAAGCTCACTCACAGTGTCTGGTGCAAAATTCCCCCGATTGCCTCCCTTACCCAGGTCCAGGCTGGGTGACAATGCTAAGAAAGGGAGAGAGAGACAACAGATGGCTGGAAGGTTGCTGGTGAGAAATGAGGAGGCAGGTACCCACATCTGAAGGGGTTTGGGAAGCCCTCTGATCTCTGCTTTGGCGTTCACCGAACCTCCATTATATTCCCGGTTCTTCGGGGTCAGGACCCTGGGTGGCTCCCTCATGTTCCGCTCTTGGAAGTCTTGCTGACATTGTCTAATTCATCCTGTTAACTTCTCTGTGTGGCAGGTGCAGTTATCACCAGGCTATTGTAGGGGAAATGGGGACCCTGAGACCAGGGAAGCTTCTAATTCCTCAGTGGAATAGATTGGATCCTGTCTCTCTCAGCCTACTGTTTCCATCGTTTACTTCCATTTTGGGGGGTGGGGTGGGGTGGGGAAGAAACAAGAGAAATAATATAGCTTCCTGGTCTTTGCAAGAGTCTATGATGTCTGAGGGCAGAATTGGGGGTCCAACATTTGTGTCCTTCCTGGGTCTTGCCTGTCTTGTCTTTTCCTAGTTTTTTCCCTCCCTCCTTTTTGCTGGCCTTATTGTGAAAGGAAGGACTCTTTCCCCTCCTCTCCTTTCTTCCGCCCTCCCCCATTTACCATTTTTTTCCTTTTACCTCTCCTCTGTGGCCTCTTGACCTCCCCACAGAGTTACAAAAGTAAAATCCTTGAAGAGATGCTGCTGTGGGAATGTTAATGAGCCTTCCCCACAAAGGGGCAAAGACTTTACTTCACTGAGTTGGAAAAAAGCCCCTTTGAAAAGGGGTTTCTGTGTGTGGTGAAGTGGAGAGGGGAGGGGAAGGGGGGACAGGGAGGGAGAGAAAGAGCGAGAAAATGAAAGGAGGAGAGAGAAATGAGAGAGAGAAAAAGAGTGAGAGAGAGACACACACAGAGACAGAGAGACTGACTTAATAGCAGAAGAGAATATTAAAACACTTTTCATTGTTCAAATGACGATTTGATTTTTGGAAAACATTTCATGGTCTTTTGACCTTGTAAACTGAGCGCTTGCATTCCCAAGAAATTGAAGAGGCACTCAAGGGCATTGAAGATAAGGAAGGATAGGAAAAAGGGACTTCTTCTGGCACTCTACCCCCAGTTCCTTCCCATGTGTAGGAGCCTGGGAGGCTCTGGGGGAGTATTCTGGATGGGGCGAGCTGGTGGTGAAGACGGGCTCTTTCTTTTGGCTCTGTGGCTCCTTCTTATGCTATTTTCTAATTTTATCAACATTTTCTGTATTGGCTTTTCTATTGGCTGTTAGCCTAATATTTTTTTTCTCTCCTCAGGAATAGCTTAAAGTACTGTTGTGGTGTTTACATCCCAGAGCCAATTATCAAGCCAGACCACTTGAGCCTAATCCCTGCATCTTTCATTTGTGAGCACAGGTTGCCTCTGACTTAGTACAAACAGATGTGAAGGTATTGTTAGCATCAAAATTCAGTCCTCAAAAAGCAAAGATGAGTTGTTGCTTTTTAAAGAAAACCAGTCATTATGTTGGACTCTCAGAGATTTTCCAACACGTTTTGGTTTGTGATGTCCGCACGACACCCCCGTTAAAGAAGCCCTGAACTGTGAGGAACAAAGGAAAGGTGATCGGAATGAGATCCTTGGAAGAGAAAGACGAGGAGCTAGTGAGGAATGCTAATTTCCAGAGCTTTATACACCCCGCGGGATTCACCGTCCCTTTTGCTTACCCGTCACACGGGGAGTTACCGAATTCACATTCCTCCTCTCTCTCCTAGATCTACTGAATCTCTAGGGGTGGGGCCTAAGAGTTTTCAAGAAACTCTTAAATGATTCTTTTGCAGAGGCATTTGTGTTTGGTGGTTTCTAAACCTTGAGCTCTAGATTCCTAGGCAACTGCAGTGTTGCAGGAAATCCATGTACATGGGAAGGGAGTCCAGCCTGTGGCCAGAATAGATAACATACCTTTCACATGTAGTAACTCCTGGTGGCCAAATGTTTGCTGATTTTTTTTTAATTTTTAATAAAAAGGGGAGGGGCAGAGAAAGAGGGAGACAGAAGATCTGAAGTGGGCTCTGTGCTGACAGCAGAGAGCCCCATGTGGGGCTGGAACTCACGAGCCTTGAGATTATGACCTGAGCCAAAGTCTGCCATTTAACCAACTGAGCCACCCAGGCACCCCGGGATTAATGTGCTTTTAAGTCATTTAAAAGTGTTTCTAAACTCAGAGTGGCTTTTGTCCTAAAAATACAACTATAGTCATATCAGGGCCCAGCACATTTTTTTTTTTTGGCATTTTATTCAAGGCCTCTTCTGTCAGGACAACACGCTGCTCTGAGCACCCCTCCTTTTTCCTAATTTGTAGAAGAGGAGGCATCGTGGAGGCAGTTCCTCTCCCTCCAGAAGACTTAGGGTCCTACGAGGAGGAAGGAATCTGATGTTAATTGCAGAACTAAGTTCGGAATCTACAAAGGCATGGATGTTTCTATTGATAAGGGTAATCACAGTTTGGGCGCATTCTGTGTGCCATACCCTTTGACTATATAACCTCATTTAACCCTTAAAATAACTTTGTAAAGAAAGCATTATGTAATTATCATCTTAGACATGCAGAACACCTCAATTTACACATGAGGAAACTGAGGCTTAGTTCATAAAGAGCTGATAAATGGCAGGTTGAAACTGCCCCCAGCAATGCCTGATTGGCATTGCCTGTTTTTTGGTCCCAGTGACACTTTATTGCCATCCCACTGATTTCTGCCTCTGTTATAGACCTCACTTTCCGGCTGCAGACCTGGGGCATGACTCAAATGTCTAACTCCTAAACAAGATTTCCAGACCGACAAGGAAATATCTACAACAAATTTCAGTTCCCATAACTACCTACACTACCAGATTTTTTTTTTTTTTTTTTTTTTTTTTTTTTTTTTTGGTCTTGCTAGCATTCAGGGAGTCAGGCAATAAAGAGTACGGGGAAAGTGCCCTTTGCAAAAATTGACTAAATAAGAAAGCATGGGCAAACAATCCCTGGTCTTATTAGATGATTTCCGCCTGGCCTCTTTCAGGTGGCAGTTGCCATGGTGTTTTAGGGGCAAAGGGAGGGAGTGAAGATCAAGGAGGGTCATTCAGACTGAGGCTTGTCTGGTGTTTCTTTTCAGAGTTCATTCTGCAGTGGACGGCAGGAATTTAAACATTCATAAGAGGAAGGACAGGATTTATTCTTTCCTTCATTTCTCCATGTTACTCATGTTAAATAAAGGGGAAATGGGAGTTTGTGAAGAGAAGGAGGTAGTGGAACAGGAAAGGGAGGTTGTGGGGGAAGGGCCATGAGCCTGACCGGCAGTGGGAGAAGGCTAGGGTGGGGGTGGGGAAGATTGTGTGAGCATGTGTGTTTGCAGGGGAGAAATTATAGGAACAATTTTTTAAAGTTGAGGTTGAATATTTGAAAGAAAAGCAACAAAGGATGGAGATCAGGTAAAAACAGTAGGATGAAGGGGGAACATAATGAGAAAGAAAGAAAAAAAATAGATAATCCCAGGCCATGAAAAAGGAAAACAAATCAGATGGATGGGAAAGAAATAGTTAAGTTGTAGAGGCCAGTCTTTGGAAGAATAGCACATAGGGAGTGAAGTACCTCAGAAAATAGAGAGAATTGACAACCTATGATAGAAACATGCTCAGAGCCTTCAGGAAGAACCTTGAAGAAAAGGAGCTAGTAGACTCTCAAGGACTTTGGGAATGGAAGGGGCCAGAGGGATCATCTCTAAATGTCTAACTTTTCAGATAGGGAAACTAAGACCAAGGGAGGTTAAGTGACTTTTCAAGAGTTTCTCCAGACCAGATCATAGCTCAGAGAAGTTCCCTTTCCACTGCACCATGGGGCTCGTGGTGGGGAGAGAAAGAGAGAGAGAGAGAGAGAGAGAGAGAGAGAATCCCAAGCAGGCTCTGCACTATCAGCACAGAGTCCAATGTGGGGCTCGAATCCACAAACCCTGAGGTCATGACCGGAGCCAAAATCAAGAGTTGGATGGACACCTTACCAACTCAGCCACCCAGTTGGTACATTTCTTCATTCTACATTCCACTTAATTCAATGGAATCTATTTGTATATATATGTATGTGTGTGTGTGTGTGTGTGTGTGTGTGTGTGTGTGTGTGTATAGAGAGAGAGAGATGTAAAAATATATGGATATAATATATATATATATATATATATATATATATATATATATATATATTTAAATGTATACACAAAGACCAGGAGGAGAGGGGTCAGTGGATTTGGAGGAGAAATTGAGGATGATGGAGGAGGAATTTCATTACCAAATTCTTCACCATGAGATTGCTTTACCCCATGTGGTTCAATGACCTCTGTTCCCATCTTTTGGTCAAGAGGTAAATGTTACCTGTGTGTGTGTGTGTGTGTGTGTGTGTGTGTGTGTGTGTGTGTTTCCAAAAAATTGGATAGAAGTCTGAAAGGAAAGAGAGGGTAAAGAGGGAGATTGGGAGCAATAGGCCTGTTACTCAAGGGGTTATTTTTTCCATCACCTATCCCTATCTTTATACTACAAACCTTGCCATCCTTCTCATGCACAAACCATTTCCAAGTTGTCCATCTTTATTCAGTCAGCTTGAAATCCTAGTATTGACTTTTTTCTTGAAATGAAAGAAGGAACACATCCCTCCCTCCTCACCAAGATATCTGAAAATGGCCTTAGGAATAAACTCAATAAAGTCACATGACATAATTAAATATCTTGGAAAACAAACAAAAATGTGTCATTACCATTATGGTACTATGAAACCCCTTTTAAATTTAATATCTATTTAAAATAAAAGCATTAAAAATATATAGAATACAGGGGTGCCTAGGTGGCTTAGTTGGTTAAAGTGTCCAATTCTTGATCCCAGCTCAGGTCTTAATCTCAGGGTCATGAGTTCAAGCTCTGTGTTGGGCTCTGTGCTGGGTGTGGAGCCTAAACATATTTATATATTTATAATACATATTTTAAATATTTATATATAAATATGTGTGTATATATATATACACATAAAGATAATACAATTTTTATAAAAAACATTTATATGTATTTTTAAAAATATTTTTTATTTATTTTTATTATTTATTTTTATTTTTTTTCAAATACTTTATTTTTAAGTAATCTCTACAGCCAGTGTGGGGCTCAAACCCACAACCCTAAGATCAAGAGGCACATGCTCTACTGACTGAGTCAGCCAGGTGCCCCTATATGAAATTATAGTTTGGCTGTTCTCTGATGCCCACTGGTTATCCACTCTATGCTAGGTGAGCATGATGTATGTGAACATACCCTCATGTCCTTTCTGCCCTACAGAAACTCCTTTTGAAAGCCTACTTCACTTCTAGAGCTTATATGACAGACATTTCCATTTTTATTGGAGGAATCTGATGATTTTCTCACCTAGCTTTAACCTCTTTGTTTTATATGGATCCACATCAATCAACAAAATGTGTCTATTGCAACAATTTCTACATACAGTTTTACAATAAAATAATCAATGGGAATCAGTTGCTAGAGCATCATTTAAAAAAAAGTTTATTTATTTATTTATTTTGAGAGAGAGAGATGGGGTGGGGCACATAGAGAGAGGGAGAGAGAATCACGAGCAGGCTCCGTGCTGTCAGTGAAGAACCTGACACGGGGCTCGAACCCACGAACCGTGAGATCATGGCCTGAGCCGAAACCAAAAGTCGGACACTTAACCCCGACTTAGCCACCAAGCACCCCTAAAGCCATTGCTTAGGACAAAAATCACTTAGAGTCAAAGCTGAAAAAACCCTGAGGAAGAATATACCAGAGACTAGTTTGACAGAAGATGGTTTCTGTGGCTGACTATAGAATGATGTAGGTGGCCTGCATTTAGGGGGTAGGTAGAATAAAAAACATGCACCTAAAATTTTTTTTTATCTATCTATCTATCTATCTATCTATCTATCTCTGTGCCCAATGTGGAGCTTGAACTCATCACCTCAAAATTAAGAGTTGCATGTTCTACTGACTAAGCCAGCCAGGTGTCCCTACACTTCTATTTTTTTTTTTTTTAGATTTTTTTTTTGAGAGAGAGAGAGAGTGAGAGAGAGAGGGAATCTTAAGCAGACTTCACACTCAGCATGGAGCCTGACTTGGGGCTCAATACTAAGACCCTGGGATCATGACCTGAGCTGAAATCAAGAGTTGGACGCTCAACCGACTGAGCCACCCAGGGGTCCCTAATATGCACTTTTATTTAATTATTTAAAAATTTTTAGTGTTTATTTATTTTTGAGGGAGAGAGAGAGAACAAGCAGGGGAGGGGCAGAGAGAGAGGGAGACACAGAATCTGAAGCAGCCTCCAGGTTCTGAGCTGTTAGCACAGAGCCCGATGCGGGGCTAACTTACGAACTCTGAGATCATGACTTGAGCTGAAGCCTAACACTCAACTGATTGAGCCATCCAGGCGCCCCTAATATGCACTTTTAATATAAAATCACACTCATATTAGAAAGGGACAAGACACCTGAGACTCACTCTGGGTTCATTGAGTGGAATGCCAGAGTTTGAATGACTGCATTCTTTACATTGTTGTTTGTCTCTTTCTTTTGTAGACCTTAATGTAATTATAATTGAATTTATGTGTTGAAATTTAATTGGATTAAATTAATTTAAAATATTAAAATCCATCAACAACCCTCAGACCTGCTGATCTCTGTGACCTCCAGGAGTAAGTCCAGTAAAAAACCAAAGCAGCTTATAGGTTTATGATTCTGTTATCTCCAGATGGCAGAATCACCTCAGGATTTAAATTTAAGCCCAGACCAGAGAAATCCTTTTGGGACATAGGACCAAGCTAAGTCTTTCAATTAATTATACTCTCAACAAACATTTATCAACTGCATTTCATATTTCAGACACTGGGCCTGAATTGTGCAAGTAGAATAAAAAATATATACTTCTCTCAACACGAAATCACACTCATGACCACATCAAGAGAGGCACAAGAGAATTGAGATGCTGGGGTTACAAAGGTAAATAAGACATGGACCCTGTCTCTCCTTGAGAAGAGGGACAATGATAAACAGAGAAATAGAATACAATGTGAGAAAATTTTGTAGAAGCCTGCGTGAAGTTCCATGGGAAGAAGAAGGGAGATTTGGACTGATTGTCCACAGGCAATAAATTATCCATTCCTCCATTCTTTCCTCCTCTGTCTTTCCATCCATCCACCATCCATCCATCCACTGATGATAGGGAAAGATAGGATAAAATAGGCAGAGAGAGAAAGGTTAGGACCTGAGGTCCCTGGGTGGGGAAGAACACATATTTTGGAACAATGCTGGGAGCTTTTGACTACAGCAAACCCCCTCTGGTGTAAGGTTCCTCTTAAGAATGTAATAGATACCACCTACTCCCCCTCAGGTTCCCCTGATTTGACAGTCAAAATACCTAACTAAACAAAAGTAGACCATAAACCTTATGTTATATGAGGGACAGTATGACCAGTCTGACTCCTCACACGACAGAGTTGAGCCAATCAGAATAGACAACCCAGCACCTAGAGTTATCCAGCCAGTAAGGTAGAGCCTGAGAAGGAAGGAGGGGGAAGGGAAGGCGGGGCTGGCCAGAACCTTATAAAACAAAGACACTTGCCTATAGTCTTGGGCATTCATTTTCGAATATCCCCTCTTTGCAAAGAGAGCTTTCCTACTGTTCTTACTTTCTAAACTTATACTCTAATAAACTTTTGCCTACTGCTCATTTCGTGTCCACCTCTTCATTCTTCAAAATGGCCAAGACAATGAACCCTTGGTATTGAGGTAAAAAATCCTGCAATCCATCCATCCATCCATCCATCCATCCATCAGTTAAACAAATGTCTGTGGTTAGTTACTACATATAAAGCACTGTGCTAGAGGTTATAAATGCAAAGAAAATAAAAGCAGGCCCTTCTTGAGGGAGTGTTAATATGGCATAAGGGATGAAACAGGTAATCACGTAACGTTAACAGACTCTTTATGGGCCACTTCTTTGTGAAGAGGCTACATGAGGTTCTTTCCTTGGATGCTTTCTTACAGTAATCTTGTGAGGTGGATATTATTATCCTCCTTTTACCAGTTAGGAAATTGAGGTTTGGATAGATTAGTAATTTGGTGAGAGGCATGCGGTTGTGAATTATGGAACTGAGGCTCTAACACATTTGTCTTATAACAAAGTCTGTGCTCCAAAGAATCTGTGTATTCTGTGTGACTCTTTGGGTTTAAAGTGTCTTCACCACCTTATCCAATGCATGACTTTGGGCATTTTACTTAACTTCTCTGAGCCTCAGTCTCCTCATATAAAAGTGATTTAACAAAACTCAGTTAAAGCATTTGTGCTGGTGCCTGGCCAATCTTGCAAGCTCACTACATTTGATGGCTAATATTATTATGCTGGCCTGGATAGGAGTGAGTGACGAGTTCTATGAGAGCTGCAGATCACACCTGTCCACAGTCAGAAGAAGGAAAGGTCACTTCCATTTGGAGAGCGGAAGGGAAGGGAGAGTGGAAGATTAAAAGCAGGAGCAGGAAGAATTCATTTAAATTGGAGTTTTCAAAAAAAAGGTAAGACTGGAACATTTAGAGTCTAAAATTTAAAGTAGAAGTCTCTGTGAGGCACGCAGCAAGGAGCTTCGTGTTACCGGTGGGAGGTGACAAGCAACAGAAAGGCAAGCAAATAAATAAAATTACAAAAAGTGGTAATTAGACTGGGTAATGGGAGAGAAAGTGAGGAGGAAGGGTGGGGCTGGGGGGTAAGGGGAGAGTAGATCCAATCTCTCCGTAGAGGCTGTTCATATGTAGATTGACTGCTATCTGTGAATGGATACTGGATATTAGCCCAAGCTGACGGAAATGCAAATACTCTTAGAAATGACTGTTAGTAATGCAAATGTGGAAAACCTCTGATTTAAGCAGAACAACAACAAAACACCCGCATCAATCTTTGAATGAACTGATCTGTGAGTGAGGACATTTACATCCTCACGAATTTGATGAGAAAAAAAGACAATATTTTTTTTCTTTGTCCTTACTTTGTCTTCTCTCCAGCTAGAACTAAGAAAGATTAGTCATCCTGTTTTCATTGCTCATTTATTTAATCATCCATTCAACAAATATATTCTTGAGAACCTACTATGTGCCTGATGCTATACCCTGCCTGGGGAATACTGTGCAGTGGTCTTTCCCCGGAGGTCTCGTCTCTTGCTCCGGAGGGTTTTGGGAATAGGACACAAGAGAAGGGCATGAGGCAGGTTCTGGCACTTGTCTGCAGTCATGTTTTTGGATAGAGACGGGAGAGGACCTGGTAATATCCAGGGCTCGGAGAGTGTGTCCTGAAACAATCTATGGTGAGAAGACAATGCACACTTAGACGAGGTTTTGAAAAGATAGTAATGTTTGCAAATTTTACTTCAACGAAAACACTGCCTTTTACATTCCTCTGAGCGTCTCATTCCACCTCATCGCTCCTCCTGTACCTGTCCTCATCTTTTGCCGTCGCTGTCCAAATTTACCAAATAAATTTTCTCTTCCTTTGCACCCGTTCCAGCTCCCGCTGTTCGTCCCAGCCTGTCTCTGGGCTCAGCCCCAAGCCTTGAGGGGCAGTCAATGGCTTCTGAGTTGCTGCTCAAACACAGATCCCCATGGAAACCAAAGAACTAAGAAAACAAAAAGAGAGGAAGAGGCAGCCACTGCCTGACCTTTTATGCTCACCCTCCAAATTCTTTTCGCTCTTGGGCATGAAGGCAAGTGCTTATTTGTGTAACTAGTGGAACGAAAGAACCTGACCCCTCCCCCCAACCCCCAGTTTCTTGAGAGCCTCTCTTCTCGTGGATAAGTGAAAAGCGGTGGGACATCTCCACCTGGTGGTAGAAGCGCCAAATTACCGCCAAGAAGAGCGCAATGAGTGAGAGCCCGCAATGCAGGTTATTAAGTAGCTGCAAAAGGAAGACGATGCAAAGATCTAACATGCAGGCGCCACTCCTAAGAAGGTTTTAGCTGTGATGCATTTAGTTCTTGCTCCTTCTCACGTATATTTTAAAAATAATTAAATTTCATCTTTACAGTGATGACTCAGGTTTTTTTTTTTGTTTTTTTTTTTGCAGGTCTAGTCTCAGGTCTAGTCTCATGTCTCCCAACTCCATAGCAGATACTTCTTTCCGGAAGTGTCTTGTACACACAAATTCAGCATAATCCTGGATTTGGACGGTGCTCTTCTCTTTCTTTTCCTTAGCCTTCTAGAGGGTAGACTTTTTCCAGCTTACACAGGGAAACCAGAATGTTTGTTCTACTGTCTTTTTGATATATTTTCTCTCCTTCTTCCAAGGCAGTGATTCTTTCTGCTGCCTCTAGTGATATCCTCCACCCTGTTTCCCCAATAGGCTGTTACCCTTTCTCTTCAGGAGCTGGAAGGAAATAGAGAAGGGCAGATCCCTCTTTCCTCCTGCTTCTTGCTTCCCTCAGCCTTCCCAAGACGAATACACCAGAGGAACTGTGATGTTCTTAACTGGAAAATCAGGGCAATTTCAGAAGGAAATTATGATGTAAGAGAGAGAAAAATTGAAGTTCTAGTTAGTCTGTATATTTCCTTTCACTGTGCAAGGGAAAGTACCTCAAGACTTGGGTCTTCATGGATCCTCCCCTCCGTTCCTGACCTGCCAGGGGACTGAACGAGGCTCCAGTTTCTGGATTATTTTTATTTTTTATTTTGTTAAATTATTTTTTTATTTTTACATATTTTATTTTTAAGTAATCTCTATACTCAAACGTGGAGCCTGAATTCACAACCCTGAGACCAAGAGTCGCCTGCTCTACTGACTGAGCTAGCCTGGTGCCCCTGGAATTTTTAAAATTCAATCTTAAATGGCACCTGGGTGGCTCAGTCAATTAAGCATCTGACTTTGGCTCAGGTGATGATCTTATGGTTCATAAATTCAAGCCCCACGTTGGGCTCTGTGCTGTTAGCCTGCTTTGGATTCCATGTTTCCCTCTCTCTGCCACTCCCCTGCTCGTGCTCCGTCTCTCTCTCTCTCAAAAAATAATCATTAAAAAATTAAAAAAAATAAAATTCCATCTTGAGTTTTTTTTTTAAGATTTTATTTTTAAGTAATTTGTACACCCAACGTGGGGCTCGAACTTACAACTCTGAGATAGAGTGGCATGCTCTACTGGCCGAGTGGCCCAACCTTCTGAGTTCTTTTCTTTTTTTCTTTTTCTTTCGTTCTCTTTCTTTTCTTTTTTCTTTTCTTTTCTTTTTTCTTTCTTTCTTTCTTTCTTTCTTTCTTTCTTTCTTTCTTTCTTTCTTTTCTTTCTTTCTTTTTCCTTCCTTCCTTCCTTCCTTCCTTCCTGAGAAATTTTATTTACACTTTATAGCAGAGACTGTGAGAATTCATGTAATTTTCCCAAGGTCACATAGTGATTAGTGAGTGGGTTTCTTGGATTCAAATTTCACTTGGTGTAATTCCACAGCTCCTCTTAATTTATTTTTTCTGTGTTTGTTATTTATTCATTTATTTACTTATTCCTTTTAATTTTACTTAAATCCCAGTTAGTTAACATCTTCTGAGCCCTTTAAGTCCAATTTTTCACCAGTAAGAGCTGTGGGCTTACTGGTTCCTATGCACATTGACCCATTAAGTAAGCACATCTCTCAGGGTAATTTATTATTTTTAAAATTTTTTTTTCAACGTTTATTTATTTTTGGGACAGAGAGAGACAGACCATGAACGGGGAGGGGCAGAGAGAGAGGGAGACACAGAATCAGAAACAGGCTCCAGGCTCTGAGCCATCAGCCCAGAGCCCGACGTGGGGCTCGAACTCACAGACTGCGAGATCGTGACCTGGCTGAAGTCGGACGCTTAACCGACTGCGCCACCCAGGCGCCCCTCAGGGTAATTTATTATTATCATTATTAATTAGTTAAGTCAATGTAATCTGAATCAATACTGAAGACACAGGATTATAACTGAATCAACATGAGTTCACTCCCTGGTGAGTCACAGATACACCGGGTGGAGTTGTTGTACAAAGAAAACCTTATTTGCAGCAAATAAGGAGATCATGGGGAATAAATTCGAAAGCCATGACTCCATGAGCAAGGGTGAAGGGGTTCCTTTTATTTAGGGTTAGGATGAATATTTATTTATTTAATATTTATTTTTATTTTTGAGAGAGAGGGAGGGGGTGAGCAGGGGAGAGGGGCAGAGGGAGGGAGAGAGAGTTTTTAAAATGTTTATTTAGAGAGAGCACATGTGCACACACAAGCACACACATGTGTGGAGGGATGGCAGAGAGAGAGGGAGGAAAAGAGAATCTTAAGTAGGCTCCAGGCTCAGCCCAGAGCCCAGAGTGGACCTTGATCCCATGAACTGTGAGAACATGACCTGAGTCAAAACCAAGAGTTGGTAAATCAACCAACTAGGCCACCCAGGTGCCCTTATGAATATTCGGATAAGGAAACTTATCAACCTGTCATCCTATGTAGAGGAAGGTATAAGACTGTGCATATGCCTTACAGAAACATGTCTATATATACATTGTATGGTATGTAAATGAGATTTGTGCTTCTCCATGGGTGGAGATTTTAGTATTATCATAAAGTAACGGTAGTAGAATGTTGGTCATTCTAGGGGTCCAGTCACTCCACTGTCCATCTGCATAAGCAGGAATTTTGGGGGTTACAGTCAAACTGGTCTAGGTGGTTTGGGCTGGCTGGAGGTCTTGCCAGGGCAGTTGCTATCATTTGAGAGGTGGCTTCTGTTTCCATTTGCCTGAGTTAAGAGAAGCTGAAAAGAAGAGCTTAAGGAAAAATGTGGGACAACGGTGGGTGAGTAAAAACGGGTGGGCAACAAAGGTCAGATCTTGGGGTCTAGTTGGTGACCTACTTCCCTTTTAGCAAAGTTCTGGGTACTATGTTTTCTGTTTTTTTTTTTTTTTTAATTTTTTAATGTTTATTTATTTTTGAGAGAGAGAGAGACAGAGACAGAGACAGAGAGAGAGAGTGTGAGCAGAGGAGGGACAGAGAGGGAGACACAGAATTGGAAGCAGGCTCCAGGCTGTGACCTGTCAGTACAGAGCCTGAAGTGGGGCTCAAACCCAGGAACCATGAGATCTTGACCTGAGCAGAAGTCGGATACTTAACTGAGCCACCCAGGCGCCCCTCTGGGCATTATCTTGAGTCAAGGAATATATGATGCTTTCTTACTCTTCTGGAAGAGCCTGGTGGCATTATAGAAACAGTGTTAGTCATAATGGGTGCCAAGCTGGACAAAAGTCTTGATTCAGAGTCTCTCTGATGGGGACTGATCTCAAACAATGATTCCCGCCCACATATCAGCATATCTAAGCCACACTTAATTATCTTCTTTCTTAAAGTAGCTCTGTCCCTCAACTTTACCTCCCAGTAGAGGGTAGAAGTAGAAGATACTCCTGTTCAGTAGAAGATACGCCTGTTCTATTATATGTTTATTTAATTTTTGAGAGAGGGGGGTGGGAGGGGCAGAGAGAGGGAGACAGAGGATCTGAAGGGGGCTCTGTGCTGACAGCAGAGGCCCCCACCCCCATATGGGGCTTGAACCGTGAGATCATGACCTGAGGTGAAGTCAAACACTTAACCAACTGAGGCACCCGGGCACCCCTACTGTTCTATTAATTAGGCTTTACTTCCACTGTCCTTCTTCTTAAAAGCAGAAAACCCACGAAAAACACCAAAACAACAAAAAAGATCAATCCTTCTATTAAAATACTTCTCTTATTTATATTTCATCAAATCCTGTGGAAATATTCTGCTTACCACAGGTACTCCCTAGTCTAGCTCGTTAGCACTGCACTCTGGAGAATCGCCTCTAACCCTCCGACCCCCATTTACTCACTTTCAGACTACCCTTCACCACCACCTTCACTCCCTAGTCCATCCTGCAAACTGTTTCTTAAATGTCACTTGCATCACATCCCTCATCTGTCCCACATCTCTTAGTGGTCTCAAATTGCTATTACAATCAGTAGTATTCACTCTCATCCCTGAGGCCTCCGCCTTACCACCCACTGCCTCTTGCCTCCCTCTTTGGCCAGGCTTCTCCTGGTCCCACATTCCCTGCCACCTCTGTACCTCCTAATGTCCCTTCCTGACTACTCCAGCCTCTGTGGAAGGCTGCGGTACCTTTAGCGTTCTGGCCATAATCTAACATGTAACATTTTTTGCTGCTCTTTACAATGTGTATTAGCTTTGTCACTCTAAATAGTCATTCCAGTCAGAGGGGAGGTCAGGGCTTCCCTGGACTTTTTTTTTTTTAAGTTTGTTTATTTATTTTGAGAGAGAGAGAGAGAGAGAGAGAGAGAGAGAGAGAGAGAGAGAGAACACACGCAAGCAAGCTGGGGAAAGGCAGAGAGAGAATCCCAAGAAGGCTCCGTGCTGTCATTGCAGAGCTTGACTCGGGGCTCAATTTTACAAACTGTGAGATCATGACCCAAGTTGAAATCAAGAGACAGGTGCTCACCTGACAGAACCACCCAGGCACCCCCACTATAGTTTTCCTTTTATCAAGAGTAGAGCCCATACCTGTTTCTTGGGCTGCACTGGGAGCTCCTCAGGCATAGAGAACTCGTTGTACTTGTTTCGCCCTGTTCACAGCATTTAGCAGAGTGCTATAGCAAGACGCCCAATGCCTCCCCCCAACTCCCCCCACCCTCCCCGGCCCCAGCATGAATACTTTTATATAACTGAAGGAAAACAAACCACATATTTTTTAAGTAGTCTCCACGCCCAAGGTGGGGCTTGAACTCACAGTCCCGAGATCAAGGGCACATGCTCTACTGACTAAGCAAGCCAGATGCCCCTGAAGTCTTTTCTTTTCAAAAATTTTGTGTAAAAAGGTAGCATTGTTTCTTCCATCGGGTAGATGTTGGGGATAATCCATTCAGGGAAATTCACTCAGTCCACCTTGGCAAATCCTTTAGGACTTCTGCTACTGTCCTAAACCCTGGCTACCATCGTAAACCCTGGCTGCACATACTGAGGCTGTATTTCAGGAGCAGACCATCTGGTTCGAGCAGATGTAGCAAGAGTGAGAACCCGGGCTAAATTTCCAAGGGTGGTTCCAGTAGAGCTGCTGGTGATGCATCTTGCGTTTAGAGGTGCGATGAAGCAAAAGGTCAACAATTTTTAATGAAATCAATTTTTTCATGATCCGATGTTGCTCTTCCTCTAGAATACTCTCCTAAAAATAACGATACTTTTACTTACTACAGCCACCACCACTACCGGCAGCTAATGTCTATATTACATTTATGTATCTCTTACTCCATGCCAAGCACTAAGTGTTATGCTCATTTAACATTTACAAAGGGCTGGGACTAGGAATGAGGCGAGAGAGGCATCTGGGGTGCAGCATTCAAGAGGCACTGACTCAGGGCCACACAGGTATACTTCTGCGCCCTGGGTGCCTTTCTTGCTCCACCTTACTCCTGGCCCTGCTCATGAAGTTATTACTTACATCCATTTTCCCAGTGAGTAAACTGAGGCACTGAGAGATTAACTTGCCTAAGGTCACATAGGTAGTCAGTGGCAGAACTGGGATTCAAATCCCAGCTGTCCTAGAATCCTCTGAATCTGCTCTTAACTAGTCCCCTACACTATCTTTTATTTATTTATTTATTTATTTATTTATTTATTTATTTAATCTTATTTTATTATTTGTTTAAACAATTAAAAACATTTTTTTCTTAATGTTTCTTTATTTTTGAGAGATAGAGACAGAGCATAAGTAGGGGAGGGGCAGAGAGAGAGAAAGAGGGAGTCACAGATGCTGAAACAGGCTCCAGGCTCTGAGCTGAAACTAGGGAACAGTGAGGTCATGACCTAGACCAAAGTCGGAGGTTGAGCCAACTGAGCCACCCAGGCGCCCCCCTACACTGTACTAGGTTGGGGCACCTGGGTGGCTCAGTCAGTTAAGCATCACTCTTGATTTCAGCTCAGGTCATGATCTCAGGGTTCGTGAGTTTGTGTCCTGAGTTGGGCTCTGCACCAACAGTGGAGCCTGCTTGGGATTCTCTCACTCTCTCTCTGTTCCTCCCTTGCTTATGCTTTCCCTCTCTCAAAACAAATAAATAAACTTAAAAAAAAATGAAGTTCTAGGTTAATTTTAACCTAGTAAAATGTTCACATTATGGACACAGTTAGATGTAGGATAAGCTGTAGATCCATATAGACTGGAAGTATGTGTCTGAAGAGACTTGGGAAAGATAAATGCATCACAGAACCAGGCATAGCAAGGGGAGGCAGGCTGGAATGTGCTTGTGACTAAGGAAACAGACATGTACATTATGTGATTGCACACTTATCTGCCTTAAGAAAGACTTATAAACATAAGGGGGGCGTGGTCTTAGAGCCTAGGGAACTGGGGTCAGAGATGAAGACTCCTAGGCTGAACCAGTACTCTCTGCGGAGAGGAGCTGTGACTACTCACCAAGCTCCACTTGGGTCTGGGTAAACAGGCCTGTTGTGGGCTAAGCTGGATCCCACCCAAATTCGTATGTGGAAGCTCTAACCCCCAATATGACTGTATTTGGACATAGGGCCTTTTTTTTTCTTTTTTTTTTTTAATTTTTTTTTAATGTTTTATTTATTTTTGAGACAGGGAGAGACAGAGCATGAACAGGGGAGGGTCAGAGAGAGGGAGACACAGAATCTGAAACAGGCTCCAGGCTCTGAGCTGTCAGCACAGAGCCCGACGCGGGGCTTGAACTCACAGACCGCGAGATCATGACCTGAGCCGAAGTCGGTCGCTCAACCGACTGAGCCACCCAGGCGCCCCGGGACATAGGGCCTTTAAGGAGATAGCAGTGTTATTAACAACAGCCAGAGAGTGGGGACAACACAAATCGTCATCAACTGATGAAGGGGTAAACAAAATGTGGCATAGCCATACAACGGAATATTATACAACCTTAAAAAGGAATGAAATTCTGATACATGCTACAACTTGGATGAATCCTAAAGACATCATGCTAAGTGAAAAATACTTAGGACAAATATTTTAGGACTCTACTTACATGAGGTACCTAGAATGGGCAAATTATTTAATTATATGACACAATTGTACATATTTCAAGCCTTGGTTTTCCTCCACCACTCCATATACCTTTTCATTTCTAGGTAAATAGCTCTTTAGTTAGTCTGGGAATAATGGTCCCTGCCCATTGGCTTGTGGTAGATCAGGTGGGCTCTGTATCACATGAGAAGTTCTGGAACATGGAAGAAGGAGGCCCACAAGGGCTGAGAGGTCAGGCTGTAATAGCCAACAAGCAGAGAAACAAAGACAGTGGGCCACCCCAGGAGGTTGACAAAGGCTGCAGAGGTCAGGCAAAGAGTTCTAGAGTGTGGTTCCAGGGCAAACATGCGGAAAACAAAGCCATGGCTGTGGATGGAGGGAAGAGAGGTCTTTGAGGGTCAGCATCTTAAGTCATAGTAGCTGGGAGGCTAGTAAAGATAGGCTGCTAACATCACCAGCCTCCTCTTTCTTCCCTCAGACCTCAGGCCCTGCCCTTTTGCTCCAAGAGTCTCTCAGCCTCCACTCACTTCTTTCTTGCTGTCCTCCCTTTTCTGGAAAACTATAAACAATATTTTCCCCAGACCCTCTGATTTCCAGATCCTCCAGTCAGAGGACCTCAAGGCTACTAGGGGGCTTGGAGGCTGGGGGAGAGTCAAGGTGGCAGAGGCTGTCTTTTTGCTTGTGCTGGGTCAAAGTTGAAGGAGGGATTTTTTGCTGCCGTAGCTGTATTGTGTCCTTCAGAGCTGCCTCGCTTTTCCATAGAGGGAACAGGGACCCCTTCTCGATATACCTTTTGGCAAAGAGAGGTCCAGAGAGTGGAGACAAAGTGGCTTTGGGGGCCCAGCCATCCAGGCTCTTTCCCTTTGCTTCTCTTCACACTTCATACTGTGTGAAGTCTTCTTTCCACAGAAAAAATCTGTCCTTTATCTTTATTTATTTATTTATTTATTTATTTATTTATTTATTTATTTATTTTCCAGTATAGCTAGTTTCAGGTGTACAGGATAGCGATTCAGCAGGAAAATTCTGCTCTTGATGTTTGGATTCATTAAATGGAACATAGAAAAAGGTCTGCTTTGGGTGTCAGGCCAGAAAGTCTCAGCATCTTGTAGCATCCAGAAGGGATTGGTCAGTACCCAAGTTACTCATCCCATCCCATCCAACCCCAACCCCCTAGAGTTAGGTGCTGTAACAACACAGGCTAAGAAGAGAGAGGCTCCAGAACCTCTCCAGCCACAGAGTCTTCAGGACCTAACTCTTCAGGAGCATCAGCCTGGGGCTGGGTAAAGGAGCATGTGTAGGATGGAGACCTGGTATGTGACATATTTCACTGGAGGGGTGGAGGTAGCTGTGGTGACCCTTTGTTGGCTCCAGAGAGAAGAGTGGGAAAATAGGAGTGCATGAGTAACCAAGTGAGGTCCTTTTTTTTGTTGTTTGTTTTTTAATTTTTAAAAAACTTTTATTCATTTTTGAGGGAGAGAGAGAGAGAGAGAGAGCACGTGAGCACGAGCAGGGGAGGGGCAGAGACAGAGGGAGACACAGAATCCGAAGCAGGCTCCAGGCTCTGAGCTGTCAGCATGGAGCCTGATGCGGGGCTCAAACTCACAGAGTGGGAGATCATGAGCTGAGCTGAACTGAAGTTGATGCTTAGCCAACTGAGACCCCCAGGAGCCCCAGTGAGGTTCTTATGAGTAAGGCAGAATAAACACAAGAGAAAGGAGAGGCTGGTGAAGCTGCTGCTGTTTCTTCTTTCTTCTTTCTTTCTCCTTCTCCTTCTCCTTCTCCTCCTCCTCCTCCTCCTCCTCCTCCTCCTCCTCCTCCTTCTTCTTTTTGTACAGATATGAAGCAGGTTTCCAATGGAAGGGCTTTATATTTGTAGATAATACAGTGGGCCAGCAGTTTAAACTAAATTGGAGCAGAGCAGACACTTTTCCTTGGCCCAAAAAGTTCTAAGGTTTGAGTTTGGCTCCATGATGTTGTATGATTTGGGCAATTAATTTAACTTTTTTGAACAGTCAATAAAAACTGGGTTACCAGAATAACTGTCTTACCTCACAGATAGGATAATGATCTTGTATAAGTAAGAGGTCTTTGTAAACTCCAAAGCCCTGTTATTTGAAGTGTGGCCTTTGGACCAACAGCATCAAAGTTACCCAGTAGCTTGTTAGAAATGAAAATTTCAGGTCCCATTCCAAGTTACTGAACCGCAACCTGCATTTTAACAAGATCTCCAGAGATTTATATGCATATTAAACTTTTAAAGGCATCACTATAGAACACTCTATAAATTAGTTTACTGCTTGAGGGAGAACCAAATATCACTTGGGGTTCAGTTTTGCTCTCCTATAAAAGACCGTAAAGAAACAGGGGGGTGCCCACCTCTTTGAGTGACCGAACCCTCTACCCCAATTTCTTTAATAAGTGTAGTTTTAAGAAGGGTAATTAAGAGGGGTGTGTGGTTAGCTCAGTTGGTTACGCATCTGACTCTTGATTTCAGCTCAGGTCATGATCTCAAGGTTTGTGGAATTGAGCTCTGTGCTGACAGCATGGAGCCTGCTTGGGATTCTCTCTCTCTCTCTCTCTCTCTCTCTCTCTCTCTTTCTGCCCCTCCCCTGCTCTCTTTCTCTCTCAAAATAAACAAACTTAAAAAAAAAAAAAAAAGCATGTACTGGGCCCTAGCAGTGGGATGGGAGGAACTGGAGAGAAGAGGAGAAAGTTGCATGTTGGGAGAAAGATTACTTAAAATGATTTTCTGGGATAAGTGCAGGGGACCGAGTGTTCTTGGAGACAAGTAGAGAGTGTCTGTAATCCTGCAGGGAGGGGGGTGGGCTTTGAGCACATGAAGATTTCGATTTCTGGTTTAGGAGACGGGTTTCTCTTTCGCTACCTTTCCCCTTTTTTAACAGAAAACGTGCTTCTGACATGGACATTCCTCTTGCTGGGCCATCCTGGCTTCTCTGGGGCCCACAGCCTCCTCTGTCATCATGCTGACAGGCTCAAAGCAAAGGTCTCTGGTGAATACAAATATTGCTGTGATGTGATGGAGAAGGTTCCAGGGCTGCCCACTGAGAAGAGCTGTAAGAAGAACAAGACCTCTACCCACAGCATGTGCCCCAGCACAGGGGGCCTCTGTGAGGGCCCAACTGTGAGATGGGTAAGGAAGCGTGAGTTTTACAAGTGCCACTTCAGCATCTTGTAAGTCTCTCTCTTTCTCTTTTTTTTTTAAAGTTTATTTATTTTGAGAGAGACAGAGAGCAAGCGGGGGAGGGGCAGTTGGAGAGGGAAAGAGGGAGAATCCCAAGCAGGCTCCCACACTGCCAGCATAGAGCCTGACGTGGGGCTCGAACCCACGAACAATGATCTCATGATCTGAGCCGAAACCAGGAGTCTGGCACTCAACCGATTGAGCCACCCAGGAGCCCCCTTTCTTCTAATTCTCTTAATACCATTTCGACCCAGAGGTTTGCCCCCGCACCGATACTATTCTTGGTATTACCTTCTGGAGGGATGTGCTCATGGTCTGTGTGGGGAAACATCCAATTTGGTTGGAAGAATAGTCTCTGCACCCTCTCCTCGAGGGTGTCTGCTTGTTCTGCCCCACGCCCCTCCCCTGATTCCCACTGTGAGGTCTTGCTCAATCTAGCTGGTTTGGACTCTCCCCTCTCTCTCAGAACCTGGAGTGCCTCATTGTTCCTTGGTCCTAGCCCCTGATCCATTTGTCCTGGATATTTGTTAGAGGGAGAGGGGAGATGGCCTTATCATGAGCTCCCTTTGGGACCATTAGTGCTTGTCCTGATTGCCCTGTCCTGTTGGGAGAGCAAGCTAATGCTAAATACTTTCTTGGGATTTGGCCCTTTTTTGGCTCAGGCTACTAAGTTGGAAGAGAAGGTCAGAGGGAGGCTTGTGAGCCTGGTGCGTGCAGTTACACCCCCAGGGATGTGCTGAGCCCATTTTCCCACCTGCTGCTTTAATAAAATTCTCAAGGGCATGGCCGTGAATGACTCTGAGTGTCTGGGTTTCCAGCATCTTCTCATCTGAGGGAGGGCAGCTAACAGAGAGGGGTTTGCAGGGGAAACTTTCCTTTACAGAAACAAATCCCAGAGGCGTCAATACCAGCAGCGAGTAGGAGTCTCCCTGTCAGGAGACAGGAATGATGGGGCCTGGGGTGGACCTACCCCAAGCGGCACAGTCCCTTCTCTGATATCCCTCCAGCTGCCTCATCCCCTTTAGCTGTGCTGCTTTGAACACCTGTCTTTGTGGCTTCGCAGAAGATGTGAAGACATGTTGAAAAGACCACACGGAGTACTGAGAGAACAGGAAAATTAACCCAGAAAGGACGTAATTAGCATAAATCTTACAAAGTGCAGATTCCCTAACTTGTTCCATTCTACCTGTCACCGCAAGGTACTAAAACTCTGGCCCAGAAGGATGAGGAAAGATACCCAATACATCTACCGAGCATCCCCAGCATTCCAGAAACATCTGGTGGTGACCATACTCTGGAAGGGGCAGGAAAAGGTAAGAGAGGTAGGAAGATGGCCACCCTGTATTTTATCTCCTCCAAAGAGCTTTCGGCTTTTAGAATCAATTCCTTTGTACCTCAGTGTAATATTTAAAATGTTCATTCTATCATCCCTACATTGTATGGTCTTTTGGTTACTAGAGTTCCCACAAGGAAATTGGTAAGGAAAAATTTAGGACCCATGAGTTCATTTGAAAATTTCAGGCTAAGTAGGGCAGAGTCTTTGCTGTTGGTTTGGCTCACTTTCTATTGTCCTTTGAGTAGCAAATGATTTTCTGTTAGAGGAAAGATAAATCTAGATTCTTGTACTATATATGAAAATAAATTTCAGATGGAATAAAAATATAAACAAACAAAACAAAACTATAAAATGTTAGAAGAAAATTTAGGATATTAGAAAATCTTGGGGTTGCGGTGAACTTCTCAAGCAAAACAGAAGCCCAGAATCCATAAGGAGAAACATTACTGCACTTAAATAAAAATTTTGGAATGAAAAGACAGAATAAACACAAAAAAATGGTACAGTTGGAAGAAAATATGTTACTCATATCAGCAGATGACTTTTTAACATATAAAGATCTCTTATGAATTGAGAGGAAAAAGTCAACAATTCAATAGAAAATAGGTAAGTGATATAAACAGACAAATGATAGAAGAACAATTCTGAACGGTAAATAAACCTAATAAAGGATACCCAATTTCTTTACTAATCAGAGAAATTAAAACAAAGATGAGCTAACAGATTGGCAAAACTTAGTTGATATGATCTAGTATAGGTGAGAATGGGCATTCATACATACATATACAAACACACATTATATTATATATATAGTTGATATATAATGTGGAATATATATTATATTAACTTTATTCAACACAATGAATCAGGAGCATTAATTGGTATAGCTTTTGGAGAAATAACACATTACTATCTTCTAATATTAACAGTATGCAAACAATATTGTATTATAATAATCAAAGTTGCTAAGAGACTAGATCTTAATTATTCTAACCACTAAAAAGAAATGGTAATTATGTGACAGGATAGAGGTGCTAATTATCACTGCAATGGCAGTCATATAGTATATAAATGTGTCAAATCAATATATTTTAAAAAGTTATTTTTTAGTAATCTCTCTACCCAATGTGGGGCTAGAACTCACAGCCCCGCGATCAAGAGTCACGCGCTCTTCCTACTGAGCCACCCAGGTGCCCCTCAAATCAATTTGTTGTACACCTAAAATTGACACAATGTTATATATGCCAAATGTCTTTCAATTACCCTCCCCCAACCTCACCCAAACCAATATAACGATGCTTATATGAGTGTTTTATGCAAGCTACTTTGACAAGAGTGTTACTTTAGAGAATGATTGTAACATCTCTCCTCTGATGTAATTAGAAGACTAGCTAAAAACAAATGTAATAAAGGCGTTTAAAAGAAAATCAAAACTTTGTGTCCTCTTTGATGTTAAAAATTCAAACTTCTAAAATCTATTTCTTAAAGATTTTATTTATCATTTTTTTAAGTTTATTTATTTATTTTGAGAGAGAGAGAGAGAGAGAGAGAGAGAATGAGAATGAGAATGCAGGGGAGGGGCTGAGAGAAAGGGAGTGAGAGAATGCCAAGCAGGCTCTGAGCTGTCAGTGCAGAGCCTGACGTACAGCTCCATCCCATGAACCTGAGCTGAGCGAAATCAAGAGTCAGATGCTCAGCTGCTTGAGCCACCCAGGCGCCCCTATGGTTTTATTTTTAAGTAATCTCTACACCCAACGTGGGGCTCAGACTCACATCCCCAAGATCAAGAGTTGCATGTTCTACCAACTGAGCCTGCCAGGGACCCCTAAAATCTATTTTCTTTTAAAAAGTACTAATATCTAAAGATAAATGCATTTGGATATTGATTTTAGCTTTGTTCTTAGTGACAAAAACTCAAAGCAATCTAAATACCCACCAAAGATGAATGATTACATAAATTATGGAAACCCATTCAGAGGGATTTTGTGCAGCTATTCAGAAAAAGTGAGTTGGATCCATATGTATTGACCTGAAGGAAGGTGCATTACACATTGTAATGTGGAGAGGGGGAAAACAAACTGTAGAAGAATGTATATAGTCTGATAGCAAATTTGAAAAGGAAAACAAAAATCTATACATGCTTATTGGTATTTCTATACATTTCTAGAAACATAAAGTTAAGGAAGGCTACCACAAGCCTTTTTTTTTTTAAATTTTTTCCAAAGTTTTTTATTTATTTTTTGGGGGACAGAGAGAGACAGAGCATGAACGGGGGAGGGGCAGAGAGAGAGGGAGACACAGAATCGGAAACAGGCTCCAGGCTCTGAGCCATCAGCCCAGAGCCTGACGCGGGGCTCGAACTCACGGACCGCGAGATCGTGACCTGGCTGAAGTCGGACGCTTAACCGACTGCGCCACCCAGGCGCCCCCACAAGCCTTTAACATAGTTATCTCAGGGAATAAGATGAGAGGAGGATTAATTGGTTAAGTTTTATTTATTTATTTATTTATTTATTTATTTATTTACTTACTTACTTATTTAAAAGATGTTTATTTTTGAGGGGGGAGGGGCAGAGAGAGAGAGGGAGACAGAGAATCTGAAGCAGGGTCTGCATTGTCAGTGCAGAACTCGACGCGGGGTTCAAATTCACAAACCGTGAAATCGTGACCTGAGCTAAAGATGGACACTTAATGGATAAGCCACCCAGGAGCCCCTATTTTTAATTTTTAAATTAATTTATGAAAAAAATGTAAATACTGTTTTTAAATGTTTATTTATTTATCCTTGTTTATTTGAGAGAGAGAGAGAGAGAGAGAGAGAGCGAGCTGCTGAAGGGTACAGAGAAAGGGAGAAAGAGAATCCCAAGCAAGCACCCTGCTGTCAGTGCAGCGCCAGACTCGGGACTCTGTCTCACAAACCATGAGATCATGGCCTGAGTGGAAATCAAGAGTCGAATGCCTAACTGACTGAGCCACCCAGGCACTCCTTATTTTTATTTTTTTAAAGTTTATTTTTTATTTTGAGAAAGAGAAAGAGAGAGACACAGAGAATGCATGCACAAGTTGTGTGGGGGAGGCGGGGGGGGGGGCGGACAGAGAGAAGGAGACAGAACCCCAAGCAGACCCTGAGCTACCGGCACAGAGCCTGTTGCAGGGCTTGAACTCACAAACTGTGAGATCATGACCTAAGCCTGAGATCTAGATTCGGACACTTAACCTACTGAGCCATCCAGGCACCCCAAAGGGGCTAAATTTATTTAAAAAAAAAAACCCCTCTTTTGTGCTTTTAAACATGTTACAATGAACATGTACTACTCTTGTAATTTAATATGCACAAATGTGAGAGACATTGCTAAAAGCAAAATAAAAGAGGGAAGAACTAAAGGATGGATATGTTCATGATTGTGGGACAAAGTAAGGTTGGCAGGGGTAAAGAAGGGCAAGTTATGGGGCGCCTGGGGGGCTCAGTTGGATAAGCCTCCAACTTCGGCTCAAGTTATGATCTTGCAGTTCATGAGTTAGAGCCCCACATTAGGCCTGCTGCTCTCAGATCTTCTGTTTCTCTCTCTCTCTCTGTCCCTCCCCTGCTTGCGCTCTGCCAAAAACAAATCAAACATTAAAAAAAAAAAAAAAGAGTAAGTTATGCAGAAAAAGATTAATGAAATAGAAAAACATGACCCTGAAGGAAATAGAGATTCTATAAAACAGAAAAGTATTAAAAAATAATTGGCAATTTAGTGGCACCTGAGTGGCTCAGTCTGTTAACCATTGGACTCTTGGTTTTGGCTCAGGTCACGGTCTCATGGTTTGTGAGTTCAAGCACTGAGTTGGGCTCTGCGCTGATGGTGAGGCACCTGCTTGGAATTCTCTCTCTCCTTCTCTCTGCCTCTCCACCAGTCACGAGTATGCAGGCACTCTCTCTCAAAAATAAATAAATAAACTTAATAAAATAAAATAAAATAAAATATTTTTTAAAAAGAGGTAGTTCTTGAAAATGAAAATATGCTTGGTGAAATGAAAATTTTATTGGAAGGGGAAGATAAACTCAAGCGAATCACCCAGGAGAAAGAATAAAAAGTCACAGATGAGAAATAAGAGTGTAAAAGAAAGAGAGAATGAATCCTGGAAGTCCAACATTTGATTAATAGGCATTCTAGAGAGAATAAGAAAATTAGAGGGGAGGAAATTATCAAGGATACAATAATGTACAGTTTCTCAGAGCTGAAGGGAGACAAAATTTCAAAATCAGTGTTCACGAAAGTCAGAGCAGGAGGAATGAAATAAGGTTTAGACACACTGTGAAATTTCAGAATACTGAAGATATAAAAGAGATTGTAAAAGCCTCCAGAGAGTTTGCCAACAAAGAAACGAGAATTAGACTAGCATCGGAGTTTTGGTTAGCAAGAGTGGATGCTGGATGACAGCTAAAACAAGGTCATCAAAGACAGCAGTGATTTTCAGCTAAGAATTCCATACTTATCCAAATAATTAATTAAGTAAAAGGGCAGAAGAAGGATATTTTTTGTTTTTTTTTTTTGAAGTAAGGTCTCACCCAACGTGGGTTTTGAACTCACCACCCTGAGATCAAGAGTCACTGGCTTCACCAACTGAGCTAGCCAGGTGCCTCAAGGACACTTTTAGATGTTAGGATCCAGAAGGTTTACAGCCCATGTACTGTGTCTTAGAAAGTTATTTTAAGATTCATTCTATAGGGGCTCCTGGGTGGCTTAGTTGGTTAAGCAACTGACTTTGGCTCAGGTCATAATCTCATGGTTCATGAGTTCAAGGCCCACATTGGGCTCACTGACGTCAGTGTGGAGCCTGTTTGGGATCCTCTCTCCCTCTCTCTCTGCCACCCCCTCCCCCCGCTTGTGCTCTTTCTCCCCCTCAAAAAAATCCAGTCTATAAAAATGAACATGAAAAACAAACAAACAAAAAAGATTAAGACACAGATGTCAGATAACAAAGGATCCAATCTATAAGAAATACCCAGGATGACAGTTGTGGCAGCCAATGAGAACAACCAGTACAGCCTGAGATGGAGGGCAGAGGTCTCAAAGGGAGTTCTCTAGAGGAAAAACAGAATTCCTTAGAATAGAAATGATGATTAGGAGTTTGTCAAAACTTGAGGATAAAGAAATGGAGAGCAAGAAAACATGAAAGGTAGCCAATTAAAATGTGTAGAGTCATAGTATTCTTAACTGGCTGTATGAACAATATTTACACAGTCATAATGTAACATCCCTTAGGTAAATGATTTGTAATGGTTTTCTATATTTGGAATCACCATAAACAGAGTAAGGCAAGTCTACTAATGGTTATGGAATAAAATAGAAATATTATTGATTTTGACACTTAGAAAGTACAGATGACAGAAGTTGGGAGGTGTAAGAAGGGCAGGGGTGCTAACTGTCTCCTTTTATAAAGTGAAGGGGCAAGAGAATTACTTATATTCATTCACTAATTCAACAAGTACTTACTTAAATAAGCCCAATGCCCAACATGGGGCTTGAACTCAAGACTCTGAGATCAAGAGTCATATGGTATACTGACTGAGCCAGCCAGGCGCCCCTCCAGGTAGGTACTCTTCTTAGTGCTGGAGATTCAGTGGTGAACAAACCAGACAAATCTCTGCCTACTTACAGAGGCAATGACAGGAGAGTTACACTGACAATTCTAGTCTTATGTGGATAATGGATGGTAAATTGGTAAGCAGGGCATCCCAAGATTGCAAAATGGAGTACATGCCTGGTATGACAGTCCTAGGGGTACCACTGGGATCTCTCTTCAAGAAGTAGGCCAAAGGTGCCTGGGTGGCTCAGTTTGTTAAGCATCCAACTTAGGCTCAGGTCATGATTTCACTGTGTGAGCTCAAGCCCTGCTTTAGGCTCTGTATTCTCTCTTCCTCTCTCTCTCTACCTCTCACTTGTGCGCTCTTTCAAAAATTAAAAAAAAAAAATTAAAAAAAAAAAGGAAAGAAATAGGCTAGGGGTGCCTGGGTGGCTCAGTCAATTAAGCACCTGACTCTTGGTTTCAGCTCAGGTCATGATCTCACAGTTCGAGTTCAAACCCTGTGTTGGGCTCTGCGCTGACAGTGAAGAGCCTGCTTGGAATCCTTCTCTCTTCCTCTCTGTCCTTCCCTTGCTTGTGTTCTCTTTCTCTCTCTCAAAATCAATGAACTTTATAAAAAAGAAAGAAGGAAACAGGCTAGTATAGACCTGCCAGTGAGAAAGTAAACTTTCACCTCTCAGGAAAGGGAAGATGACATTGAGGTTTCTATACGGCTATTTTAATTCAGATTCTTCAGGAAGTAGACTCTAAGAATCAGAACAGCAGGCTCAGAGAGATGAAGGAGAAGAGTGGGTAGGAAGAGGTTTAGACTGTAGTGTGCAGTTCTGAGGTCTCAGGTAGCCCAGTGGGAGCCCTGGGGCAGAGACTGCCTAATTTGGAGTCCGGCAGCTATAGCCTGATCTTACTGTCCCCGCTGCCTCAGTCACTGGCGGGGGACAGCCTGGTTTCAAAGCTGAAGTGTCCCAAAGACTGGTAATGGCATCTCTTGCCCTGATTTCTAGAAATGTATCCATTTGGTCACGTATCAAAGTTGAGAAGCTTTTTTTTTTTTTTTTTTTTTTTTAGTATTTATTTTTGGGAGAGTGCAAGCAGGTGAGGGGCAGAGAGAGGGAGACAGAGGATTGGAAGTGGGCTCTGCGCTGACAGGCTGACAGCAGCGAGCCAGATGTGGGGCTCAAACCCAGGAACAGTGAGATCATGACCTGAGTTGAAGTCAGACACTCAACCGACTGCACCACTCAGGTGCCCTGAAAGTTGAGAAGCTTTTAAGCATCTGCTTAAGATGACTTCCAGGGTTAGATTTTTGCCCTCTGGTGTATATACCTACTTCCAGTTATTCAAACACAATCAAAATTTCTTCTAGGTACTAATGTGAAGGAATTTTGCAAATGTAATTAAAGGTCCCAAATAAATTGATCTTAAAATAGGAAGATTATCCTTTGTGGGCCTAGATTAATCGGGGGAGTCCTTAAAAAGGACTGAATTCTTCATTGGGAGAGAGATTTGAGACACGAGAAGGATTCTAGGTGAGATAGAGTTCTGTTTTTGGCTTTAAAGATGGAAGAGGCCAGGCATGCCTCTTCCAGTGGCTCAGTCAATTAAGCATCTGACTCCTGATTTCTACTCAGGTCATGATCTCATGGTTCATGGGTTTAAGCCCCACATGGAGTTCTGTACTGACAGTGTGGAGCCTGCTTGGGATTCTCTCTCTCCCTCTCTGTCAAAATAAACTTAAAACAAATAAACTTAAACAACTTAGAAAAAAATATGGAAGAGGCCATGTGGCAAGGAATTTGGGTAGCTTCTTGAAGCTGAGAGTGCCCTCTACCTGACAGCCCACAAGGGAACAGGGACCTAAGTCCAATAATTGCAAGGAACTGAATTCTGCCACAACCTTGTGAGCCTGGAAGAGAACCTTGACCTCCAGATGAGAATGCAGCTCAGGGACACCTTGATTTTAGCCTAGTGAGATACTGAGCAGAGAACCAAGTCATGTGGTGTTTGGATTGTTGACCTACAAAACTGTGAGCTAATAAATGGGCTTTGTTTTCAGCTGCTAAGTTTGTGATCACTTGTTATACGGCGATTGAAAACTAACAATGGCCATCATAGTAGATTAAATCCAAACTTCTTACGTAGTTTCCAAGGTTTTCTGTGCTCCAGCCCTTGCCTGCACCTGTGTTATAACTGTATACTCTCTCCCCCATGCACTACACTTCAATGACATCCCTTTCCTTTCAAACATGCCAAACTCTTATCCACCCCAGGGCCTTGTACTAGCCTTTCCCTCTATTCAGAAAACTTTTTCCTGAGATTTTCATAGCTATGGCTTTCAAAAAGTCTTTTATTATGGACATTTACAAACATACTTGAGTAATGAGAGCAGCGAAATGACACCTCATGTTAAGTCAGCTTCAATGAACATATGGCCTAATTTTTCATCTATATTTCTCCTTAATCTTTCCCCAGCCCCGTTCCTTATTGTATTTTTATTTTTTAACTGTGGTTAAATACATATAACATTTACCGGCCTAACCATTTTTTAAAAAATATTTATTTATTTTTGAGAGAGAGAGAGCATGAGAGAGAACGAGCTGGAGAGGGGCAGAGAGAGATGGAGACACAGAACCCAAAGCAGGATCCAGTCTCTGAGTGGTCAGCACAGAGCCCAAAGCCCAGTGCAGGGCTTAAAACCACTAGCCATGAAATCATGACATAAACTGAGGTCAGATGCTTAACTGACTGAGCTACCCAGGTGCCCCTACCAGCTTAACCATTTTTTAAACATACAGTTCAGTAGTGTTAAGTATATTCACACTCTTGTGCAACCATCTCTGGAACTCCTTTCATCCTGTAGAACTGAACCTCTATACCTACTAAACAACAACTCCCCACTCTCCCCTCTCCTCAGCCCCTGGCAACCACCATTCTACTTTCTGTCTCTATGAATTTGACTATTCTAGGAATTCATTTAAATGAAATCATACAGTATTTGTCTTTTTGTGACTGGCTTATTTCACCTAGCATAATATCTTAAAGATTTATCCATGTTGTAGCATGTGTCAGAATTTCCTCCTTTTAAAAGGCTGTATAATATTCCAATGTATGTGTATATCACATTTTGTTTATCCAGTCATCCATCAACGGACACTTTTGGCTATTGAGAACAATGCAGCGATGAACATGGGTGTACAAATATCTCTTGGAGACCCAGCTTTCAATTCTTTTGGGTATGTACCCAGAAATGGAATTGCTGAGTCATTTGGTAATTCTACTTTTAATTTTTTTAGGAACCCCCATACTGTTTTCCATAGTGCCTGCACCATTGTTCATCCTACTGTACAACAGCCAAGAGGCCCACAGGAATCTTAAACTGACATTAGTCCTTCCTGCAAGCTCATGCCTTGGATAGCAGCCTCAGAGCCACAAGGAAATGTAAGTTCCTGATATGACTTTCCCAACAGCCCTTGTGATCGACAGTCTCCCCTACCTCCTAGCACCTTCCTCTTATGTGTCATTTATTTTTAAAGTTTTAAAAAATGTTTATTTTTAAGAGAGAGAGAGAGAGAGAGAATGAGAGAGAGAGAGCACTTGAGCTGGGGAGGGGCAGAGAGACAGAGGCTCTATGCTACCAGTGAAGAGCCTGATATGGGGCTCGAATCCATGAACCATGAGATCATGACCTGAGCCAAAGTCCAATGGTCAACTACTTAAGTCACCCAGGAATTCCCCCTTGTGTATCCTTTAAATAAGACTCCTCTGTGGCTTACTAAAATCCTGCTCTTTTGGTTTGAATAATCTGGCTTTAGTCTAGGAACCCCAAAACATTCCACCTACTGACCTGAAAAAAGACATGTGCCCCAGGTCCTGCCTCTGTTTGTTTTCTGCCTTGACCTCCCATGTGACTCCTTGAGGCATGCTGGGTAATTCTTCCAGGACCTGTGAGTGATAAAGTTCTCTATTTCAATCGTCTTGTAGTCTGTTGTACTACAAATTACCATCCACCATCCTACGCTCCACTTAATACACGTTAATTTAACAAATTCATAGTAGAGTCCAGTCTACTTTTTAAACAAATGTGGGACACCTGGGTGGCTCATTTGGTTGAGCGTCCGACTTTGGCTCAGGTCATGATCTCACAGTTCATGAGTTTGAGCCCCGTGGTGGGCTCTGTGCGGAGAGCTCAGAGCCTGGAGCCTGCTTCCAATTCTGTGTCTCCCTCTCTCTCTCTGCTCCTCCTCCACTTGTGCTCTGTCTCTCTCTCAAAAATAAATAAATATTAAAAGAAATTAAAAAACCCCACAAATATTTGCCTCAGAATTACTACATTTTGATCTGTATTTTTATTATATGCTTACAGATCATTTTAATGTTATTTGATTTTTAAAAAATAATTTTTTATTATTCTCATTTATTAATGTTATTTGATTAATTGTTAAAACAACAGGTATGATAACCATTGTGCTAGGCACCTGGGAAAATAGGAGCAAGATGTATAATAGCCTTTGGAAATATTTTTGGCTTATCAGCTGTAGCTCTAAGTTTATTTTTGTATTCACAGTTTAGTCATTTTATTTATTAAATATTTTGAAAGACTAAGATTTCAGAAGTAATGTTTTAGTGTAAGGGAGTTGATATCCAGTATATTGTTTGTTTTGTGAACAAAATGCTGAAAAATTGTGTCAGTCAGCTTCATCCAAAGGAGAATGGTTAGTTTTTTTGTCTCCTATATCAATTAGGTGAACCTAATTTCCTTTGGGAATGAACATTTACATGCCCAAACTGCTGACTCTCGGCTATGCCCAAGAGACTTTGTTTTATAGATAACATGATATCATTCATCACATGGATAAGCAACCATCCACTATGACAAGCTGGAGAATGAGGCAGAATCACAACAGAATAAGATTGGAGGTGTGAAGGGATTGAAACAACAGATACCACACCAAGTTTGCCCACATTGATGAGGCCCCAGCCAACTTAATGAAAGCTTGTCAAGCTCACAAATCTAAATGGATATGAAATACTCATTTGGGAAAAGTACTTTGGTTCCCTGGTTACTTGTCCTATTATTTTATTTATTTAAGCCATAGCTACACCCAATGGGGGCTCAAACTCACAACCCCTGAGATCAAGAGCCATGAGCTCTACCAACTGAGCCAGCCAGGTGCCTGCCCTATTTTCTTTCAATGGGAAATTTCATACTGAGCTTTACTTTTTGGCGTGGGGGAATTTATTATTGAGACATTTGAAAAGACTTCATTGCCTTTTTGCTGGGGAGATATTGTTTAATTTGGTTTGGTTTGTGAAAACACCAGTTTAAGAGGAGTGTTATTTCTTCAGCAGGCAAGGGAGAGGAAACACTTTAGTTCCTCCCCACATCCTATCATGACCTCAGGAAGTCCCCAGAGCCAGGCCTGTTAACATGCATGTAGCATGGCATCTATAGTTTCTCTTCTAGCATTAGCTGTTGAAGTTAATATCCAATTGGAACAGAACAGAGGAACATTCTTCCAT
This sequence comes from Leopardus geoffroyi, assembly GCF_018350155.1. Classification (NCBI taxonomy): domain Eukaryota; kingdom Metazoa; phylum Chordata; class Mammalia; order Carnivora; family Felidae; genus Leopardus; species Leopardus geoffroyi. Next base: position 72,506,030 of record NC_059337.1, read on the forward strand.
CAAAAGAACTATAGTCCTTAAGCTTGGCCAATGTAAGCCTAGAGGCTGAAAAGCCCATTAGGTGCTTTTGTTCTGTCAGTTCTCTGGATGTGGAAGCGTGCCAGCTTTTGAGTGACTTTAGTCTCACTTTCTACTGTTGGAGTAGCTGAGGTTGTTTGTCTGAAGGGGATACCAAGGAACTGCTAGAAAGTGGTATTTTACTTAAAACTGTGTTTGATCTTATTGTATTGATATTATATGGCTACATAAAAGAGAAAAATAATAATAAAGAAAACTTCACTGAAATGTAAGCATTAGGATAAGCTGTGAAGGTTTCACCAGTGGGGGACAGACACTTTCAAACCTCACTCTTAGTCCCAGGGCCTCCTATCATTCTCTTCAGGGCCAGCTTTACCTCTTGGTTCCGCAGAGTGTAGATGAGGGGGTTGAGGAAAGGAGTGATAGCTGTGGGAAATAAGGCAGCTGCCCCATCCAGGGGGCTGTTGGTTTCAGGCCTCAGGTAGATGAAGGCACAGGGCACATAGTACACGGTTACCACGGTTACGTGGGCCCCACAGGTTGAAAAGGCTCGGCGCCGCCCATCAGTTGTGCAGATTCTCAGGATGGCCTGAGTGATCTGTACATAGGAGAGGAGGATCAGGGAGAAACAAATGGCAACCACCACCCCAATGTCCACAAAGGTCACCTGCTTGTTGACTGTTGTATCAGTACAGGCTAGCCTCAAAATTGCAGGGATGTCACAGAAGAAGTAATCTACCTGGTTTGGCCCACAGTAGGGCAGACGGAAGGTTAGGATAGCCTGGAGGGCCCCGTGGATGGATCCTGCCACCCAAGCTCCAGTCACAAGCAAGGTACTCAACTTAGCATTCATGAGAATATGGTAGCGCAGGGGTTGGCATATTGCCAGGTACCTATCGTAGGCCATCAAGGTATAGAGGAAGCACTGGGTGCTACCCAAAAAGTGATAGAAATAGAGTTGAGCAACACAGCCGCCAAAGGGGATGGGTTTGATGCCTAGAGTGAAGTTCATCATGAGGCGGGGGACAATGATGGTAGAGATGCCCATGTCAATGACGGAGAGAACACCAAGAAAGATGTACATGGGACGGGCATGGAGCTGCGGGTCTACCCAGACAGTGACTAGAATGAGCAGGTTTCCCAGCTGAGTCAGGATGTAGATTAGCAAAAAGAACACAAACAGAAACGTCCTTAGTCTGAGTGGGTAGGGAATTCCTGTGAGAATGAACTCAGTCAACGATGTGCTGTTGACTCTTTCCATCCTCTGGAGATCTTACCTAGAGAATGGACAAGAGAAGAGTTAGCATGGAAGTGAGGAAAAACTAGAGAAAGAGCTTGTAAAAAATGAAGGACAATGATGGAGAAGTTTCTTTATGTGGGGGAGATGACAGATAGGGAGAAGTATGCTTTATGGCAGGAGATGGCCTATTTAGTAAATACAGTTTTATTGGAACACAGCCATGCTCATTTACTTATGTGTTGTCTGTAGCTGCTTTGGTGCTATGATGGCAGAGTTAAGTAGTTGCATTTGTCCTGAAAAGGCTAAAATATTTATTCTCTGGGCTTTTACAGAAAAAGCTTGCTCCTAGGAGTTTGTACCTGGAACACTTTTGCCAAAGATTAAGGATTTACTGGAAGCAACATGTGTGGGAAAAGACACTTGTTTTGTTAGATGCTCTGCCACTTTAACCTCCAGATTCCACTGACTCATTCTTATCGTGCCAGTACATAAACTTATATGGAGAGTGGGGAGTATGCAGAAAGGGAATGAGAAAATTCTTTGTACCCATTTGTAGTAGAGAGAACGGAACACAATTGTGATTAAATGGCTAGTTGTATGTGACATATCTTGATGCTGTGTGAGTCTACTCTCCGAGTTCTTTACAATGAAAGGAAGTCCATGAGGCTGTAAGCATGTAAATAAAGTTACAGTTGGTACTTGCTGCTATGTATTTTGTTTCTTTGTATATAATAGTGTGGCCTTGGGACACAGTACAGAAAGAGAGGAGAAAAGGAAGCAAAGAGGGATGTCTGTAGTGAGACATCAGAGATGAGAGAAAAAGCAAGGATGACTGGAGAGGATGAGAGAAGAGCAGGGCAAATGGCTTTCAGTGTGGAAGAGTTATTTTAAGTTTTTGGTCCAACCTCTTGATTGGCATTTCCCACCTAAAGAAAAAGGTTGATTAATGAACTTTTAAAACTCACCAGTTGTACAATTCGCTAATATCTAAGCTTATGGGTTGAGGTGGGATGCCCAAGAAATTGAAATGGATTGATTCATTGATTTTGCTCTGGAATGATTCACATCCACTCAGAAGGAAGAGAGTGAGATTAAAAGAGAAGTCAGGAACTCTCTGATTAATAATTCCCTCCAGCTTCACTCTTGTGCTTTGGCTCAAATGAATGTGAAGAGCAAGGAAGTGACAACCTTTGAGAAAGACATTATGGACAGATGGTCCTGCTGCTGGCTGGAAACCCTAAATGTTAATATTGTAATGAATCTGGGTCATCAGCTTGCTTCTTGACTCCGAGAAAAGTTTCACAGCTCTGTTGGGTTTTCATTTCCTTATTGAGGTTATGAGGATGGGAAACGAAACTCTGGACCCAATTCTGACACATAGTGACCAAGAGTGGGTAGTTATACTCAACCCTTACATTAAACACTTAACTTAAAAAAAAAAAAAAAAAACACTTAATTTTAAAACTGCTATATCCATGCCCTGTCAAAGCTTAGCCCTCATTATTTTACCATCTCTTATAGAATTTTAAAAAGGCACCAGTAAATCATTCTACCCGTTATATTGTTTTTTGTTTTTTTTTTTGCAAGTGAATGGAACAGCAGTTGTGATTTTTCAAAAAAAAATATTTTAAAACAGTGATGGCTGAACTTCAAAAGTTGACTACAGAGCTCTTCTGGAAGTCAGAGTTACAAAAACAGGCCCATTCCTTCCATTTCCCAGTTTCAGGAACTGCAGAGGGTTACAAGTTTCCTTGAGAAATTCATAACAGCCCCCCAGCAGCCCTGGCCTGAATGAGTTCAGGTAGTTTCTTTGGTGCTTGTTGTAGGATGCTATAGTTCCCCGGGGTCACAGAAATCTGATGTTAAACTCTGCAGATTTAGAAGCCTGATTTGGTCAGGTCTCCTTAGAGGAATCAACACTGGGAAACCAATTCACGCTATTCAATACCTGAGAGAATGACTTGTAAACCAAACAGCCAATTTGTTAATTTACAGTGGGAGATCTCATTCCCATGACTGAAATAGTGTGTTTACTACCCAGGGCAACCACTGACTAATATTAAGATCTCGGGAAATCAAATTAGGAATCGGATGCATATTTCTAAGTTTTGAATCAGAGCAAAGAGACTATGATGGGACACACTTAATTGAGGCTGTGATAGGTATAACTCAATGAGTTATACCTGGCGAATTACACAGTACATTTATCTAGAAGTATTCTTTAATCTTGCCTTCAGATACAATATTTTTTTTTAGGAAGTAGTGGGGGTACATTGATAAAGTTTTACTTTATTAATTTTCTTCCTAAATTTAATTTCCCTAGTCATTTTTTCTCTTTTGTTTTCCATACTGTTTTCCTGTTTGCATTAGGGAATGTTCTCTGTTCTTTGAGTTACTCTCTAGGAACTGTTATTTCTTTGGGGAAATTTGCTGTAAATAGGGAATTCCAGTCCACACAGGGTATGCTGATTCTTGTTTTCATTCAGAGAGAATAGTATTTCATTATCTTGCCCTTAGATTTTAGGTCCATCTTTTTTTCTTTCCCTAATTTTTTTTAAAGCAAGATCTATGCCCAATGTGGGACTTGAACTCATGATGCCAAGATGAAGAGTTGCATGCTCTACTGACTGAGCCAGCCAGGTGCCTAGACCCATCTTAATGGGAACGATGAGGGGATGGGATGTAGTCTTATTTGTAATACTGTCCTTATTAGGTGTGCTCTCATTCCAGTTGCAATGAAAATTTCCTCCATTTCTTTAACAAGTTTTCCCTCATTTAGCTATAAAGATAATAAATGGGACAACTTCCTTTTTGCCTCAGATCTGTTACGACCGTCTTCCTTGTGGTACTGCCATTATCATAGGTCTCCAAGAATGAAGCTTGGTGTTTACTGGATGAACACACTTCTGTTTGCTCTGATTCATTAATATCCCAGATGTGGCTCTGAGACACATTTAATCATTTCAATAATAAAACTGTAGGGAAGGAGAGAGAGAAGAACATGGCACAAGGAGAAAGGAACATGACACGGATGAAACCTCCATGGACTAGGGTGATATGAACTCACAGAACAATGGTATTTTACATCTGTGTAGTGCTGTCATGATCCTCAGAGGAGATAAATGACAGAGGAGTCCTATAGCTGTATGGTGCAAGAGTAAGGACCCCAACTAGATTTTATGGTTTTAAGTTCAGTATTCCTTTAAAAAATTTAATGTTTATTTTTGAGAGAGAGAGAGAGAGAGAGAGAGAGAGAGAGAGCAAGCATGAGCAGGGAGGGGCAGAGAGAGAGGGAGACACAGAATCTGAAGCAGGCTCCAGGCTCTGAGCTATCAGCACAGAGCCCGACGTGGGGCTCAAACTCATAAACTGCCAGATCATGACCTGAGCTGAAGTTGAATGCTCAAGTGACTGAGCCACCCAGGCGCCCCTCCAGTTCAGTATTCTTTCTACATTTTACTTAACATTTTTTTCCTACAAATAATATGATTTACTAAATTATTTTGGCTGATTTCAGGATTTTAAATCATTAGAAGTTTTCAAAATTCACTGGCCATGTTAATCCTGGTGTCCTGAGGCCATAGCTTTGTCTGTGATCTGAGTAACAATTTTAAGAGTTTGATGGTTTATTCTGTCAAAGACTCTAAATGGGAGGGGCTGCTCCATTTCTAAACCTAGATGTAGAATTAAGTGCAAGTTTTAAAGTTAAACAAGAGTTAATATTTCTTACTATGAATCTGTGAAGTGGACCATCTCCTTTCTGTCTGGGATTCTAGTGTACTGAGTATGTCTTTGGGAAGTAGATCATTGCCTGGGGGCTTAGCAGTATTTTCATTTTACAGAGATTTCAACTGTGAAGGTATTGATGCAGGATGCTTTTCTTTTATGTTTATTTATTTATTTTTGAGAGAGAGAGAAAGAGAGAGAGGAAGCAGGGGAGGGGCAGACAGAGAGGGAGACAGACAATCTGTCAGCACATAGCCTGATGCAGACCTCAAACTCATGAACTGTGAGATCATGACCTGAGTCTGAGTGGGATGCTTAACTGACTGAGCTACCCAGGAGCCCCGATGCAGTATGTTTTTGAATTGTGATATGATATCAAATATGAAAAGTTATTTAGTACATGCATGTTATAAGAAAGATATGGGAATCATTAGTGGATCACAAAATGATTATACATCTATAAATTTGATCATTAAAAATTTGCTAGTTACTGATTTGCCCAGGGGATCAGGTATCTTTTCTAAGGAGATAAAGGGCACAGTCTTGACCCCATTTCAGCAGATGACTTTTGCTTAAGTCTGTTCCCAAATACATACCTAACTCTAGTCACCTATCTCTCTCAAATGGCCATGAAATAAATACATATTTAAAAAACAGTTTTTTAATACAACTAAATCAGATTAGACTTTCTTTTAATTTGTAAAAAGCATCTCAAATATTTAGAAAATTTAAATGATCTGCTGCCATTTTCTGAATTTTACAATAAGACATATAAATTGTAAAATTATTTAGAGGAATAACATTGGAATGAACACATATAATGACATGAGAAAATTTTGAATTACTAAGTCTGAGAAAGGAGATAAAGCATTTCTATTAATGCTGAGTACCTGGCTCAGTCGGTTAAGCATCCAACTTTTGATTTCAGCTAAGGTCATGATCTCATGGTTCATGAGATCAAGCCCCATGTCTGGCTCTGCATTGAGATGTGGAGCCTGCCTAGGATTCTCTCTCTCCTTCTCTCTTCCCCTCCCCTGCTCATCTCTTTCTCTCTCTCTCTCTCTCAAAATAAATATTAAAAAACCCAAAACCCAAAAACATTTCCATTAACATAAAACCCTTATTAGAGTAATGAGTTTGAAGCATGTAACATACTCACTAACATAGAAATCAGATTACGATTTTCTTCATATCCATCGTTCACATTTTGGGCAAAGAAACTGCCTTAAGGGTGGGGGGAGGGATCTGATAAGGAACAAACAGCAAGGTGCAGAGATGGAACCACCACAGAACTCTAAGATACTCTTACCTTCTCTGGTTGGTATGCAATCCAGGCAGTGAATGAACCTCTTAAGAAAGGTAGCTTTGGATGAATTGTAGCCAATACAAGTCTTGTGGAAATAGTGTTATCTTGATATAAAGTAGCTAAATGGTAGCTGCATAGTCTTTCTGTGAGAGCATAAAGAAACATATATTGAATGATTAGACAAGGGAAGACATTGAGAGATGAAGTGACTGAGTGTGGAGAAATCCTTTGCACGGTGTTTGGACTGAACATTTATATATATCTGAAACTTACTCTGTGTTCATCTATATTTGTGAATATCTTCCTGTCTTTTAAGAACTTCTTTGCACCAGTGATCTTGTAAGTGATGTTTAATTCTGGAAAATGGGATAGAACAATGGCAGGTGCTACTTGGGGGCAGGTGCTTCACCTGGTGGTGCCAGTATCCACAGAAACTCCTTTTTCAATCTGAGATAAGGTATATAAATTTGTTCCTAGAGAGATTTCAGTGGCTTTGGATCCCACAGGGTCAGCAGATTTTGTTGTGAAGGGCTCATGACAGAAGACCTGAATAGTCAGTTCTGGTTGGAACAAAGTGAAGGACCAAATTACTGAAACCTGATTTATTTGCTTGTTTATTTGTAGACGTCCTCTTCCAGTTGCCTTATTAACTGGGGGAAGAGTTTTGGCCCCCACTGAAAGTAATTGCTAAGGTTGGTCTCTCTTGTGTTCTGTTACTTCTTTTATTTTCTCTAGAGTCAATTACAGTGTGTGAGACTTGCAGCTTGGGGACTATTGTAATGGGATCCCTGTGATAAGCCAAGACCAGTATCTTGGTTTGTTTCCTGGGATACCCCCTTAGTTTCCAGCTTTTCCCAATTTTGTAACATCAGCAGGGACAAAATCTGTGGGGCTTAATAAGGCTTGTTGTTGATTTTATGTCTGTGATTTCTTTACTCTTCCAAAAAAAAAAAAAAAAATTTGGAGAGAAAAAAAAAAAAGCTAGTGTGGTTGTTACTGGTCAATGATATCTTCTTATTGGCACATTCACACTTTATGAAAGTCATATGTTAGAATTACTAAGGTGCTAACATAGATCTGATAGTGTAGGAGAAACAGACTCTCAGGGTAGAGGAACATGGAAAGTCATCCAATCTGTCATCTAGCTTTCATATATAATACCATAAGTGATGTTCACTGAGCAATGATTTTTATTAATATTTCTTGGTTCTGTGTTTTTGAATACTTTGAGATTGGTCTTTACTTATTTTCTGCTAGTCTGATCTTTGGAATTCTCTGAACCCCCCTTTCCATTTTTTTTCCCCTCAAATGTCTAGAGATGGTCTAGGTCTTCAGAGAATACCTTAAATATGATCTGTTTCACTGCCCGCAGGCTTTTGTGGTGATCTCTATAGCTCCTAAGTTGCCTTGGAATTGAAATGTCTAGAGTAGAAGTTGGTGAACTTTTTCTGGAAAAGCCAGATCATATTTTTGGCCATGAGGACCATACAGTCTCTGTTATAACTATTCAAGTCTGCCATTGTACATAGAAGTGGCCATAAACGATACACATAAAATGGGCATGGCTGTATTACATAAAACTTCATTTGTGGACACTGACATTTGAATTTCACATAAATTTCAATGACAGAAGTCCTTCCTTATCAGTAATTACTTTAAACGCAAATGGTTAAACTTCCCAATCAAAGACAGACTGGCAGAACAGATAAAAAACACATGATCCAATTATATGTGCCTGTAAGAGACTCACTCGAGATGGAAAGACACAAACAGGCTGAAAGTGAAAGGACAGAAAAAGATATTCCATGCAAATAGTAGCCAAAAGAGAATAGGAGTAACTATACTAACACCAGACCAAACAGATTAAATACAAAAAAGTTACAAGAGACAAAGAAGGGCATTACATGGTAAAAGATTCAATACAAGAAGATATAACAATGATTAGTGTTTACACAGCTAATGACAGATCGAAATATATGAAGCAAAACCTGATGTATTGAAAGGAGAGATAGATAGATCTACAATAATAGTTGGAGACTTCAATATACCACCCACAATGGATAGAACAACAAAAGATAAGGAAATAAAGGACTTAAACAACAATAAGCCAACTAGACCTAACAGAGATATACAGAATATTCTACCCAAAAACAGAATACACATTCTTAAGTGCACATGGGACATTTTTCAGGATAGACCACATATTAGGCCACAGATTAAGTCTCAATGTATTTAAAAAAATAGACATGCTACAAAATATGTTCTCTGACTATGAGATTGTTAGAAGTTAATAAAAGGAAAACTGGAAAATCCACAATATTGTTGAAATTAAACACACTTTTAAAAAAATGTTTATTTTTGAGAGAGAGAGTGAACATGAGCAGGGGAGGCACAGAGTGAGAGGGGGGACAGAGGATCTGAAGTGGGATCTGCATTGACAGCAGGGAGCCCGATGCAGAGCTCAAAATCACAAACTGTGAGATCATGACCTGAGGCAAAGTCAGACACCTAACTGGCTGAGCCCCAACACAATTTTTTTTTAAAGTAAGCTTTACACCCCATATGTGGCTTGAATTAATGACCCTGACCAGGAGTCACATGCTCTACTGACTGAGCCAGCCAGGCATTCCCAAATAATATACTTTTAAACAACGAATGGACAAAAGAAGAAATTGCAAAGGAACTTAGAATATATTTAAAGATGAAAACAATATGACATAACAAAGCTTTTTGGACACAGTGAAAGTAGTGCTAAAGGGAAACTTAGAGCTATAAGTGCTTACTTTAAAAAACAAAAAGAATCCCTGGGCACTGATAGCTAGCTCAGTTGGTAGAGCATGGAACTCTTTTTTTTTTTTTTTTAATGTTTATTTATTTATTTTGAGAGAGAGAGAGAGAGAGAGAGACCAAGTGAGCAGGGAAGGGGCAGAGAGAGAGAGAGAGAGAGAGAGAGAGACAGAGACAGAGAGAGAGAGAATCTTAGGCTAGCACAGAGCTTGATGCAGGGCTCAATCTCATGAACCATGAGATCATGACCTGAGCTGAAATCAAGAGTTGGGGGCTTACTGATTGAGTCACCAGGCACCAGAAGCATGCAACTCTTGATCCCAGGGTTGCAAGCTGGAGCCCCACATTGGGTATAGAGTTTACTTAAACAAACAAGCAGAACCAAAACAAAACCAGAAAGATCTCAATCAACAACATACTTTTAAAACTAAAGGATCTAGAAAAAGAAGAACATACTAAACCCAGAGCTAGCAGAAGGAAAGGAATAATAAAAGATTAGAACACAGATGAATGAAAAGGAGAATAGAAAAACAATAGAGAATGTCAATGAAACCAAAGAAAAGATAAAAGAAATGGACAAACTTTGTCTAGATGGACTAAAACAAAGAGAAAAGACTCAAATTATAAAGTCAGTAAAGAAAGTGGGGACATTACTATTACTTCTACAGAAATAAAACAGATTATAAGGGAGTACTATGAATAATTGTATACCAAAAAATTGGATAACCTAGATGAAATGAACGAATTCCTAGAAATACAAAACTTGCTAAGACTAACTTGTGAAGAAATAGAGAATCTGAAAAGACCCATAACTAATAAAAAAATTAAATAAGTAATGAAAAAAATCTCCCAACAAAGAAAAGCTCTGGACCAGATGGCTTCACTGGCTTCACCAAACATTTTAAAGAACTAATACCAATCCTTCTCAAACTTTTCCAAAAAATTGAAGAGGAGGAAACACTAACTCACTGTATGAGGCTAGCACTACCCTGATATCAAAGCCAGAAAAAGACTACAAGATAATTACAAACCAATGTCCTTTATATATACATTGATTCAAAATCCTCAATGAAATACTAGCAGCAGAATTCAGCAGCATTTTAAAAGATTATACACCATGATGCCAGGTGTGTGTTGTGATTTTCCATAACCCCTGAAATCTTGCTGCTACACAATCGTGTGAACTTTTTCTGGGGCAGGCTAGCACCCAGCTGCAGTCTCTGGGCATCAGCAGCAACACAGTCCTGCAAACGTTCCTGGGGGTGGGCCGGTCCCTGGCCATTGCTCAGTGAGACCCTCCCCCAGAAGGTCTGAGAGGGTCAAAGCTGCAGTTCCTCAGAAATGAGGGGTTGGGAAACACAGCTGCATCTGAGAAAAAACTCAGGAGGGAGGTGCTGCCTGGCAACCTGACGGCTTGGTTATGGACAGTGTAAAAGTGGGCAGTGGATGGAAGCTGGATACAAAGGACAGGTGCGTGATTGCTGGTCAGGGAGAACAGAGTTCTGATACTAGAGACTGGGTAGTTGGGTGATGCCATTTTCACCTCTCCTGCGCATGCCATACACACCTACAGGTGCCACAACAATCCATCCCAGTAAGCTAAGCAGCGCCATCTAGTGGAGAATGGAGCTGTTACACTAAGCCCCGCCCATCTGGGCCAACCTCACGCTTCAGGAACACCACAAGTCTTTCCACCTGCTTAGTTTACAGACTATAAAGTGTTTCATAGTTTGACTTCTAGGGGAAAACGATGTAATTTCAATCATATTTCAGTCTGTTCAGTAGTCCATCTATTCAATTTTCTTTTTTTTTCATTTCTTTTTTTTGTTGAATAAAGAAAAAAGTTTTTATTTTCAATTTTTATTAAAAATATTTTTCTTTAGGGGCGCCTGGGTGGCGCAGTCGGTTAAGCGTCCGACTTCAGCCAGGTCACGATCTCGCGGTCCGTGAGTTCGAGCCCCGCGTCGGGCTCTGGGCTGATGGCTCAGAGCCTGGAGCCTGTTTCCGATTCTGTGTCTCCCTCTCTCTCTGCCCCTCCCCCGTTCATGCTCTGTCTCTCTCTGTCCCAAAAATAAATAAACGTTGAAAAAAAAAAATTAAAAAAAATATATATATTTTTCTTTAATGTTTTTTCTACTATATTTTTTACTTTTTTGTAAAATTTTCAAATTCTATTTTGCTTCCATCATTTCATTTTATTCTATTTCATTGTATTCATTTTTTCAATTTTTCAAAACGTTTTCCTTTTTTTTCCTTTTTCTCCCCCACCCCCTTTTTTCTCTAATCTATCAAGCTTCTTTCAACAACCAGACCAAAACTACCTAGGATCTACCATCATGTATTTGATTTTTTGTGTGTGTTGTTTTTAATTTTTTAATTTTAATTTTTTACTTTATTAATTCCTTTTCTTCTGTCAAAATGATGAAATGAAGGGATTCACCCCAAAAGAAAGAGCAGATAGAAATGACAGCCAGGGACTTAATCAACACAGATACAAGCAAGATGTCTGAACCAGATTTTAGAATCATGATAATAAGAATACTAGCTGGGGTCAAAAATAGATCAGAATCCCTTTCTGTGGAGATAAAAGTAGTAAAAGCTAGTCAGGATGAAATATAAAATGCTGTAACTGAGCTGCAATCTTGAGTGGATGCCACAGCAGCAAGGATGGATGAGGCAGAGAAGAAAATCAATGATATAGGGGACAAACTTATGGAGAATAATGAAGCAGAAAAAGAGACTAAGGCAAAAGAACATGATTTAAGAATCAGAGAAATCAGTGACTCATTAAAAAGGAACAACAGGTGTCCCAGAAGATGAAGAGAGAGAAAAAGGGGTAGAAGGGTAATGTGAGCAAATCATAGCAGAAAACTTTCCTAACCTGGGGAAACACAGACATCAAAATCCAGGAAGCACAGAGGACTCCCATTAGATTCAACAAAAACCGACCATCAACAAGGCATATCATAGTCAAGTTCAAAAATACTCAGGCAAGAAAAGAATAATGAAAGCAGCAAGCGAAAAAAAAGTCCTTAGCCAGCAAGGGAAGACAGATCAGGTTTGCAGCAGACCTATCCACAGAAAGTTGGCAGGCCAGACAAGAGTGGCAGGATATAGTCAATGTGCTGAATCGGAAAAATATGCAGCCACAAATTCTTTATCCAGCAAGGCTGTCATTCAAAATAGAAGGAGAGATAAAGTTTCCCAGACAAACAAAAATTAAAGGAGTTTGTGACCACTAAACCAGCCCAGTGAGAAATTTTAAGGGGGACTCTCTCAGGGGAGAAAAGATGAAAATACACATACATACATACATACCAAAAGCAACAAAGATTAGAAAGGACCAGAGAACACCACCAGAAACTCCAACTCTACAAGCAACATAATGGAAATAAATTCATATCTTTCAATACTCACTCTAAATGTCAATGGACTAAATGCTCCAATCAAAAGACATAGGGTAACAGAATGGAGAAGAAAACAAGACCCATCTATATGCTGTTTGCAACAGACCAACTTTAGACCTAAAGACACCTTCAGATTGAAAGTAAGGGGGTGGAGAAGCATCTATCATGCTAATGGTTGACAAAAGAAAGCCAGAGTAGCCATACATATATCAGTGAATCTAGACTTTAAAATAAAGGTTGTAACAAGAGATGAAGAAGGACATTTTATCATAATCAAGGGGTCTATCCACCAAGAAGACCTAACAATTGTTAACATTTATGCTCCAAATGTGAAACACCCAAATATATAAATCAATTAATCACCAACATAAAGAAACTCATTGATAATACCATAATAGTAGGGAACTTCAACATCCCACTTACAGCAATGGGCAGATCATCTAAACAGAAAATCAACAAGGAAACAATGACTTTGAATGTCGCACTGGACCAGATGGACTTAACAGATATATTCAGAACATTTCATCCTAAAGCAGTGGAATATACATTCTTCTCCACTGCACATGGAATGTTCTCCAGAATAGACCACACTCTAGGACAAAAATCAGCCCTCAAAAAGTACAAAAAGATCGAGATCATACTGTGCATATTTTCAGACCACAATGCTATCAAACTCAAAATCAACCACAAGAAAAAATTTGGAAAGGTAACAAATACTTGGAGACTAAGGAACATCCTACTAAAGAAAGAATGGGCTAACCAAGAAGTTAAAGAGGAAATTAAAAAGTACATGGAAGCCAATGAAAATGATAACACCACAGCCCAAAACCTTTGGGACACACCAAAGCAGTCATAAGGTCAATCCAGACCTTCCTAAAGAAGGAAGAAAGGTCTCAGATACACAACATAACCCTACACCTTAAAGAGCTGGAAAAAGAACAGTAAATAAAACCCAAAACTACCAGAAGACAGGAAATAAAGATTTGAGCAGAAATCAATGCTATCTAAACCAAATAAGCAGAACAGATCAATTAACCAGAAACTGGTTCTTTGAAAGAATGAACAAAATTGATAAACCACTAGCCAGTTTGATCAAGAAGAAAAAGGAAAGGACCCAAAGTAATAAAATCAAGAATGAAAGAGGAGAGATCATGACCAACACAACATAAATAAAAACAATAGCAAGAGTATATTATGAGCAATTATATGCCAATAAAATGGGCAACCTGAAAGAAATGGAAAAATTCCTAGAAACATATAAACTACCAAAACAGAAACAGGAAGAAATAGAAAATTTGAACAGATCCATAACCAGTAAAGAAATCGACTTAGTAATCAAAAATCTGCCAAAAAAACAAGAGTCCAGGGCCAGATGGCTTTCCAGGGGAATTCTACCAAACATTTAAGGAAGAGTTAACACCTATTCTGTTGAAGCTATTCCAAAAAATAGAAATGGAAGGAAAACTTCCAAACTCTTTCTATGAAGCCAGCATTACCTTGATTCCAAAACCAGACAAAGACCCCACTAAAAAGGAGAACTATAGACCAATTTCCCTGAAGAACATGGATGCAAAAATCCTGAATAAGATATTAGCCAACCGGCTCCAAGAACACATTAAAAAAGTAATTCACCATGACCAAGTGGGATTTATACCTGGGATGCAGGGCCAGTTCCATATCCACAAAACAATCAATGTGATTCATCATATCAATAAAAGAAAGGACAAGAACCACATGATCCTCTCAATAGATACAGAGAAAGCATTTGACAAAATACAGCATCCTTTCTTGATAAAAACCCTCAAGAAAGTAGGGGTAGAAGGATCATAGCTTGAGATCATAGAAGCCATATATGAAAGACCCAATGCTAATATCATCCTCAATGGGGAAAAACTGAGAGCTTTCCCCCTAAGGTCAGGAACAAGACAGGAATGTCCACTCTTGCCACTGTTATTCAACATAGTATTGGAAGTCTTAGCCTCAGCAATCAGACAACACAAAGAAATAAAAGGCATCTAAATCGGCCAGGAGGAGGTCAAACTTTCACTCTTCGCAGATGACATGATACCCTATATGGGAAACCCTAAAGATTCCACCAAAAAACTACTAGAACTGATCCATGGATTCAGCAAAGTTGCAGGATATAAAATCAATGCACAGAAATCAGTTGCATTCCTATACACCAACAATGAAGCAACAGAAAGAGAAATCAAGGAATCTATCCCATTTACAATTGCACCAAAACCCATAAACTACCTAGGAATAAATGTAACCAAAGAGGGGAAAAATCTATACACTCAAAACTATAGAAAGCTTATGAAAGAAATTGAAGACACAAAAAAATGGAAAAATACTCCATGCTTCTGGATAGGAAGAACAAATAGTGTTAAAATGTCAATACTACCCAAAGCAATTTATATATTCAATGCAATCCCTATCAAAATAACACCAGAATTCTTCAGAGCTAGAGCAAACAATCCTAAAACTTCTATGGAAACAGAAAAGACCCCGAGTAGCCAAAGCAATCTTGAAAAGGAAAACTAAAGCAGGAGGCATCACAATCCCGGACTTCAAGCTGTCTTACAAAGCTATAATCATTAAGACAGTATGGTACTGGCACAAAAACAGACACTCAGATCAATGGAACAGAATAGAGAACCCAGAAATGGACCCACATGTAAATTTAATGTAAATTAAAAAAAAAAAAAAAACCAATTATACACCATGACCAAATAGAATTTATTCCTGGAATGCAAGAATGATTCAACATATGAAAATTGATCAATGTATTATGCCACATCAAGAAAATGAAAGAAAAAAAAAGGACACGATCATCTCAATAGATGCAGAAAAAGCACTTGACAAAATTCAACACTTTTTCTTGATGAAAAACACTTAGCAAACTGGGAATAGAAAAAAACCAATAAAAGCCATATATCAAAAATCCACAGCAAACATACTCAATGGTAAAAAGCTGAAAACATTTCCTCTAAGGTCAGAAACAAGGCCAGGGTTCCTGTTTTCACTACTAAAAAAAAAATTTTTTTTAATGTTTATTTACTTTTGAGAGAGAGAGACACACACACACAGAATCCAAAGCAGGGTCCAGGTTCTGAGCTGTCAGCACAGAACCTGATGCAGGGCTAGAACTCCCAAATTGTGAGACCAAATTCAGGCGCTTAACCTGACCTGAGCTGAAGTCAGGCACTTAACTGACTGAGCCTCCTAGGTGGCTCTGTTTTCACTACTTTTATTCAACAAAGTACTTGAAGTTCTAACCAGGATAATTAGTCTAGAAAAAGAAATAAATGGCATCAAAACTGGAAAGGAAGAAGTAAAATTATCTGTTTGCAGATATGATTTTATATATAGAAAACCCTGAAGATTCCACATAAACAAATGGTTAGAAATACTCAAAATGAATTCAGCAAATTAGCAGAATATACTCAGCACATAAAAGTCAGTTACATTTCTATACACGAACAATGAACAATATGAAAAGGAAATGACAAAAACAATTTCATTTATAACAGCATCAAAAAGAATAAATGTTTAGGAATTAGAACTTAACCAAGGAGGTGAGAGGTTTTTTACAATGAAAACTACAAAACATTGTCTAAAGAAATTGGTGAATTTTACAGAAACTTAATTTAATTTCACAAATAAATGGAAACACATCTGACGTTCATGGATTGGAAGATATAATATTGTTAAAATGTCAATACTCAAAAAAAAGTCAGTCCTATTCAAACTGATCTACTGACTCAGTGCAGTCCCTATCAAAATCCCAATGACTTTTTTTTTTGTTTTTGTTTTTGGCACAAATAGAAAAACTGGGGCTCAGCCAGTTAAGTGCCTAACTCTTGATTTTGGGTCAGGTCACGGATCGTGAGTTGGAGCCCCACGTTTGGCTCTGTGCTGACAGGGTGGAGCCTGCTTCAGAGTCTCTGTCTCCTTCTCTTTTTGCCTCTCCCCCGTGCTCTCTCTCTCTTTCCCTCTCTCTCAAAAATAAATAAATGTTAAAAAAAAAAACACCTGAAAAATGAAGTAAGTCACTTCATACCGTTACAGTTTTATTCAGGGTAACTTACCGACAGGGAGGGATCTGTAAGTTCAACAATGGTACATGGCCATTCTCCATCCTCATTCTGCTGTGATTCCCTGCCCAGTCCAGACCTTAATTCCCAGCTTTTATGGAGAACGGCATGGTGGTGAGATCACAGCGTAGTTATCTAAAGTGGCATCATCTGTGTGCAAGAGGATCTCTACTAGTTACCTGAAGTGGAGTCTTCTGTCTTCCACTTTAGGAAAGATCAGAACAAACCTTCCTGAGTTTTGGTCAGGGCATACATTAACTTCTATGGGGCCTGGAACATGTAGCCCCAAGAGGTCATTGAGCATGAAAAAGATGGAATTACTGTTATCAGCACTCCTACAAAAAGGAATAAAACTGGAAGACTCACACTTTCTGATTTTAAAACTTACTACAAAGCTACAGTATTCAAAAGTGTGGTACTGGCGTTAAGACAGACATGTGGACCAATGAAACAGAATGAGGATTCCAGGCGCACCTGGGTGGTTCAGTGGGTTAAGCCTCTGACTTGGGCTCAGGTCATGATCTCACGGTTTGCAAGTTCAAGCCCTGTGTCAGGTTCTGTGCTGACAGCTCAGAGCCTAGAGCCTGCTTCAGATTCTGTGTGTGTCTCTCTCTCTTCCCCTCCCAGCTTGCTGTCTGTCTCTCTCTCTCTTTCTCTCTCTCTCAAAAATAAATAAAACACTAACATTTTTTTTAAAGATTCCAGAAATAAATCCTTGCAGATATAGTCATGTCATTTTTGACAAGGGTGTCAAGACCATTCCCTGGGGAAAAGGACAGTCTTTTCAGCAAGTGGTGCTGGAACAAATGGATATTCACATACAAAAAATGAAGTTGGACCCTAACCTAACACCATATACATAAATTAACTCAAAATGGATCAAAGACTTAAACATAAGACCTAAGCCAATAAAACTCTCAGGAGGAAACTTAGGACAAAATATTCACAACATTGGATTTGGCAATGATTTCTTGGATATGACACCAAAGTCACAGGTAACAAAAAAAAAAAAAAAAAGACAAATTTGACTTAATGAAAATTAAAAATGTGCATTAAAAATGCTATTAACAGAATAAAAAGGCAATCCATAGAATGAGAGAATATATCTGCAAATTATATATCTGATAAACAGTTAATATCCAGAACTCCTAAAACTCAACAACAACAAAAATGGACAACCTTATTTAAAAATGGGCAAAGGACTTGAATGGACATTTCTCTAAAGAAGACATACAAATGGCTAGCAATCACATGAAAGAATGCTCCACATCACTCATTTTTCAGGAAATGCAAACCTAAACTACAATGAGGTACCACCTCACACCCATTAGGATGGCTACTATCAAAAACCCAGAAAACAACCAGTGTTGTTGATGCTGTGAAAAAAAGGGAACTCCCATCCACTCTTGGTGGGAATGTAAAATGGTATAGCCACTGTGGAAAACAATATGACAGTTCCTCAAAAAATTAAAAATGGAATTACCACATGGTCCAGTAATTTCCCTTCTGGGTATATACCCAAAGAACTGAAAGCAGAATGCTGAAGAGATGTTTAAAAAATTTTTTTTTCAACGTTTATTTATTTTTGGGACAGAGAGAGACAGAGCATGAACGGGGGAGGGGCAGAGAGAGAGGGAGACACAGAATCGGAAACAGGCTCCAGGCTCTGAGCCATCAGCCCAGAGACCAACGCGGGGCTCGAACTCACGGACCGCGAGATCGTGACCTGGCTGAAGTCGGACGCTTAACCGACTGCGCCACCCAGGCGCCCCTGAAGAGATGTTTAAACACCCATAGTCACAGTAGCATTATTCATAATAGCGAAATATGGAAGCAATCCCAGAGTCCATTGATGGATAAATGGATAAACAAAACGGGATATATACACATATATATGTATATATATGTATATGTGTGTGTGTGTGTGTGTGCGCGCGTGTGTGTGTATACATGCATATATATACAGTGGACTGTTAGTCAGCCTTAAGAAGGAAGGAGATTCTGCAGTATGCTATGACATGAATGAATCTTGGGGACATTAAGCTAAGTGAAACAAGCTAATAACATAAGATGGCTACTGTATTATTCCACTTATATAAAATACTTAGAAGAGTCAAAATCATAGAGACAGAAAGTAGAATGGTTGCTGTCAGGGCTGGGGGAAGGGGACAATGGATGGTTATTGTTTAATGGGCATATCTTTTAAGTTTTAAAAGATGAAAGGAGTTCTGGAGATGGATCGTGGTGATGGTTGCTAACAATATGAATGTATTTAATACCACACAAGGATACACTTAAAATGATTAAGATGGTAACTGTTATGTGTATTTTACCACAATAAAAAATATCTGCAAAAGAAAATTGGACTAGCATGACCTCGCACATCTAAATGAGTGAAAAAACTGTCAGTAAATGAAAGAACACATTTACCTGGTCCCTCATTTTCTAAAAGAGCTATTGACACTTGCTCTTATGTTGCAACTGAGTCCTCTGTCTCCATATTTTCTTGTTCTTCTAGATAAGACCATGACAGGTCACAGTGGGTAAGTCAAGGTCATTTCTATCACCTGGCCTGGTCAGAGGGATATTGTGTGATTAACTGATTGGTCCACTGAATCACTAACCAGGTGACTTCCAGATCTTTGGCTATTTGGCATTATGATAATCGGCCAAGAGTTTTTTTCTGGATACTTTGGACAATTTAGATGTAGTTTGAAAGTCTTTCCTGGTTCTGTTTTAATTTTAAAAAAATTGCTGATTGAGTGAAATATTAATAAGGATGAGGTAAGGCTCCTGCGATAAAGTAATCCATTAACAAATCCATGATTTAAAGGATTAGAGGTTTATTTTCTTCTCACTTAAAATTCCGATGTGAACGTTGGTAGGTGATTCATCTCCCTGATGTGAGCAAAGCGATCCAAGTGGCTAGAGGCTTGGGAAATTATGACTGAAGCCATGGATGGAGGGTGGTAGGGTAGCATTATACTGGTATTCCCCAATTTTTCTGGAATAATCCCCCTCCTCCTAGATAGGGCATTACTCCTCATATTCAACATTTGTGTAGAGTGTGCTTTCTCCTGAGAGGTGGATCGGAAAAGTATAAAACAGCTCTGGCCAATTTATTGCGGTTAAATATAGCACTAGAAGCTTCTTAGTAGAATTACATCCAGTTCAGCTTAAGCCAACATATATATATATATTTTTTTTTTTAATTTTTTTTTCAACGTTTATTTATTTTTGGGACAGAGAGAGACAGAGCATGAACGGGGGAGGGGCAGAGAGAGAGGGAGACACAGAATCGGAAACAGGCTCCAGGCTCTGAGCCATCAGCCCAGAGCCCGACGCGGGGCTCGAACTCACGGACCGCGAGATCGTGACCTGGCTGAAGTCGGACGCTTAACCGACTGCGCCACCCAGGCGCCCCAAGCCAACATATATTTTTGAACGTTTGCCACACGCAGCAGAAGCTGAGAGGTGTGGTAGCAATGGTGAGGCAGGAAGTCCCTGGGCCTGTAGTTACTTGTTTTCTCTGGTGGCCTTTCCACCTGCTGTTATTCTCTTCAGAGCGGACTTCACTTCCTGGTTCCTCAGGGTATAGATGAGGGGGTTCAGTAATGGAGTGACAACAGTGTAAAACACAGCCACTGCCCCATCCAGGGGACTCTTGGAGCCAGCCCTGAGGTAGGTGAAAATGCAGGGGACATAGTAGACTGTGACCACGGTTAGGTGGGAGCCGCAGGTGGAGAAGGCTCGGCGCCGCCCATCAGCAGTGCGTATCTTGAGGATGGCGCGGACTATGCAGGCGTAGGAGAGCAGAATTAACATGAAGCAACTGGCAGCCACCACCCCAATGTCCACAAAGGTCACAAGCTCATTGACGGTCGTGTCAGCACAGGCCAGTCTCAATACTGCAGGGATGTCACAGATAAAGTAATCCACTTGGTTGGGCCCACAGTATGGCAGACGGAAGGTCAGGGTGGCCTGGACAGACCCATGGATGGAGCCGGCCACCCAAGCCCCAGCCACGAGGATGGTGCATAACCTCCCATTCATGAGCACGGGGTAGCGCAGGGGCTGGCATATTGCCAGGTACCTGTCGTAGGCCATCAAGGTGTAGAGGAAACACTGGGTACTGCCCAGGAAGTGAAAGAAATACAGTTGAGCCACACAGCCACCAAAGGGCATTGCCTTGCTGGCAGGAGTAAAATCCAATATTAGCCGAGGGACAATGACTGAGGAGAGCCACATGTCCAGGAATGAGAGCACGCCCAGAAGAATGTACATGGGGCGAGCGTGGAGCTTTGGGTCAGCCCACACGGTGAGCAGAATGAGCAGGTTCCCCAGCTGAGTCAGGATGTAAATGATGAAGAAGACCAGGAAGAGGAGGGTCCTCAGACTGGGGGGGTGAGGTAAGCCCAGGAGAATGAAGCCTGTCACGATGGTGTCCAGGGATGTGTTTTTGGTCTCTCTCATGTCTTTCTGTAGTATGTCGGGATGAGTGGTGAAGTCAGACAAGGGAAATATCCACAGGAGGTGGTGAGAGAATGGTTTCATCTCATGACCAGAGTCTAGGGGGGATACAGAGGACTTCTTTATTTTAAAGTAGAAAGCATTTGCCATCAGTCATCTGGGTTTGCTCTGCAAGACAAGCCCTCAGAGGCTGGTTGATTTCTAGATGTCCTGACATGCTCCTTCTATGGGAGATACTATTTCAAGTATTGGAAGCCAAGGCACAAGGTTATGTCTTAATAACAGTGTTCGTGAATATGATGGGTGTGTAACCCCAAGGGAGACCACAGAGAAATCGATTTTGGAGCAATGTGGACCAGTTACTCCATAATTACCATCCCTATTGTTGGAATGGACTTCTCAAAATGTTTCTTGTAGATCTACAAGAATCTTTGAAATCTAACCCTTATATATTTCTATAATCTTCTTTCTTTGGTTCCCTCAGAGCACCAAGGACCTTCTGGCCCCACTTCTGGAGTATACTGATTCATCTCAACACAGTCTCATTCCTCAGGACTCACTTGGCTGTCACTTCCTTTGGGAAGAGTTTTTCTCCCTTAGAAGACAATCTTCTTGGAGATACGAATTTATATTGTAAACGGCAGTTGCAGCACAGTGTGATGAGAGCTATTTGCCTAAATGCTCCCTGGTTTCTTCTATTAGATTATAAGCTCCTTCAGAGCACAGACCAAGTCTTTTTTGTTCTTTTATTGTATCTGCAGCACCTGCCACAGTGTTTGGCAACAGTAAGGTAATTAATAAATGTTGGCTGGTTGTCTGACTGAATGGGTTTGCCAACTTGGGTTAGTCCTGCATCCTGTTTCCCTGTGTGATCACATCTCTCCTGCTTTGTGTCACAAAGTCAGCACTGACGGGTGAGGGGACTGGCCACATACTTCAGCAGTGTGAGTCTGTCCCCAGCGTAAACAAAGTCAAAGGCATCACCCATGTTTTCTGTTTGCCTTAGAATGTTATTTAACTTTATTGATTGACCTCAGTAGTTTATTGGTTTTGGTGATTTGGATTATAACAGATTGATTTTTATAGGATTTCACCTTTGGTGTGTTATTATTTTAAGATCTTATTTGACTTTCAACAAATGAGATTCTCAAAAACACTTTAAAGGTATTAAACACCTGAGCACCATATTATTTAAAACCTCCCTTTGATGAATGGTTTGTTCAAAAAAAAAAGTTTTTTTCTCCAAATAGTGTTTTAGGTATCTTTACCTAGGCTTAAACTAAAAGATCTTGTAATTCTTTTTTTTTTTTTTTTTCAACGTTTATTTATTTTTGGGACAGAGAGAGACAGAGCATGAACGGGGGAGGGGCAGAGAGAGAGGGAGACACAGAATCTGAAATAGGCTCCAGGCTCTGAGCCATCAGCCCAGAGCCCGACGCGGGGCTCGAACTCACGGACCGCGAGATCGTGACCTGGCTGAAGTCGGACGCTTAACCGACTGCGCCACCCAGGCGCCCCAAAGATCTTGTAATTCTTAAGAAATAACAACAACAACAAAAAATTTTAAACTGATAGGAGGTTAAAAGGTTAGTTATACGGAGGTGGGAACATCAACAGATCTAACTGCTGGAATGTCGTTAAAAATGTAGGGGTGTCTGGGTGGCTCAGTCGGTTAAACGTCCAACTTCGGCTCAGGTCATGATCTCGTGGTCTGTGAGTTCGAGCCCCGCATTGGGCTCTGTGCTGACAGCTCAGAGTCTGGAGCCTGTTTCAGATTCTGTGTCTCCCTCTCTCTCTGACCCTCCCCCGTTCATGCTCTGTCTCTCTCTTCTCAAAAATAAATAAATGTCGGGGCGCCTGGGTGGCACAGTCGGTTAAGCGTCCGACTTCAGCCAGGTCACGCGGTCCCGTGAGTTCGAGCCCCGAGTTGGGCTCTGGGCTGATGGCTCAGAGCCTGGAGCCTGCTTCTGATTCTGTGTCTCCCTCTCTCTCTGCCCCTCCCCTGTTCATGCTCTGTCTCTCTCTGTCCCCCAAAAAATAAGTAAACGTTGAAAAAAAAATTTAAAAATAAATAAATGTCAAAAAAATTTAAAAAATGCTTTTATAAACATTAATCTCAAACATATACATACATATATGTAAAGATTTTATTTTATTTATTTTGAAGACTTTATTTATTTATTTATTTATTTATTTATTTATTTATTTATTATTTATTTGTTTTAAGTAGGCTTTAAGCTCAACATGGGGCTTGAACTTACAACCCTGAGATCAAGAGTTGCGTGCTCTACTGACAGACCCCACCAGGCACCCCCAGTCTCAAACATATTTTATCTTCATCATTATTTAAAAAGAACTAAGTGGATATAATAATATCCGGTAGTGATTAATATTACTCAATGTCTCGTGTTCTATAGAATCCATAGAAATATTAATAATAGACTTTGCCCACAAAGAGAAAAATATATTCACTATTACCTGATTTTCAGAAGGAAGAATAATTTCTTTCAGGAAGGATGGATGGTACTTTCTATGGCTAGAACAGAAAGGGAAGACAAAATTTGAGAGCATGTGTATGATACCAATTATGAAACCTTATTTTGTGTCAGCTAGAGGAGATACATATTACAGATATGCTCCTATCTTAGGCAAATGATGTCTTTCTAGAATTTTTCATGAAAATCAAATTTTCATAAATCAATTCATATCAGCATTATACTAAAAAGTTATTTGGGGAACATCCATAATGAATCTCTATGGATAGTAAAAAAAAAGAAAAACCTCAGTTCATCTTTCTTCTCCCAGCTGTGGTGCACACATCTGAATGCACTTTCCCAAAGGACCTGCTGGGAGAAGGCTGGAAGGCATACCTCTCTCTGTGTGGCTCTGGGTGTTCTGGCTGGCCTGCATGGGAACAGGGGGGCTGCAGTGGTGGGTCTGAGGGAGAAGTTCCTTTTCCAGGCAGAGTCAGCAGAAGAAAGTGGTTTTGATTTGAGGTGGTGTAAGGTAGAATCTCTTGGAGAGGCAGGGATTGCCTGCAGAAGCACTAAGCTGCGAGTCTAAGAGAGACTTTTAGAAAAGAGAACAGCCTTTTCTCTTTTTAATTATTTATGTGTTTATTACTATTATTATTTTTCAAATGATCCTTCCAAATTTCATTTATTTTTATTTTTTAATGCTTATTTATTTTTGAGAGAGACAGAGAGAGGGAGCAGGTGGGGGAGGGGTGGAGAGAGAGGAAGACAGAGGATCCAAAGTGGGTTCCACACTGACAGCAGAGAGACTGATTCGGGGCTCAAACTCACAAACTGTGAGACCATGACCTGAGGCGAAGTTGAAGGCCTAACCAACTGAGCCATGCAGTTGCAACCCCCCTTTAAAAACTTTTTTAGGGGTGCCTGAGTGGCTCAGTCAGTTAAGCGTCTGACTTCGGCTCAGGTCATGATCTCACAGTTTGCGGGTGGAGCCCCGTGTCGGGCTCTGTGCTGACAGCTCTGAGCCTGGAGCCTGCTTTGGATTCTGTGTCTCCCTCTCTCTCTGCCCCTCCCCTGCTCACACTCTGTCTCTCTCTCTCTCTCAAAAATAAATAAACATTAAAAAATATTTAAAAACTTAAAAAAATGTTTATTTATTTCTGAGACAGAATGCGAACAGGGGAGGGACAGAGAGAGGGAGTCACAGAATCTGAAGCAGGCTCCAAGTTCTGAGTTGTCAGGACAGAGCCTGACATGGGGCTTGAACTCACAAGACATGAGATCATGACCTGAGCTGAAGTAGGATGCTTTCCCAGCTGCCCCTTCTTTTTTTTTTTTTTAAAGCCTATTTATTTATTTTGAGAGAGAGAGAGAGAGAGAGAGAGAGAGAGCGAGCGCACAAGCAGGGGAAGGGCAGAAAGAGAAAGAGAGAGAGAGAGAATTCCAAGCAGGCTCCGCACTGTCAGCACAGAGCCCGATGTGAGGCTCGAACTCATGAACCATGAGATCATGACCTGAGCTGAAACCAAGAGTCAGACACTTAACGGACTGAGCCAACCAGGTGCCCCTTTTTTCTCTTTTCTAGAGATAAAGGAGCCCGCCTAGAAAAAAAAGAAGAAAACTAACTGAATAATTTTTCCTCTTAATTTATCTGTGATTTTTTATCATAGAGTTGTTAATTTTTTGAAGTTGTGTCACTTAAGCTATTTAAATTGAGGAGTGAAGCAAGCTAAGATTCATCAATTAAAAACATTTTAAGTATCCACATGGTGGCTAACGTGATATAGATTAAAACATTTCTTGTTTTAAATAGTTTTTGGTATTGTTAAGGCCATCATATAAAATAGTTGCACTTTAGTTTTTATGTTTATTTTTTTAAAACTTAAAAAAAAATTTTTAATGTTTACTTTTTTTTTTATTTTTTTTTCAACTTTTATTTATTTTTGGGACAGAGAGAGACAGAGCATGAACGGGGGAGGGGCAGAGAGAGAGAGGGAGACACAGAATCGGAAACAGGCTCCAGGCTCTGAGCCATCAGCCCAGAGCCCGACGCGGGGCTCGAACTCACAGACCGCGAGATCGTGACCTGGCTGAAGTCGGACGCTTAACCGACTGCGCCACCCAGGCGCCCCTAATGTTTACTTTTGAGAGAGAGAGAGAGACGGAGACACAGAATCCGAAGCAGGCTCCAGGCTCCGAGCTGTCCACATAGAGCCTGACATGGAGCTCGAACTCATGGACTGTGAGATCATGACCTTAGCAGAAGTCAGATGCTTAACTGACTGACCCACCCAGGTGCTGCTTTTAAAACTTTAAAAAAGTATTTATTTATTTATTTTGAGAGACACAGAGAGAGAGAGAGAGCTGGGGAGGTGAGGGCAGGGCGGGGGAGAGGGAGAGAGAGAATCCCAAGAGGTTAAGCGCTGTCAGCATAGAGCCTGATGCAGGGCTCAAACTCATGAACCATGAGATCATGACCTGCACTGAAATCATGAATCAGATACTCAACTGAATGAGCCACCTAGGCATCTCTAACATAGTTGCACTCTAATATCAAAAATATATAATTAAAGAAAAGAAGAAGCTAGTGATACCACTGATATAATCAATATTTAAAGCAGCAAATAATTAGGTGCAGGGGCTTTGGTCTGGAAATTCAAGGGAAAGGCTTCTAGGGATGGAATGGAAGAGGACGGCATGAAGAGAGCCAAGTCAGGGAGGGTGCAACCCTCTTTCCAGGGTCAAGTGGAAGTCATCCTCCTTACAGGATCAGACAGGAAGTCATAGGTTGTTAGGAAGCAAACTCACTTTGAGGCCTTTTCAGACAGTGTCTCTTTCATTTGTAAAAAATCAGATTATTTCAGAGGTTTGGCCTCTTTCTGGCATGCCTACACTGAACTGGGGTTCTGTATAGGGCACCCTAGGGTTGAGGACCTTCTCCAAGCAGAGCAGATACACATCACTAAGGCTGAGGCATGAGGAATGACCCAGATTTGAGCTGTTCATCCTCGCTTGCCTTTAGGACAAGACTCAGACCACAGCCCTTTGAGGCCATGAGGCAGCCTGGGCAGAGGCAGAGCATGGAGAATGAACAGAGTTTGGATGCAGTGGGGAGACATAACCCATGTTTTATTCTAATTATCCCATCAGCATCCTTCCACTGTAAATGAAAAAAACAAACAAAGAAACAAAAAACAACAACCAAAAAACAAAACAAGTGTGTTTGTTAAGAAACTTTAACAAGTTTGTATCGGGGCACCTGAGTAGCTTAGTGAGTTGAGTGCCTGACTCTTGGTTTCTGTTCAGTTTGTGAAACAGGGTTGTGGGATGGAGCCCTAAGTCAGGTTCCAAGCTGAGTGTGGAGCCTGATTAAGACTCTCTCTCTCTTTCTATCTCTCTCCTTCTCCCTCTGCCCCTCTACCCTGCTTGTGTGCTCTCTCTCTCCAAAATAAAAAAATAAAAAATAAAAAAAGTGTTATCCTAAAAAGCAAAGGAAAGAAAAGCAAAGGAAAGAAAAGAAAAGAAAAGAAAAGAAAAGAAAAGAAAAGAAAAGGTATGCAATGGAAGGCCTTCCAGCCTTCGAGGAAGTTGACTGTGTGTGCTCATCACTGGAAGAAAAAGGGTTAACATGTCCATCCCTGACTATGTTTGCTCAGTAACACTGATACAGCATTTATAGTACCTTATTATCTCTCCCCAAATATAGAAAAGACAAATGTTTAAAACTCTTTTTCTCAATTTAGAGAAGAAAGCTCCCAAATCTGGAGAAAGGCTGATTTAATTCAACATTAATATGCTTAATGTGTTAACATTGTGACTAGAGGGTGAGGTAAGAAAGAAGGTGGGGGAAAGAGACACATTACATACAGTTTTTGACAAAGTTACTGAAACTCTTAAGGTGTGGAAATTAAGTCTTTGCTCCTATTGTGAATTGGCCTGCTATTAGAATGCTTCCCTCGTTGGACTCACGTGGACACAACAACAAAACATCGGAGGAGGCTGGTCTTTCTCTGGTCGAATGAGTGTGTGAGGAAGGTGTCCTTCAGAGCATCCCCTTGGCTTGCGGTGATAGATAACCAGGTCTCTGCTTTGGAATGGAATTAAAATCTTCCAGGGGAACGAAACATTGACCCTTCTAACAGCCTATGAGATCCTCTGCCCTTGGACGCTCTTTACAGATTGAGACTTCTCTACTCAAGTGTCTTGAACTTACATCAATTGCATTATGAGCCAGATCTTCCTTGACTGAGGGTTTCTTTCTTTCTTTTTTTTTTTTTGTTTGTTTTTTAAACACTATCAAGAGATTTGTAGAGAACTATTTATCTCTTGGGAGTTCTACCCTGAAACATTGCCCCCATGAGAGCTACACTCCCCTGATCCTCATTATTTTTTGTTTTGACAGCAAACAGGAATCATTTCTACATGTAGAAAGTGAGCTGTGAAGAACGTGATCTGTTCGGGTGACCTCCAATTTCTGTGATTCCTTTCTTTGAAGTGTTGGGATCACACTTTTATCCACATGATACTCAGAAATGCATTGAAAATGTACCTAACTTTTGGGACGCCTGGACGGCTCAGTCAGTTAAGTGTCCAACCCTTGATCTCAGCTCAGGCCTTGATCTCAGGGTCATGATTTCAAGCCACGCATCAGGTTATGTGCTGGGTGGGAAGCCTACTTGAAAACAAGAAAAAGAGGGGTGCCTGGGTGGCTCAGTCGGTTAAGCAGCCGACTTCGGCTCAGGTCATTATCTCACGGTCTGTGAGTTTGAGCCCCGCATCGGGCTCTGTGCCGACAGCTTGGAGCCTGGAGCCTGTTTCAGATTCTGTGTCTCTCTCTCTCTCTGAACCTCCCCCGTTCATGCTCTGTCTCTCTCTGTCTCAAAAATAAATAAACGTTAAAAAAAATTAAAAAAAAAAGAAAACAAGAAAAAGAAAATGGGCTTAATTTTTAATGATTGAGCTGATTTTTCTTACATGTTCCCACCTCTCTAGATACTGACAGAAAAAAAAAATCCCTTGAATTTAGGTCAGTTAAATACAGTTTAGTCACTATCAGTTTGAAGTCTTGGATGACCCCATTCTTCTTATGGCATGGAGAAAGAGGATGGTTTCAAATTGTTGGAGTGCTCCTTGGATATTTGCTCTTGACTTTGTGGGGGTGTGGCAGTTCTGGTAGGCTTCTTGGACCACGCAGGTGAAGATGTCCCCATCTGGAATTGCACGTGGCGTGACTTGTTCTCCTCAGACTGATTTGGCATCAGTTGTGTGCTGAAGTTGGTTTGTACTGGCTTCCAATACCCTACCGCTAAATTTTCAAAAATTTTATGAGCTCTTTGTTAAGTTTGCAATTAAATTTAAATATAAACTTGCAATTGGACATGTATTTTCAATTAAATATATTAGAAATGAAATAATACTCAAATGATCACTTTCTAATTATTTTTCTTTAAATTTTTTAAAAAAGATTTCACTAAAAATATTTTATTTTTATTTAAAATTTTCTTTAATGTTTTATTTATTTTGGGGGAGGGGCAGAGAGAGAGGGAGACAGAGGATCCAAAGCGGGCTCTGCGCTGAGAGCAGCGAGCCCGACGTGGGGCTTGAACTCGAGAACCGTGAGATCATGACCTGAGCTGAAGTTGGATGCTCAACCGACTGAGCCACCCAGGCGCCCCCCAAAATGATTTTATTTTTAAATAATCTCTACACCCAACACGGGGCTTGAATTTTAACCCCTAGATCAAGAGTCACATGCTCTACCAATTGAGTCAATCAGGCTCCCCATTTTTCTATGTTTACTAGTATCTGTGAGGTTATTTACATCTATCCAATCTTTATGGTGGAAAACACCATACAATGGTGTACTGCCCTTACCAATTTTATACACAATGGTGTCATGTTGGAGTTTGAAATTGACTATAGTAGGAGTATTTAAACGCTGAAAATTTTGTGGTTCCTGGGTGGCTCAGTGGGTGAACATCTGACTCTTGATTTCGGCTTGGATCATGACCTCACGGTTTGTGACTTCAAGCCACGTGTGGGGCTCTGTGCTGACAGTGCAGAGCCTGCTTCGGATTCTCTCTTCCTCTCTCTCTACCCGTCACCTGCTGCTTCTCATCTGGACCACTTAATAAAGCATAGACCTAGATGAATGGTATCAGGGCTTTATTTATTTAGCAAGGGGTTAATCATATTTTGAGCAATGTTTGGTAAGAAAGAAAGCTAGTTTCAGATAGAGGAACAGAGTCTCATAAGGAATTTTGCCACTTTGCCAAGTTTTACATGATGCCAGTTGTAAAATGAGATAGTTCAAGAGGACTAGATGCTTTTAAAGCTTTCCTTTGTTTCTAAATTTTTATATTAAAATTTTTTTAAAGTTTTATTTACTTAAGTAATCTCTATATCCAACATGGGGCTCAAACTCATGACCCCAAGATCAAGAGTCATATGTTTTTCTGACTGAGCCATCCAGGCACCCCTAAATTTCTATATGTTTGATAGAGAAAAACCATATTAATCATTTGGGGACATAGGTGAGAATGTGTGTAAATAAAATGGCAATGGTTTTATGGTGCCACAAGATGGCAGTATTATATCTATTATAACTAGGCACTATATTCCACCCACATGCAGTAAGTAGAAAATAATTATTCCAGAGCATTCACAAGGGAAACAAATTGCCTTTAACTTTTTCTTTTGCTTTCAGCTTGTTTATTTTCATCTTTATCCCAGTTGCATGAAGTTTATTACAATTTTCTCATCACTGACACTAATAATTTGTTTCCCGTTTTCTACCAGGTTTTAGAAAACATGAGAAAAATGAACAAACATGCTGTTTGGACAAAGTCGAGTAAGGTGAGGAGGCAGGCGGCAACCCCTACACATTTGCTCTCCATCTGTTGTTGCACAAAAGCCTGCTGTTGTTCAAGAGACTTAATTCCATGTACACAGGAATTTTAACGCACACTTACGAAATCAAGGAAAGCCTGTAGTCAACATGGGCTCAGCAGTAGCTTTAACAATCTTCATTCCACAGGCCATCCATGAGGGAAGATGATTCTGACCCTGTGTGACAAGAACGAGCAGCAAAGATTCAAATTCCCAGTCAGACAGGAGATTCCAAAAACAAAATTGTGATCACAGCAGGGCTCAATAAATACCCCCCTTTTTGTGCATAATACATCGAACTTAAGTGTAGTGAAATTCTCCAAAATCTATCAACATAGGTTTAAATAAATTTTAAAAAGAATAGCTTTACTGAGGTTAATTCAAATACAGTTCACCACCCTTTCAGAGTGTACAACTCAGTAGTTGTTGGTGTGCTTACAAGGCTGTGTGTTGATCACCAATTCCTGAACATTTTCACCGCTCCAAAAAGAAATCCCATACTCATTAGCAGCCTTTCTCTTTTTTCTTTTAAATGCTTATTTATGCATTTTTGAGAGAGAGAGAGAGAGAGAGAGAGAGGGAGAGAGAGAGAGAGAACACAAGTAGGGGAAGGGCAGAGAGAGAGAGAGAGGGAGACACAGAATCCGCAGCAGGCTCCAGGCTCTGAGCTGTCAGCAAGGAGCCCAATGCAGGGCTCAAACTCACGAACTGTGAGATCACGACCTGAGCTGAAGTCGAACGCTTAACCAACTGGGACGCCCAGGCTCCCCTAGTAATATCTCTTCACCTTCCTTCCTTACCCCTCCTGCACCCCAACCCCTGGTAACCACTAATCTACTTTCTGTCTCTATGGATTTGCCTTTTATGAACATTTCATATAAATGGATCGTATAAAATGTGGCCTTTTGTGTCTGGCTTCTTTTACTTAGCATAATGTTTTCAAGCTCCATCCACGTTGTGGCAGGTATCAGAACTTCATTCCTTTTTATGGCTGAATGCTATTCCATTTTATGGATATACTGTAATTTGTTTATCCGTTTATCAGTTGATGGGCATTTTGGTTTTTATACTTTTTGGCTGTTTGAATAATGTTGCTATGACCATTCACGCGCACATTTTTGTGTGGACATGTGGTTTTATTTCTTTTGGAATATCCATAAGAGTGTAACTCCTGGGTCATATGCTCTATGTTGAATATTTTGAGGGACTGCCAGATTTTTCTCAGTGGCTGTATTATTTTGCATTCCCACTGGAAATGTACGAGGGGTCCAATTTCTCTACATCTTCAATAACACTTGTTATTGCCCATCTTTTTAAAAATGTTTATTTACTTGTTTTTTAGAGAGAGAGAGAGAGAGAAAGGAGGGCAGAGAAAGAGAATCCCAGGCAAGCTCCACACTGTGAGTACAGAGCTTGATGTGGGGCTCAAACCCATGAACCATGAGATCAAGACCCCAGCAGAAACCAAGAGTCAGATGTTTGAGTCACCCAGGCAACCCATCCATCTTTTTTATTATTGCTGCCTTTGACAGTAAATGAGGCCAATAGGTTTGGAAAAATATTATCAGATCACAGGAAATTTCTTTCTGAGGTATCTTGGTAAATGGTTTAAGATATGGTTGAAGTTTTTCCTTTTTCCTTTCTTTTTTCTTTAATTCTCATTTTCTTCCTCCCTTATTTCCCCCTTCTCTTCTTTCTTTTCAGTTCTCTCTCTTTTTTAAAATTGTTGTTCTTGTTTTTTAAGTAATCTCTGTATGTAGCGTGGGGCTCAAACTCACGATCCCAAGGTCAAGAGTCCCATGCTCTTCTGACTCAGACAGCCAAGTACCCCTGGATCTGTCATTTAAATTAAATAATGAAGCTTATTCATTTTCACATTAAGTAGTAAAGGTGTGCAGGGAAAAAAAATCTTTCCTCATTCCATTCTCAGTGGAGCCCCTAACGTAACCAATGTTATTAGTGTGTCCTACACTTTTTTTTTTAATGTTTATTTATTTTTGAGACAGAGAGAGACAGAGCACGAATGGGGGAGGGTCAGAGAGAGAGGGAGACACAGAATCTGAAACAGGCTCCAGGCTCTGAGCTGTCAGCACATAGCCCAATGCGGGGCTCGAACTCACGGACCATGAGATCATGACCTGAGCCGAAGTCGGACACTTAACCGACTGAGCCACCCAGGCGCCTCTATCCTACACTTATTAAAGGTTTTATGTATACGTATATATGTATATAATATATACATTATATACATATGCATATAATATAATATATACACATAAAACCTTTAAAAAGTGTATATATAATATTATATATATGTATGTATATAATATAATACATATAATATATATTATCATTATAATATACATTATAGTGATATATATACGTATTATATATATAATACATATATATAATACGTATATATATGTATATATAATACATATATATAATACGTGTGTATATATATATATATATATATATATATATATATACACACGTATTATACACACACACACACACACACACACACAAATACACGTATAAGGGACACCTGACTGGCTCAGTGGGAAGAGCATCTGACTCTTGACAGGGTCATGAGTTCAAGCCCCACATTGGGTGAAGAGATTACTTAAATAAATAAAACTTAAAAACATGTATATAGTACATATATTGATAAAGATAAGACCAGTTAACACCCTCACTCTGCAACTGGCTTTTGAAATTTTTTTTTTTAGAGAGAGAGAGCACAAACCGGAGCGAGGAAGAGGGGCAGAGGGGGATAGGGGCAAAGGGACAGAGGGGCAGAGGGGTAGAGAGGGAGAGAGAAAGATTCCTAGGCAGTCTCCAGACTCAGCACAGAGCCCTACATGGGGCTTGATCCCATGACTCTGGGATCATGACCTGAGCTGAAATCAAGAGTTGGACACTAAGTCGACTGAGCCACCCAGGTGCCCCCGTCTTGAATTTTTTGAAGACTATTTCTATATTAACTGTTGCAAAAATACTTAAAGCATAGCCAAATTCCCTTCTCTCTTTTAAAATTTTCAAAAAAGTGTTTATTTATTTTTGAGAGAGACAGAGACAGAATGCGAGTGGGTTAGGGGCAGAGAGAGAAGAAAGCACAGAATCCCAAGCAGGCTCCAGGCTCTGAGCTGTCTGCACAGAGCCTGATGCAGGGGTTGAACCCACCAGCTGTGAGATCATGACCCAAGCCGAAGTTGGATGCTCACCCGACTGAGCCACTCAGGCGCCCCCCTTCTCTCTTTAACTTTCTTTTTTTTTTTTTTTTAACGTTTTATTTATTTTTGAGACAAAGAGAGACAGAGCATGAACGGGGGAGGGGCAGAGAGAGACGGAGACACAGAATCGGAAGCAGGCTGCAGGCTCTGAGCCATCAGCCCAGAGCCTGACGCGGGGCTCGAACTCACGGACCGCGAGATTGTGACCTGAGCCCAATCGGACGCTTAACCGACTGAGCCACCCAGGCGCCCCTCCCTTTAACTTTCAAAACATATACGACACACAAACACATGTTCAATGTGCTTACACACGCACACTACCTGAAGATGATTCCTTTCTATTTTATTGTGTCATGCAAAAGGGAAACTATTAACATTGTCACATTGACTACTTTTTGCCTTTGCCTTGTGTTATTCTTCCTATTCTTGTCATCTCTTGTTCTTTACACACCATTCTACTGTTCAGTGTTCACAGAATCTCCTGGACTACAGCCTGTGGATTCACCAGTAGAAAACGTTCCTGCGAGGACGCTGCTCTAAGGGAACCTGCAACTTCTCCTGCGGAAGCTGAAAGTCACCTGTCAAGAGAGGAGCTTCCCACCCTGGTGTTTCTTCTGGGTTTTGCATCCACATTGGGTTTTCCTCCCTCAGCCCCAGGGAGGGCACGGACCTTCTGCCGCCGGTTCCAGCGGCTCAGGCCCCGGGGATGCAGTGCCTGGCCCGGGGTGTCCCGCAGCAGATGTGGGGGGATTTCCTTCTTTATGTTTCCCTGACGGTGGGAAGTAAGGCTCGAGTCAGTAGCGAACTCTGCAGGGGGGTTTCAAAATAATTTTCTACCCGCTGAATGCTTGCCACCTCTGGTCTTTGTAATGAAGGAGTCTTTTCTGATCCACATTTTCCTGAAGTGGTGCTAACCGTCCCCATATTACTACTGCTACCGTGGCTGCTGCTACCACTATGATCACTACCGTTGCCGCTTCACTGTCACTTGTGTCTGTCTGAGGAACTCCTCCAGCGGTGGCAGTGTTCTCCTTTTAAATAACGCTGTGGCTCCCAGGAGCGCTACCCTGCCAAGGACCCGCGTGTTCTCACAGGCGCTGCGGGACAAGGCGTTCAGCAGCCCACGGAGGGGACGGCTCTGGAAGGAGCCTCTGTGCGGGCCAAGCGCACGAACCGGACGTCTGGCTTGGGCGGGCCGGATTGGTACCAGCAACGTGGCAGCGGAGCACCCACACGTGTGTCTGAAGTGCTCTGGATGGTTGGGAGAGGAGAGGTGGTTTTCCTTCGTTCCTTGGTCGCTCTGATGCATCCAGTTACCTCCTCCTGGCCGAGCTGCAGAGGACAGACTCTGCCTCTGCCTCTGTGCCCGTGAGACACGCGGTGGCTACGAGGCCTCTTAAGCTGCACCCAACTTCACAGGTGACCGTGGCAGTGAGAAACTGTATTTCCTGAGTGGATGCATGCTTACACCTCTAATTTTAAACTTTGGAAGAATGTAACAGAGGACTCCGAAAGTGAATCCTAGTATTTCTGAACCACTGACTACTCTCTTTTTCTCTTTCTTCTGCTTTCCCTCCTCCTTCTGCTTATTTGTACTTCCAAGATCCCCCTAAGAGTTGAAGATAGAATTTGCTTTTGGGGGAGGCTCTTTATTCAGAGCAAGGATCCCTTGGTGAGTACTTTTGTTTATGCAAAATAGTAAGTCATGTACTCATTCGTTTATCCCTGGGAGGTTCTGAAATTGGTGAAGCAAATGCAAATGTCTCAGCTTGAGATGTTAATGTTGCTTTTAATTCTGTGAAATATGTCCTCATTTTTGTATTTCTCGGAGGGCTTATTTTGATATTATTTAACTTCTAAGTGGACTTATCCAGCACATTGGAGAGTACAAGGTCTGTGGACTTAAGGAGTGAAGGGAAGATCACAGAGAACTCCCCTATTTGGAAAGGAGGAGTGAGGTCATACAATGAGGCTGAGGGCAGGTGGGGAAGGAGACAGACAGCAGGGAATGCCCAGGAAAGCACTGGATGATGGGCACAGACAGTAAAATCTAACATCCAATTTAAAGATTTTCTTGTTTTGCATTGTAATTCTTTTTTTTTAACATATTTTTTAATTTTTAATTTAATTTTTTTATTTCGAGAGAGAGAGAGTGTGTGAGCAGAGAAGAGGAGCAGAGGGAGAGAGAGAGAATCTTAAGCAGGCTCTACACTCAGCTCAGAACCCTTCACAGGGCTTGATCCCATGACCCTGGGATCATAACCTGAGTTGAAATTGAGAGTTGGAGGTTCATCCAATGGAGCCACCCAGGCACCCCTTGGATTGTAACTCTTGTGTGCTATCCCAAAGTCTTTGGCATTTGTTCAACATTGTAGCCTATTCATTTTGAGTATAGAGGGAAATGCAGAAGTTTTTTCTCATATATGAGTTCCTCTTTCTCTACATTTTAGGAGATATATCTGTTTCCATGTTTTTTTTCTCCTTAGCATTGGATGTTTAGGTTCTTTTATCAGCTAATTTTGAGTCAGTCTTTTGGCATACACGGAACAAGAGGGACTTAGCGGTGGTGACTGTGAAATAAAGGGAAAAGGGGTGGTTTTCTCTCAACAAATGTTTTACTGAGTACCTAATATGTGCTAGACATTCTTTCAGTTGCTGTGGTGCCATCAGTGAGTAAAAGATTCCCTGCATGTCCTGCTTATGTTCTAGTGAAGACAGAGAAAGGGTAGACCTTTTATAAAACATGTCTTTGAAAATAAAGGGAAAATAAATGTGACCCTTAGAACTGGACTTCATTGCCTTTTAGAGGGAGAAATGTATGATGTTTGAAAGCAATGCTGATATCATGTGCTTGTTATATGTTTTAAACATAAATCAGTCATGAAATGAGTAAGAGCTATAAAACATTGGATGACTACAAAACTACAAGTCAAGTTATCCAAAGAATCTCAATCTTTCAGGGAGCCTGGGTGGCTCAGTTGGTTGAGTGGCTGACTTTGGCTAGGTCATGATCTTAGGGTTTGTGGGTTCGAGCCCTATGTCAGGCTCTGTGCTGACAGCTCAGAACCTGGAGTCTGCTTTGGATTCTGTGTCTCCCCCTCTCTGCTCCTATCCTGCTCTCTGTCTCTCTCTGTCTCTCTCTCAAATAAACATAAAAAAAATTAAAAATAAATAAATAAATAAATAAACAAAAATACATTTAAAACCACTACTCATCAACATTAATATTAAAAAACAAACAGAGAATCTCAATCTTTCAAATGACTCAAATGTATCTGGGTTCATAGTGGAGTCCCAACACATAAAATAAAGATACCCAACATTTAAATACAGGATCTCACGCTGAAGTAAATGACCTTTAATATGTATATTATTCGTAAAAATGAAAAATAAAAATTTAGGTGCCTCATTGAAACTATGAGGGAGATAGAGTCTAAAAAACTTTTAGTTTAAAACATTAAAAAATTAAAAAAAAACTAGCAAGTAGTGACTGGTAAACAGAAATGAGTATTTAAAAATTTAAGACATGTAAATTATCGATTCTTTCCTCACTCAGTATGGTATTTTTGTATTTGGTGACTATGAGGAGTATCCATAAGGGCTTCTATGGGTTTATTCATTCTGACCTTGTTTTTATACCTACTTTTCCCTAAAAGTCAGAAGTTTCTAAACCACACATTTTTCTGCCACGCTTGCCCGCAGCCCACCGTGGTCAAGACAAAAGAGTGCTTCTCTTTTTCTTTTTAAAGTCACTGATCTAATGTTTATTTATTTTTTAGAGAGAGAGAGAGAGTGAAAGTGAGCACAAGTCAGGGAGGGGCAGAGGGAGAGGGGGACAGAGGATCCAAAGCAGGCTCTGCATTGATGGGAGACAGCCCCACGTGGGGCTTGAACTCATGAACCATGAGACCATGACCGGAGCCGAAGTCAGACACTTAACCCACTGAGCCACATAGGTTCCCTGATCACTTCTCTTATACTTTATATCTTTTCCAGTAGGATTTCCATCCTCTATCTGACCTAACAGCTTTCATTCCCACTTGGATGAAGGTTGGGTGCTAGAGGTTAGAGTAAGCCATTACCAGACGGTGAGAACCAAGGTATTTAGAATTATACTCGTCCCCCGCCCCTTAACCACAGTTTCACTTCCCACAGTTTCAGTTGCCCGCAGCCAACCGTAGTCCAGAAGTAAATGATCCTCCCTTTGACTTATTGTATGGAGATCAGTCGTAGCCTAATGCTACCTCACAATGCCTACCTCAGCCCCTTCACTTCATGTCATCACGTAGGCATTTTATCATCTCACATCATCACAAGAGGAAGAAGGGTGAGCACAGTACAGTAAGATATTTTGAGAGGGAGAGAGATGCATTCACATAACTTTTATTAGAGCATATTGTTGTTATTCTATTATTGCTGTTAATCTCTTACTGTGCTTAATTTATAAATTAAACTTTATCATAGTATGTCTGCATAGGAAAAAATATATGTATAGAGTTTGGTACTATCTGTGGTTTCAGGCATCCACTGGGGGTCTTGGACCTGTAGTCCAAGAGGAAATGGTTGTACTGTGGGTCCAACTGGGAACTCAGCTCAGTTGTCACATTTAAAGAACACTAGTTTTGTATGGACTTGGGAATCAGATAATTCCAAGTTCAAACCCTGGCTCCACAGGATGTTCTGATACAATCTC
The DNA here is from genome assembly GCF_018350155.1 of Leopardus geoffroyi. Lineage (NCBI taxonomy): Eukaryota > Metazoa > Chordata > Mammalia > Carnivora > Felidae > Leopardus > Leopardus geoffroyi. Next base: position 72,544,372 of record NC_059337.1, read on the forward strand.
ACAGTCTAAAACATGTTCTCAGGGTGGAGAAGAATTGGAGTGCATCTTGTCTGAGTATCTTCCATGATGTTTAGAGTGAAGCTTCCTGAGCTCTGAATTTTGAGCATCTCTTGACCTTGTCAAGTACTTGAGGATGAACCCAGCTTCTGTGTCCTTTGCTTTGGAACTTTTGTGCTTTCTATACTCCTTGTTGAACAAGGTACAATGCTCCTTTAAAATTTTTTTTTTAAAAGTTGGGAATGCAAGCTGGTGCAGCCACTCTGGAAAGCAGTACGGAGGTTCCTCAAAAAACTAAAAATAAAACTACCCTATGACCCACCAATTGCACTACTAGACACTTATCCACGGGATACAGGTGTGCTGCTTCGAAGGGACACATGCACCCCCATGTTTATAGCAGCACCATCAACAATAGCCAAAGTGTGGAAAGAGCCCAAGTGTCCATCGATGGATGAATGGATAAAGAAGATGTGATATATATATATACAATGGAGCATTACTAGGCAATCAAAAAGAATGAAATCTTGCCATTTGCAACTATGTGGATGGAACTGGAGGGTATTATGCTAAGTGAAATTAGTCAGTCAGAGAAAGACAAAAATCATATGACTTCACTCATATGAGGACTTTAAGAGACAAAACATAAGGGAACATAAGGGAAGGGAAACAAAAATAATATAAAAACAGGGAGGGGGACAAAACAGAAGAGACTCATAAATATGGAGAACAAACTGAGGGTTATAGGAGGGGTTGTGGGAGGGGGGATGGGCTAAATGGGTAAGGGGCACTAAGGAATCTACTCCTGAAATCATTGTTGCACTATATGTTAACTAATTGGGATGTAAATTTAAAAAATAAAAAATAAAATTAAAAAAAAATTTAAGTTTATTATTATTATTATTTTTATTTGAGAGAGAGAGAGAGCAAGCATGGGAAGGGGCAAAGGGGGAGAGAGAATCCCAAGCAGACTCCATACTCATTGCGGAGCCCAATGCAGGGTTCATTCCCATGACCCTGGGATTATGACTTCAGCCTAAATCAAGAGTCAGATGCTCAACTGACTGAGCCACCCAAGCACCCCAAGATACAACATCCTATCGTCCAGTTATTTTTTAGTCCTCATGTTTGTGGAGTTTCTAGGACCACATTGATACTCAGATGTCTCGAGTATGTTCTCATGGTGGCAGTTAACCTCTCTTTAGTTTTAGTTCCTAAGAAAAATAAACCAAATGAGTGGTGGAGGAAAATGCTCTCGCCAACAAGAGTACACCCTACCTCAGGTGGTGTAAAATGGTATCATCAACAAGAGTACATTGTTAGGAAAACCTAGTGTCTACAGGGATATCTACAAGTGTGTTAATACTCCAGAGGAGAAGGCATGTGTGAGTTATGTGACCCTTTTTTTCCAGGTTCTCCTAATTGTTCCCTCCCTTGTCCCTTCTTGCCTAGGGATGGTAAATAGTTGGAGTGTTACTAAGCCCCAGGTTCATCAGCTTTTCCTTGTGGTTCCTCTACTCCCGTATCTTTGTAAATAGCTCCTATGCCCAGAAACCCTTCTCAAATTATCCTGTTTTGAGTGGGCCATCCATTTCCTTTTGGGAAATTGGTATAATCCATCCAAATGTCTTAAGAGTTCTTTGCATGTGTTTTGAATGGTACAGGGTGGTGAAGGAGGTCGGTTGGAAGAACCATAAAGGCCAAGATCTTCATTAAGAGGAGTTTTACACATGAGTAAACAAACAGACAAAAAGCAGAATCAGACCTATAAACACAGAGAACGCACTAATGGTTGCCAGAGGGAAGGGGTGGGAGGATGGGTAACATGGGTGAAGGGGAGTGGGAGATACAGGCTTCCAGTTATGGAATGAATAAGTCATGAGAATAAAAACACAGCACAGGGAATAGCCAATGATATTGAAATAGTGCTGAATGGTGACAGATGGGAGCTATGCTCACAGTGAGTACAGAATAATGTATAGACTTCTTGAATCACTATGCTGTACACCTGAAACTAATGTAACATTGTGTGTCAACTACATTCAAATACAAAAAAAGAAGGTACAAATATTCTAATTAAAAAAAGAAGAGTTTTAAAATTTGGATGACATAGCTTCACACTCTCTAAAAAAAGTCCTTAAAAGATTGGACAATATGAATTTTGATGGGTGTGTATTCTTGGTAGAGGGGAAAGCTTGTGGCAGGCAAGCCCTGGGCATGCTTGAGGCCTGCAGTAAATCAGTCAGGATGGGGGAGGGAAGAGAGGGTAGAGACATCTTGGGAGATAAGGTATGTTGGGTTCAGATTTTTTGCACTTTGAACTCCAGATTGAGGAACCTGCCTTTATTTTTACATTCACTGGAGAGTCCTATAGCTTGTACGTTTCAGAAGAGTAATTTTCACTATGGTGTGGATGAGGAGGAAGAAGACAAAAGACTAGTCAGGACATCAAGAGAGACATTGTAAAAGTGGAGGGGACAGAATTTGGTGTCTCAGCACATGGGGACAGCGAGGAACAGGAAGGGAACTTCATACATGATCCAGTATTTTCAAGTTGAAGTGCTGGGGAATGTTAATGCCATGCATAAGCAAAGAAACATTGAAGCTATAGAAGTCTAGGGTTTAGGGGCAAAGAGAATGTCGAATTTTCTGGCAGAACAGACTTCCAAAGTTGTTGTCACATTCTCATCCTCTTCAGCCTTTCCTAAAGCATTTTCATATCTCACAAGGTAGCCAAGGGGTAGAAGTAATGCGTCCGTTTGTTTCTAAACAAATAATGTCAAACAATTTGAACCAATTTAATGAGAAGAAAAGATTGTGAATACAAGGAGTTCAGAAGTCTCTTCTCAATAGAATTAAATTCAGTTCAGTGTAAATTCATAGCAGTTTATGGAACGTTTGCCACACGCAGCAGAAGCTGAGAGGTGTGGTAGCAATGGTGAGGCAGGAAGTCCCTGGGCCTGTAGTTACTTGTTTTCTCTGGTGGCCTTTCCACCTGCTGTTATTCTCTTCAGAGCGGACTTCACTTCCTGGTTCCTCAGGGTATAGATGAGGGGGTTCAGTAATGGAGTGACAACAGTGTAAAACACAGCCACTGCCCCATCCAGGGGACTCTTGGAGCCAGCCCTGAGGTAGGTGAAAATGCAGGGGACATAGTAGACTGTGACCACGGTTAGGTGGGAGCCGCAGGTGGAGAAGGCTCGGCGCCGCCCATCAGCAGTGCGTATCTTGAGGATGGCGCGGACTATGCAGGCGTAGGAGAGCAGAATTAACATGAAGCAACTGGCAGCCACCACCCCAATGTCCACAAAGGTCACAAGCTCATTGACGGTCGTGTCAGCACAGGCCAGTCTCAATACTGCAGGGATGTCACAGATAAAGTAATCCACTTGGTTGGGCCCACAGTATGGCAGACGGAAGGTCAGGGTGGCCTGGACAGACCCATGGATGGAGCCGGCCACCCAAGCCCCAGCCACGAGGATGGTGCATAACCTCCCATTCATGAGCACGGGGTAGCGCAGGGGCTGGCATATTGCCAGGTACCTGTCGTAGGCCATCAAGGTGTAGAGGAAACACTGGGTACTGCCCAGGAAGTGGAAGAAATACAGTTGAGCCACACAGCCACCAAAGGGCATTGCCTTGCTGGCAGGAGTAAAATCCAATATTAGCCGAGGGACAATGACTGAGGAGAGCCACATGTCCAGGAATGAGAGCACGCCCAGAAGAATGTACATGGGGCGAGCGTGGAGCTTTGGGTCAGCCCACACGGTGAGCAGAATGAGCAGGTTCCCCAGCTGAGTCAGGATGTAAATGATGAAGAAGACCAGGAAGAGGAGGGTCCTCAGACTGGGGGGGTGAGGTAAGCCCAGGAGAATGAAGCCTGTCACGACGGTGTCCAGGGACGTGTTTTTGGTCTCTCCCATGTCTTTCTGTAGTCTGTGGAGATGAATGGTGAAGTCAGACCAGGGAAATATCCACAGGAGGTGGTGAGAGAATGGTTTCATCTGATGGTTAATGCCTGCCTGAGTGATGAGATAAACAGGAAACTGCCACAACTTTTAAACAATTTTTATTTACTTATTTTTATTTTAAAGAAGAGGTGGTGTTGCCATCAACTATTTTGGTTCACTTTATAAGAGAAACTGTCCAGAGACTGGTTAGTTTCCTAGATGGATGGAATCTTTGATCGATTGGGAGACACTGAGAGCAGATTTTGGCAGATCAAAGCACAGGGGGACATGTGAATGATAGAGAAGGACCAATAACTCCAAACAAAAAGCCCAACCACTGAAGAGGGGCTGAGGCAGGTTAAGGCAGAGCAGTGTGGAACACATTTCCCACAATGGCCAAACTTACTTTTCCCTCCACTTCCCATCATTGCAGTGCCTCAGCTAGAATCCCATCTCCTCACCATAGCATGCAAACATGTTCATTGTATGTCCCTTATTTGCCACTCGGTCACACCCCTTGCAATTCCTTCTTAGTGTTCAGTTCAAAGGACCCCTCGAGGCTCTCCCAACGGCATACTCCAGCTGGGAGCCTATGCACACCATACCTTCTTTGTTCCCTTCACCTGGGTAATGCTCACTTTCCCTTCAGGACTAAGTTGGGAGACCCTTATCTGCAAAAAGACTTTCCCGATTCCTGAGGACCATGCTTATATTTCTCAGAGCATGTATCACATTCTACTACTATTGTCCAGTTTCTTATTTGTCTCCCCTATTAGTCATCCCATCTAACACAGTAAACGTGATCATTTATTTTCTGAATGACTGAATGGCTAATGGGAATGGATGTTGCCAAACCCCACCGAACAGACATAGTGTTTCTTTCTCTGCTGTATCTTGTTTGTCTAATCCTTGGACCCACCCACTGACTAGCGAACATCTCATTCTTATGCGTTTAGTTTTATTATAACAAACTCCAAGGGCCACTCTTGTTTTTTATTGCTCTAGGATATTATTTAGATTTATTGGTTGATTGATGTGGTCCTTTGGTTTGGAATTGTATGTTTTTGTATGGGGTTATAGAGCAATTTTTATTGTGTATTATAATAGCATTGGTTAATGCAGGACTTGATCTTTAGTGTGTATGTGTGTGAATATATACATGGCATATATATAATATATATAAATATATATTTTATATGCATATATATACATATATATACATACACATTTGTGTGTGTGTATATATACATGTATATATACATATATATGTATATACACACATATATACATGTGTATACATATATATACATACGCATATATTTGTGTGTGTGTGTATATATATACATGTATATATACATATATATACATACATATATGTATACACACATATATACATGTGTATACACATATATATACACATATATATACATGTATATACATACATATACATACACATATATTTGTGTGTGTGTATATATATATACATGGCATATATATATAATATATAATATATATACATATATATTTTATATACATATATATACATATATATACATATACATATATTTGTGTGTGTGTGTGTGTGTGTGTGTATAAAGTCAACTGTACAGTAACTCTCTCTAAAGACCTTGAGAGAATTTGAAGTTCCTGGTCCAGATGATAAGAAAAGATAGAGGCATGACACGTATTTGTTGAAGAGACTATTTGATAAAGATTTTTCTCCCCACACTCAGGTTTGAGATGGATTCATCTGCCATTTAACTATAGTATCTTTGTAATTTAAATGACTATTTGCAGAGAGCAATTTAAATGGTAACAGATTAATTATAAATAACATGTGAGTATTAACAGGTTTAATCCTTTAATCTCCACCAGGAAATTTCCCCAAGAGATTTTATCTTGGTTATTTTGAAAAGTAACTTAATTCACATATTAAGATTTAGGAGCTATTAATAGTAATAATAATACTTAATATACCTGGCTCTTCAGTTCAGGGTCCATAGAAAATGTTAAGCGTGCCCTCTGCCCACAGAGAAAGAAGAAATATCAAATTTTTACTGCCTGAGTTTTAGGAGGGCGCCTTGATTTATTTGAAAATAGATGGGAAGACTAGTTCTTTTTTTGGGTAGAGTATACAGAAAAGATAGAAATAGTTGGGATTAAGATTACGCATAAAACAGTAATTATGAGCCAAAGTAATTTTGTTGTCAATACAGACATAATATTAGTGTGCTGCCACTTAGGCAAGTGATGTAATCCTGAGATTTTTTAAATGAAAGTAAAATTTTGTATAAATAATTAATAGAATGGTACCACTGGGGGATTTATTTAACAGATTTCTATAATGCGTATTTATGTATAGTGAAAAATCCTCTCTAGTTTATCTGCCTTGCTAGTCTGATTTTTCTCATTTGTTGTGCATAAACCAGACTCCACTTTTTCCAGGTGCCCTGCTGTAACCTTTTAGTCTCTAGATTCTGGGGGCTCTGCTTGGTGAGATCAGGAAACTGAGGTGTGTTACAGCTGGTGGGTTTGAAAGGGGGTTACTTTTCTAGGCAGACAAGACAGAGGATGGTGGTTTTGACTTGGGGTGTGGTGGTCAGAGGTTGCAGAGGTGGGCAATCTGTGGTGCAGAGAGGTTGGCAGAGTAGATTTCCAGTGGATTTTTGGAGAAACAGGAAGTAAGTTTGAAGAAGGATCAGATCTCTTGACGAGCGAGAGAAAAATAGTCTGGCCATACTCCATCCCCCTCCACCCCACCCCTGCCCCCCCCTCCCCGCCCCGTTCACCCTCTACCCCATCAGCTTTCTGTGTCATTTTGCTTTGGGTCCACTCCTGTTTTCAGCTGTGGAAATTTAGGTATTTAAAGTAAGGGAAGTGGCGGACTGAAAATTTTTCAAAAAATTAAAAACAATTTCACCGTATCTACCCTAGCTAATTAGATAAGCAAAGTATTTTATTTTACTTTTTTTAAGTTTATTTATTTATTTTGAGAGAGACGGAGACGGTGAGAGTGCAGGAAGGGCAGATAGAGAAGGGGAGAGAGAATCCCAAGCAAGCTCTACACTGCCAGCACAGAGCCAGGTGAGTGGCTCGAACTCACAAAAGGGAGAGATCACGACCTGAGCTGAAACCAAGAGTTGGACCCTCGACTGACTTGAGCCACCCAGGAGCCCGATAAGCAAAGTATTTTTTTTTTTTTAATTTTTTTTTTTTCAACGTTTCTTTATTTTTGGGACAGAGAGAGACAGAGCATGAACGGGGGAGGGGCAGAGAGAGAGGGAGACACAGAATCAGAAACAGGCTCCAGGCTCTGAGCCATCAGCCCAGAGCCTGACGCGGGGCTCGAACTCCCGGACCGAGAGATCGTGACCTGGCTGAAGTTGGACGCTTAACCGACTGCGCCACCCAGGCGCCCCACAAAGTATTTTAAAGTTTCTCCAGTTTTAGGGGCGTCTGGGTGGCTCAGTTGGTTAAGTGTCTGACTTCAGCTCAGGTCATCACCTCACTGTTTCTGAGTTCGAGCCCCAGGTTGGGGTCTGTGCTGTCAGCTCAGAAGCCGTGGGGTGAAAGAGAGGCACTGAGAAGATAAAGACAGGTGGGGTAAGAATTCTATGGAGCTGTGGGAACATGGGATGGGCTACTTTCTGTATCCTCCCCCTAGCCCCCAAATCAGGCCAGTTTGGTGTGAGCACGTCTCTCTCTCTGGTTTGTTTGTTTGTTTTTTTAATTTTTTAAACGTTTGTTTATTTTTGAGAGAGAGACAGAGCGTGAGTGGGGGGAAGGGCAGAAAGAGAGGGGACAGTCTGAATCTGAGCTGTCAGCACAGAGCCTGACTGGTGGCTCAACTCACTAACCGTGAGATCATGAGCCGAAGTCGGACGCTTAACTGACTGAGCCACCCAGGCGCCCCATTGTGAGCACATCTCTTGCAGTGAGTGCCTTTCCATTGGAGCAGCAGCTCAGGGGAGGGCAAGCCTCTAGCTAGCTAGCTCTGGGATTTGGGTCAGGAGGGGACAGTTAGGAAATTCTTGAAGATGAGGAATGAAGACTGGTAGTGTTGTGTCAGACACAATTAGGATCAAAGGACCTTTACCCTTGGGATAAGACCCAACCCAAATCTGTTTCTGGAAAAAAGATTCCTCTTCCTTTATACTCATGCACAGTTAGACATTCTGGTAGAGCCAGAGCAGAGCAGGGGAATTGCAGAGAGTTTGGAGTGGCCTTGGCATATTTTATCTATTCTCACAGCAGTGCATCCTGTTCTCCCAAAGATTTTTAAAAACAAGCCTTGCTTAAGGCGAGGTACCTGGTGTCCCGAAGAACAGAAAGGTCACGAATCTGGCTTATGTTTGCACAATTACCAAAGAATCTTCTTCACGACCTCTGTGACTCTGTCACTGCCCAGCTGTGCCCTAAAAAGAGAAAATGAAAAGAAAATGTTGTTAAGATTCTTCTGAGTATTTTTCTCATCGCAAAAAGAAATTCCTTACATTTGGAAAGAAGGAGCTTGATTCTAGCAGTTTGGGAAAGAATTGAGGACGCAGATAGAGAAACTGATCGATTTAACACTTGGTGAAATAACAGAAAGTCTTAAAGTTCCAAGATTAGTTGGTGACTGTAGTTTGAATGGAGCGGGTTTTAGGACTGCTTTTCCATCTGCTTGGAGTCACTGGACGGAGCTGCAAAGTTGTGGAGGAGGCTGGCTGTCCTCGAGCCGAATGGTCCAGCAGCCAGGGGGCTGTGCTTCAGACAGTCAGTCTGGCTTGTGGTAAGGGGCTCTGCATCTGTTTGGGGGAAGGCTTTAGGAATCTTTCAGGAGTTTTTCCTGGCAAATAAGTATTCAGAATCTCTGAGAGCCGCTGCCTTTCCTGGCTCTTTGATGAGTGTGACTCCTATACCTCTTGAGTCGTATTTTACATTGGTTTTCATCAGCTATTGGCTCTGCAGCTTTGATTAGAAGGAAAAAAAAAAAAAACCCGCACGCTGTTAAGAGATATGAAGAAAAAATTCCAACCTCAGGGGAAATCTTGCTCTAAGGTATTTCCCTAATGAGATCTTCCCTCCCCAAATCCTCATTAGGTTATTTTGAGAGAGAGAGCAGGAAACCTTTCTCTTAGAGTTCGGGAAAGGGAGCTATGGGGAATAACCTTGTCAGTATAGTTTCGAATGACCTCCAATTTCTTAGTGGTGTTATGAAGTCTCAGTTGATCAGCTCTCTCCCCCAAATATCCATCAGGGGACCCATGTCATGTCTTCTGGTTTCTGTTCCGATGTCATCTAATCAGTGAGGTCTCTCTTGATCCTCCCCACCTGTTTCCTGCTGTATTTTTCATTTGCTTATTTATTGTTTGCCTTCCTTCGCTAGAATGTAGGCTCCATGACAGGTGAGAGTTTTGCTCACTGTGCGATCCTTAACCCTAGCACAGTGCCTGGTACATAGTAGGTTCTCAACGAATGCTTTTAAATGAATGAATAAGAGAGGTGCCTGGGTGGCTCAGTCGGTTAAGCCTCTGACTCTTGTTTTAGGCTCAGGCATGATCTCACAGTTCGTGGGTTCAAGTCCCACATTGGGCTCTGCTCTAACAGAGTGGAACCTGCTTGGGATTCTCTTTCTCTCTCTCTCTCTCTCTCTCTGTCTCTCTGTCTCTGTCTCTCTCTCTGTCTCTGCCCCCCACCCCTGCTTGTGCATGCGCTCTCTCTCAAAATAAATAAATAACTTAAAAAATGAATGAATAAGAGAAACTACCACACGTATTAAATACTATGGACAGAGAAAAAAAGCCATGCTTTCAAACATGAATCTCAGATTTAAAGTTACCAAAAGTTGATTTGATATCAAATTGATTCTCACATGCAGGTGCAGGCATTGGCAGCATATGCCAGTGCGAATAACTTTGGATATTTATGTATTTATTTTATAAAAGTTAATGTTAATCTGCGTAATACTGGGCAACTGGCTAAATGTGAAGAAATGAAGCCTGGAGAGGGATATAAGCTTCAAGAGCCTTCACTGTAAAATGATGGGTCTGAACAGAGACGGAATGATTTCTAAGATTCTTCTTAGTTCTAAATTAATAAGGAAGAAAATGTTTAGTGAGTGTGTATGTGTGTGTGTGTGTGTGTGTGTGTGTGCACGTGTGTATAAAGTTGCAATGTTACATCTGGCCACAAGATGACAGTATTATCTTTTTTTAAAAGAATATTTTTTGGGAGCTCATTTGGCTCAGGTCTTTGCCATTGTTTGTGAGATTGAGCCCCGCATCAGGCTCTGTGCTGACAGCTCAGTCTGGAGCCTGCTTCAGATTCTGTGTCTCCCTCTCTCTTTGCCCCTCCTCTGCTTGTACTCTGTGTCTCTCCCTCTCGAAAATAAATAAACATTTAAAAAAATTTTTTTAAAGAATGATTTTTTAAAAGATTATTTATTTATTTATTTACTAAGAGAGAGAGAGAGAGAGAGAGAGACAGAGAGAGAGAAAGAGAGAAGGAAGGGTAGGGGCAGAGAGCAAGGGAGACAGAGGATCCAAAGCCCAAAGTGGGTGCCATGCTGAGAGCCGGGAGACAGACACAGGACTCAAACTCAAAAGCCAAGAGATCACGACCTGGGCCCAAGTCAGAGGCCCAACTGACTAAGACATCCAGGTGCCCCTCACCCCTTGCTTTTAATTCTAGCCTTCTAAAGTAAAGCAACTAAAGTTAATAGTTTCCTTTGTCTTTCTGTTTCTTTCTCTAGATTCATACATATGTACAGATGAACATATTGTATTTCTTGAGATTAAATAAAAATACCTGATTGCTGGTAGTAAAATTCTCCCATCTCTTCCACAGTGCTGCAAACACCACCATCACCATCCCTATTCCCCCCACCTCCCCAAACACACACAATGTGCATAACCCATGTCTGATCACACCCCTGTTTCCATATTCTCCTGCCTTGGGAGAAGAGAAACTCTTATTATGGAGAAATGGACCACTTCTGCCTCTCCCTGTGTTATTCTTCCCACTTGTCATCTCTTGGTCTTTACACACCATTCTACTGTTCAGTGTTCACAGAATCTCCTGGACTACAGCCTGTGGATTCACCAGTAGAAAACGTTCCTGCGAGGACGCTGCTCTAAGGGAACCTGCAACTTCTCCTGCGGAAGCTGAAAGTCACCTGTCAAGAGAGGAGCTTCCCACCCTGGTGTTTCTTCTGGGTTTTGCATCCACATTGGGTTTTCCTCCCTCAGCCCCAGGGAGGGCACGGACCTTCTGCCGCCGGTTCCAGCGGCTCAGGCCCGGGGGGATGCAGTGCCTGGCCCGGGGTGTCCCGCAGCAGATGTGGGGGGATTTCCTTCTTTATGTTTCCCTGACGGTGGGAAGTAAGGCTCGAGTCAGTAGCGAACTCTGCAGGGGGGTTTCAAAATAATTTTCTACCCGCTGAATGCTTGCCACCTCTGGTCTTTGTAATGAAGGAGTCTTTTCTGATCCACATTTTCCTGAAGTGGTGCTAACCGTCCCCATATTACTACTGCTACCGTGGCTGCTGCTACCACTATGATCACTACCGTTGCCGCTTCACTGTCACTTGTGTCTGTCTGAGGAACTCCTCCAGCGGTGGCAGTGTTCTCCTTTTAAATAACGCTGTGGCTTCCAGGAGCGCTGCCCTGCCAAGGACCCGCGTGTTCTCACAGGCGCTGCGGGACAAGGCGTTCAGCAGCCCACGGAGGGGACGGCTCTGGAAGGAGCCTCTGTGCGGGCCAAGCGCACGAACCGGACGTCTGGCTTGGGCGGGCCGGATTGGTACCAGCAACGTGGCAGCGGAGCACCCACACGTGTGTCTGAAGTGCTCTGGATGGTTGGGAGACGAGAGGTGGTTTTCCTTCGTTCCTTGGTCGCTCTGATGCATCCAGTTACCTCCTCCTGGCCGAGCTGCAGAGGACAGACTCTGCCTCTGCCCTCTGCCCGTGAGACACGCGGTGGCTACGAGGCCTCTTCAGCTGCACCCAACTTCACAGGTGACCGTGGCAGTGAGAAACTGTATTTCCTGAGTGGATGCCTGCTGTGAGTTACGACTGGGGACTTTGGGAGTAGACTGCCTGGATTTGAATTTGCTTTTTTCTAGCTGGGTGGTCTTGAGTAAGTCACTTTCTCTTTGATTTAGTTTCCTCACTTATACAATGAGAATAGTAATAGTAATAGTCCCTGGCTCATGGGTTGTTGTGAGTTATAACTATGTATGTTTATCTCTATTTCTACCTACCTACCTAGGTAACATGTAACTTACATACTCAGCGGTATATAAGTGTTAGCTATTTCACTTCTTTTTGTTTTTGGTTTGAGAGAAAGAGAGCACGAAAGAGGGCCAGAGGGGAGAGAGAGAGAAGGAATAGAGAGAGAATCTTAAGCAGGCCCCACCCCCAGCACTGAGCCTGACGTGGCGCTCGATCCCATCACTGTGAGATCATGACCTGAGCCAAAATCAAGAGTCAGATGCTTAACCGACTGAGCCACCCAGGTGTCCCTAGGTATTTCACTTCTAATCCTGAACTTTCACTAAATGTTATGTGCCAGGGGTTCAGGGACTGGATCTCAGTATTTCTCTCTTCTCTGGTTTGTGGAAGGTGAAATCCTGACAACTCTTGGTTGTGGATTAAAGGCTGCAAGATGGAGTTTGTATATGGGGTAGATTATTTGCTCAGGAGAGACCACTGTGGTGATACTCGATCTTTTTGGGGAGACCCTGAACTTTGGAAATCCAGATCCAAATGCTTCAAAATGAGATGTTAAATATTCTGATTGATTTTGCAAGGATATTACATGCTTTCCTGAGAAATTGATACAATCTTAATATACTTTAGGAGTTTATCAGGCAGGGTAGAAATGAGGTGTAGGGCTTTGCACTTGAATGCAGGGATATAATCACCCATAGAAGATGGGGAGAAAAATAAGCATAGGCAATATGCTGCAATTCAAGGAGAGGAAAGAGAGCCAGTAGGGGATTCCTATGGCAAGGCATGGTCATTGGACATTAAGAATCATAAAAATCTTTAGTCAGTTTTAAGATTTTCCTTTCCTGCTTTGTAATTCCCTTATACTGTCTTCAAATTTTCAATGAAGTTTGTTAAACATTATAGCCTACTGTTAGCTAGATTAGAAAATAAATTATTATTGATGTAGCTTTGTCCCGACACACGATGAGGCTGACCAGAGCTCTGAGGCTCAGATTGTAGGTTATTTGGAAATCAAAAGTGAGGGCTGCTCCAAGTTAATATAAGATATAGTTAGCCATGTATTATATAATTTGTTTGGAATCAAAGGTTAAACAGAATTGTCTTTGGGTGAGGTAGAAGTGAGTTTTCATTGTGATTTTTAAAATTAACTTTTGAGGGGAACCTGGGTGACTCAGTCATTTAAGCATCTGATGCTTGATTTTGGCTCAGGTCGTGATTCATGGTCATGAGATCAAGCCCCACATGGGGCTCTGTGCTGGGCATGGAATCTGCTTGAGATTCTCTCTCTCCCTCTCCTTCTGCCCCTCCCCTACTTGAATGCATGCACTCTCTACCCCACCCCCAATAAATATAATAAATAAATAAAATGAACTTTTTTCTTTGCTTTCAATTACCTTTTTAATGTTTACTTATTTTTGAGAGAGAGGGGGAGACAGAGCATGAGTGGGAGAGGGGCAGAGAGTGGGAGAACAGAATCAGAAGCAGGCTCCAGGCTCTGAGCTGTCAGCACAGAGCCTGATGCAGGGCTGGAACTCATGAGCTGTAAGATCATGACCTGAGCCAAAGTCAGACACTTAACCAACTGAGCCACCCAGGTGCCCCTAAAATGAACTTTATAAAAAAATGCTTTTATTTTTGAGAGAAAGCATGAGTGGGGGAGGGCCAGAGAGAAAGAGGGGGACAGAGGATGTGAAGTGGGCTCCCTGATGATGTGGGGCTTGAACTCATGAACCATGAGATCATGATCTGAATCGAAGTCAGACACTCAACTGAGTCACCCAGGTGCCTAAAATGAACTTTTTTGAGATGGAATTTCGATGGACATAATCCTGTTGGAAAATAATCTGACATTACAAATCAAGGCCATTAATATGTTCATATTTCTTTTACCTGATAATTCCATTTGTGAGCTCTCATTTAAAAAAAAGCCAAGCTTGAGGGGTGACTGAGTGTCTCAGTTGGGTAAGTGTCTGACTTTGGGTCAGGTCATGATCTCATGGTTCATGAGTTCGAGCCCCGTGTTAGGCTCTGTGCTGACAGCTCAGAGCCTGGAGCCTGCTTTGGATTCTGTGTCTCCCTCTCTCTCTGTCCCTTCCCTGCTCCTGCTCCTCCAGGCCCTCTCCACTCCCCAGGGGTCAGGGAGTGGTACTGAAAGTTCCAAATCTTTAATTACAAAGTCGGTTTTCCTGGGGCGCCTGGGTGGCTCAGTCAGTTAAGTGTCAGACTGGTTTTGGCTCAGGGCCCGATCTCATGGGATTGAGCCCGGAGTCAGGCTCTGCACTGATGGTATGGAGTCTGCTTGGGATTCTTTCTCTCCTTCTCTCTCTGTCCCTCCCCAGCTCATGCTCGCTTGCTCTCTCTCTCTCTCTCTCTCTCTCTCTCTCAAAAATAAATAAATAAACTTTAAGAAACAAACAAACAAAAAAACCAAGGTTGGTTCTCCTGGCAACCAGCTCCCCTCTCCTTTGGTGCTTTCAAAGTTACCTTAGTAACATAAAAAAGACACCTTTATAGTTCTCATCACTTAGGAAATTCCTAGGGTTTTTGGAGCTCTTGGAAAGGGTGCTTGGAAAGGGGATGAAGACCAAATATGTATTTCTTAATATAAATCACAATATTACAATTAACTTAAAAAATCAAGTTACAAACTTTTGTTACAGAGTCAAAGTGAGATTCCTGGTCATTTCAACTTGGCTAGATAAGAAACAATTTAAAAATCTTTAATTTTTTTAATGTTTATTTATTTTTGGAGAGAGAGAGAGACAGAGTGTGAGCAGGGAAGGGGCAGAGAGAGAGAGAGAGAGGGAGACACAGAATCCAAAGCAGGCTCCGGGCTCTGAGCTGTCAGCACAGAGCCTAACACGGGGCTCGAACCCACAAGTGGTGAGATCATGACCCAAGCCGAAGTCAGACGCTTAACTGACTGAGCCACCCAGGCACCCCACAATTTAAAAACCTTTAAAGATGTATTGAGAAAAACCAGGCATAAAAAAAAAAAACAAATACAAAAAAACTTGTTTGTCATTACCCAAAAGATAGGGTAAAGGGCTTTAGGTAAAAATATTACAAACCCCAAGCTGCACAGATAATGCAGATAGTTCTAGTTATCTGGTCCATGGACAAAAAAGCAAGCACTTACAGCATCAGCTCCAATATTTTATAAATTTCTTCTTACTGGAATTTTATATTCATTTCTTTTGGTTGGATGAGTAAACTAGACTTTGGCAGAGGTCCTAAGCTGGCTTTTACTCAGCGCTACCTTGCTCAGCCTCAGGAACAGATGAATTTCCAGCTGGTGGATCAACTGCTTTTGTCTCTTTGCCATGTTGTGGTTTAGGGTTTTCTGGGCATCTGAGGAGGTAACTGAAGTTGTGGTACCGACCCCGATATGGCTGCTGACCTTGGCTCTCATCTCCCTTTCGTTGCTGTCCTCACTAGGCTGTGTTTGGTGAAGAGGGGCCCTGCAGAACTACGGTCTATAGGTCTGATTCACATTCTGTCTTACTGGTCCGCGTTGCTGTCCTGCACCCTGGTTGTCAGTATCCTCCATCACTTCCTGCACCAGAGCGTTGGAATTGTCCGGTCAAGGCCCATGGAATCTACACATATAGTAAGGTGACACCCATGGCCTGTGGTAGGGGTGGTGCTTCTGGGCCTGGACTTCGGGAGCACTCACCCATCCCTTGTTCTTTTTCCTACTCTCACTGTTCTGGTGATTCTGGTAATGGTGAAGCATCTGTAAATGGTTAGAGCCTGCTGTGTGTTTACTGACTTTGCGATGATGGAACTCTGCCAGGGCCCATGACATTTGTTGCCTCGGTATTCTTTTCTCCTCAACGTCATCAAACTTCATAGTCTTTTCATCTCCTACACTGCAAAAGGTGGATACATGTTGTATCACCTATCAGTACCTCATTCCTTTCTTATTACTGAATAATATTCCATTTTATGAACATACCGCATTTTGTTTAACCTTCTGTCAACTGATAGACATTTTAGTTGTTTCCACTTTTTGGATAGCATGAATGATGCTGCAATGAATATGTACAAATTTTTGTGTGGACATATGTTTTCAGTTCTCTCGGGTGTAGGAGTGGATCTGCTGGGTTATGATAGGTCTGTCTTTAACATTTTGAAGAGCTGCCGAATTATTTTCCAAAATGCCTGCATCATTTTATAGTCCTACCAATTATTATTGGGGGTTCTAATTTCTCCACATCCTTTGTGACACTTGTCATTTTCTGTCTCTTGACTATAGTCATCCTAGTGTATGTGAAGTGGTATCTTGTTGTGGCTTTGATTTGCATTTCCCCGAAGGATAATAATGTTGAAAAATTTTTCATGGGCTTACTGGCCATTTGTGTATCTTCTTTGGGAAAATGTCAGTTTAAATCCTTTGCCCATTCTCAGGTTGGTTATTTGTCTTTTTATTGTTGAGTTGTAAGAGTTCTTTACATATTCTAGATATAAGGTAGACCGTCTACATTTAATGTGATTATTGATGGGGTTTGGTTTAAATCTACTGTTTTGCTATTTGTTTTCCAACCTAATTTTTCTTATGTTCTTTTTCTTTTTATCTTTTGGATTAAGTGAGATTTTTTTTAATGGTTATTCATTTTTGAAAGACAGAGACAGAGAACAAGCAGGAGTGGGGTGGAGACAGAGGGGGGCACAGAATCTGAAGCAGGTTCCAGGCTCTGAGTCGTCAGCACAGAGCCCAACACGGGGCTCGAACTCATGAACAGCGAGATCATGCCCTGAGCCGAAGTTGGATGCTTAACTGACTGAGCCACCCGGGTGCCCTGGATTAACTCAGTTTTTAAAAATATTTTATTTCATCTCTACTATTACATTATTAACTATACCACTTTATTTTACTGTTTCTCTAGCATTTAGAGAATACTCTTTAAAGCAGTATATTATAAAATAATATTATACCACTGCCTGTATAACATAAGAATTTTCCAAACTTCCATTTTCCTCCTCCCAGCCTTTTTTATTATTTTTGTATATTTTATTTCTGCGTATTATAAATTCCACCATGCATTATTGTTTTTCCTTTAGGTAGTCAAAAATCTCTTAAGGAGATTTAAAAACTAGCTGGTTCCAAACATCTTGATATTTTTGCCTTACATAAAGAGGTTATCTTATGTGGATAATCTGTACAGAGCAGATTGTATTTTTTTTGCTTTGACTTTTTTACTCAAGCAATAGAAAAGACAAATGAGGAGGTGTTGAGTCAGTTATTTCTTGAAACTAAGTGAGTTCCAGGCTGCATATTGGGTATTTTGGGAGCCCATGGATTGATACTAATTTATTTAGTATTCATGGGTGACGTTCATTTGTCAGTGGACTTTGAATCTCTGATGTGTATTGCAATCATTAGTACGGTGGCTAAACAAACTGATGTCATACTAATTGCCAAAAGTTTGGCACTCTTCAACATTTGGAGGCTGCTGGTTTTATTGTCCACTTATTAAACTGCTAAATGAATGAGACTAATAACAAGAAATTCATTGAAATGGAAAACTTATAATAGTTCCCCTGAGTATCCATTGATGTCAAGTTCAATTATAGTCATCCAATGAGCACTTCAAAATCCTATGTCTGACAGATAAAAATCCCAAAGCTTTCAAGCCTGAAATCCACCCTGTGTAAAATTTTGTGCCCTAGGATTTTCCATCCTAGGCTTCTGTAACAGGGTATAAGAGGACAACTGAATAATGAGGAGGATTTGGAGTAGGTGGTAAGTGTTTAATGTCAGTGGAAAATCTATTTCAAATAAGCAAGATAAGACTATGAATGAATGTTACTGATTATACGTTGAGGAATATTGCTTTGGTCTTTTAAAGACAGTCAGAGTTTCATAAAGTAAGTGGGTTGATTGATTTGGTTTGATGACCCTGAGTTTTCCTATCCTCTATCTGCTTCACCTTTGTAAAGTAATAATGACTATTGTTGTTTAGGTAAGATAGATGTTGAGGGAGGGAGAGAGAATATAATAAGATCTTCCGGAGAAGTTTATCTCCTGGGAGTGATAAAGGAATAATGGTCTTCCTATATATGTAAACTTTCCTAAACCTAAACCACATTCTCATCTTTAAGACAATTGCAAGGGAGGTCATTGTATTAGTCAGGGTTGTCCTGATAAATAGGGTTGACCTATTTATCTATCGATCAATTGATCTATCATCAAACTAAATTGTATGTGTATATATATATATATATAGAGAGAGAGAGAGAGAGAGAGAGAGAGAGAGTTAGAGAGAGAGAGAGAGAGAGAGAGAGAGAGAGAGAATGAGAGAGAGACAGAGACAGAGATTTATTTTAAGGAATTGGCTCATGAGATTGTGGGACCTGGCAAATCTGAAGTGTGCATGGCAGATCAGCAGGCTGGAAAATGGCAGGCGTCAGTCTTGCAGTCTTGAGTCTGGAAGCAGAATTCCTTTTTTTGGGGACTTCAGTCTTTTCTTTAAAGGGTTTCCACTGATTGCATGAGGCACACCCAATTATGGAAGGTAATCTACTTAAAGTCTACTGATTTAAATGGTAACCACATTTGAAATACACCGTCTCAATAACATCTAGACCTGTATTTGGTCATACAGTGGGTACCATGGTTTAGCCAAGTTGACATATAAAATTAACTATCGCAATAATTAAAGGGATCAAATTAGTACCTATGTTCCAGATAATGAAAATAAAGTCAAGTGACCTGTGTAAGTGTACCCAGGATTATGATAGATCAGTTTGTTAAAGGAGTGAAAAAAAAAGAGAATTCTAATTTTTAAAATTATTATTAGTTTTCTTTCTTTCTTTCTTTCTTTCTTTTTCTTTCTTTCTTTCTTTCTTTCTTTCTTTCTTTCTTTCTTTCTTTCTTTCTTTCTTTCTCTTTTTCTTAGGCTTCATGAGGAACACGGGGCTTGAATTCATGATTGTGACATCAAGAGTCACATACTCTTAACTGACTGAGCAAGCCAGGCACCCCAGAATTCAAATTTTTAGATATATTATTTCACAAAATAGGCCTTTACTCAATAATGCTTGTTAGTTCAGCAGGACAACAATAGAACCTAAGACTAACTGGTTTTGACTTGACACAACTCCACAGAAACTTTTCTATTTCCTGTCCCCTGCCCCCCAGGTTTATTGAGGTGTAATTGACAGACAAGTAAAGATTACATACACTTGAAGTGACAATGTGATGATTTGATATATGTGTACATTGTGACATGAGTACCATGATCAAAACACTTCTATTTTCTTGATAAAAAATTTTAAGCTTTAAATTCATATTAGTTTATATCTCATAAAGTATACAATTTATTTATATTAACAAAAAATAAGTACTTTCCTTCCATAAAACTGTTTGTTGAATGAAGGAATGGTTTTGAGTGGCAGATTTTGGAACCTGTTCAAATATAGTTCTAATGGTGCCCATGGTAGTTACTGATTAAAGTGGCAAGGTCAAGTAGGCTTAGTTCTACCATACTTGGTTAGAAGAAGGAAGAAGTATTGAAAAGGACAAATGCAAAATTTACAGAGAAGGAAAGAGATTAAAAAAAAATCCAGAGACCAACATTAAAAGGGTGAGACTATTTAAACAGATAACCAGCTGCTAATGACCAAATCAGTTTGTTTTCTTTCTGTTTCATTTCAGAAGGGATTATGGAAGAAATGGAAGAAAGAACATTATAAGAGCCAGCCAAAGCACTCCTGTGTAATTGAAGAGAATTGGTGAGTTTTACCACCTCTTTACTTGGTGTGGTATTTATACATCTAGTAGAAGGACTCTTAATTTATGAGAATTATTTTAATCTCTCTTCAGTCTCAGGACTCAGTATACTTTTTCATTGTGTTGCTTTCTACAAAGGCACACTCAACGCCACAAATACATACACCCTCCAAGGTTCTTCAAAATGTCTAGGATTATGACTTGTCACCTTTTAGATTTTGCCACAGCACCTGTTCCTTCTTTCTAGTCATCAAAAAGCCATTGGGATTGAGAGGGATTTAGACCATCACTTCCCTCTGCCTAGCACAGTGCCTGCTAGGCATTCACAAATGTTTGTGGAATGAATGTTGAATATGATACAATTTTTCAAAGAAAGAATGAGTCTCTTCTACTGGCAGATGGTCATTCAGTCTTTGCTTGTTTGTGTAAGCAACAGAGTCCTCATTACCACCAGAGAAAGCCTATCTTTCTGGTGCTCTGAAAGTCAGCATACATATTAGATTTGGGCTGTTCTGGAGAAGAAATGGAAGAGTACAGCTGAAGCATGAGAGCTCTGCTCCCCTTCGGCTTCCCAATCCAGTGCTACTCACTGGGACGTAACTCTGTGTACAGATTGTGTAAACCTGTAACCTATGGGAGAAGCGCTGTTGAGTGCTTTCTCTGTATGCAGAGAAGACACCATTTGGTTCTCCACCTTTAAAAACCTCAGAGCAACTTTTTTTCTCAGAGGGTTCTTTCCTGTTTTGGTTGGCAACCAAGTAGATAAGATCATAATATACTATGAAGAATCAAATCTTAAAAAAAATAAATACTATGATAAACTCCAAAGAACAAAATCTTAAAAATAAAAACTAAGTACAATGTACTGAAAGAGATTTAGGAGTTAATCTACCTCAGCTCTCTAGAGGCAACTGCCGAGTAGTGGAAAAATCTAAGGGCAGGAGACTTGGGACAGAATTCCAATCTGCCATGCGAAGGTAGGGCGAGCCATAAAGTATCTCTGAAATTTAACCATATTCCATTTTATTAGAGAAATAAAGCTGTCATACTTCAGTGTGTTCCAAGAGCTTCTACCTTGTCTCTTCTTTAGGGTTTAAGCCCCTGGCATTCAGTTGACACAGCCAAGGAGTTCCCTCCTACAAGATCCCTCTAAGCAAGATTTTGGCAGCTCGGGGGCACCTGGGTGGCTCAGTCGGTTAAGTGTCCAACTTCGGTTCAGGTCATGATCTCACGCTTCATGAGTTTGAGCCCTGCATTGGGCTCTGTGCTGACAGTGCAGAGCCTAGAGCCTGCTTTGGATTCTGTGTCTCCCTCTTTCTCTCTGCCCCTCCCTGCTCATGCTCTTTCTATCAAAAATAAATTAACATTAAAAAAAAAAAGATTTTGGTAGCTCAAGATCAAATCCATTTGAGGCTGAAATGGTGATGGTCTAGTAAGATGAAAACTCAGGTTCCTCTCAGCGAAAGGAGCCTTCTCTAAGTGTGTCTTTGCCAAGGTCTGAGCCTGCAGTCCTGAAATAGCAGTCAGGTGGAAACAGAGAGAAAAGACTTGGGGTGTCTCTAAGGAAATGGCAGAGATGACGAGGCTGAAATTAAGGAGTTAGGAGGTAAAGGATTCAACTCCGCTGCTCATCACGTTGGATCCCCAGAAAATCACTATATTCTTCAGAGCAGTGATTTCAAAAAGGGGCAAGTTGTTACTATCTACTTTGTGAAGCTGCTGTGGGCATTGCCCAGCCCTTGAGTGAAAGGTACGAGGAAAAAGCAAAGGGCAGAAAGGCACAGATTTTCAATGTCGTTTAGTCTTTCATGAAGAATCCCAGTGTACACAATACACATTAATGTACACACTGTTGATGTCCAGTGGGGATTCTGATCCTTTTAGTTCAATTGTCCCTTTGTTGATAAGGTTTCTACTGACTTCTTTAAAAACCTGGGCAATGATTTTAATGCACAGATCAACTTCCCCCTAAGTTTTGAGACTTTTCATGTTTATTATGTGCAATGTTGCTTTTTAAAAGTATTTTTTTGTCAATTGATTCAACAAGTATTTAGTGAATTCCTCTTTTGTGCCAGGTACTTTGCTATGTGGATACAAAAATGAATGAGGTATTTCCCTCCCTTCAAGGGGTGCATAGTTATAACTTCTTGTTCTTTAAAGACCCCTTGATGTTTATTGGTTCAATCTCTTCTACGTAGCATGACACAGTGGTTGAGAGTGTAGGCCTTGAAAGGTTCAAATCCCATTTCAACCAACTGCTAACCGAGTGACCATGAGTGAATTACTTAACCCTGCAAACATTACGGAAAGCAGTTTGGCAACACTATTTTGAGTCATAATCTATAAGCTAGCAAATTCGTTTCTTTTTTTAAAAACGTTTTTGTTAATATTTATTTATTTTTGAAAGACAGAGTGGGGGGAGGGCCAGAATGAGGGAGATTTGGAGTAGGCTCCACACAGTGAACACAGAGCCCAACATGGGGCTTGAACTCATGAACTGTGAGATCATGACCTGAGCTAAAATCAAGAGTTGGCCGCTTAACCAACTAAGTTACCTGTGTACCCCAGTAAGTTCATTTCTAATGATCAATTCCTAAAGGACTAAGTTAAAATATTGGAGAGGTTATAATCACTCAAAAGTATTTATTGAACTAATACTATGTCCTATGTAATTTTCCAGATACTTTGGATACTTCATTGAACAAAACATACAAAAGTTCCTGCCCTCATGGAGTTGACATTCTAGGAGCAGGAGATGGACAATAAGAAACAATAGACTAATTAAGTAGATCATTCATATAGTATGTTAGAAGTTGATCAATGCTTTCAAAAAATAAAAAAGTAGATCAGGGTAAATGGGATCAGGCATGCTGGGGATTCTGGGTGAGTTCCAGTTTTCTGTAGGGTCATCAGCATAAGCCTTAGTGAGAAGGTGATATTTGAGGAAAGGCACTAAGGGAATGGGAGAATTGACTATGGGATTTAGGGGAAGAGGTTCCCAGCTGAGGAAGCAACCAGTGCAAAGGCTATCAGGTGGGAAAGTGCTCCAAGCGTTTGAGGAATAGCAAGGAGTCCATGTAATTGGAGCTGAGTGAATGAAGGGGAGGGTGGTAGTAGATAAGGTCAGAGAGGTATCATTTAGGTTTCTTTGTGGGTTTCCACACTTCTCTTTCTAATATCCCATCAAATCTCTGTAATTCTAGGAAAGACTCCGTGACAAATCAATGTTGGTGTAAGAAAGAAGTACAACCATCCTAACTTCCTGGTTGTGTGGAGGTTTTGGTCCAGGGCTTGTATAGAAGGGATGCCTGAAAACAATTATTCCCACCACCGTACTTCTTGTTAAAGGTTGCACGTACCCCTAAAAGGACCTGTTATCATGTCAGAGGAAGTAGACATTCTTCTCTAATTTTCTTTGGTGTTCACAGAATGTGGGCACTTTACTCCCACCTTATCTCTGTGATTAATTTCTCAACACTCCATTTATTAAGAAACTAGTCTTTTGATCTATTAGTAGACTAAACGATGAAAGCCCTGGGGACACCTGGATGGGTCAGTTGGTGGAGCATGTGGCTCTTGATGTCAGGATCATGAGTTTAAGCCCCACATTGGGCATGGAGCCCACTTAAAAAAAAAGTCAATGATGAAAGCTTTGAATTAGAAATAAAAGTTTACCTCAAGCCTTAAATCTTGATACATTCAACAGATAAAAAAGCTCTTTTTTTTTTCAAGAAATTTTCTTTTTAAAAAAGCCCACTACTAAGTCGATAAAAGACGCATTTAAAAACTAATTTTCATTTGACCTCAATAATTTGAATTCAGTATTTTCTACTTGACATCTTTAGTTTGCAAGCCGTGAGTCCTTTTTTCTACACTTGAAAGTCCCCATCTGCCAAATTATTCATGGATCAGTCCATCTGTGAGTTTACTGGATTATTCAGGGAATGAGTAAAATTTGGTGGGTTTATAGCAAATGAGCACTGCACAGGTATCACTCATAACATCTCTGTGTGTACATTTCTTTCCTTCAGGTTTATTGGGCCATTACAATGTGCCTCACTTGTCCACATTGTTTCTTATGCTTCCTAAGCCCTCCAGACTTTTTCCCTCTTCCTTTTGGGAATGGGAAAAAGAGAAGAAAAGAGATATGACACAATAGACCAGCATGATGGTGGGCAAGGAGTGGGAAAGGCTTCAGAGGAGTAGAGAAAGACATATTGAGAAGGTTGAAGGTCTTCTGCTTCTTTTCAGAAGGAGAAAAGAATGGAATCTTTAAAAATCAGGAGAGAGCTAAATCTCCTACTTCCAGTAGGCACTGTATACTTTTTCTTTTAAAAGTTAATTATTATTACTTATGACTATTATTTTTAATATACTTATTAGTTTTAATCACATATGTTTTTGTTTTTATGGACCCTTTAGGTCAGAAACTGCCTAGCATTTCTTGAGGGGCTCTGTTGTTTTGGAGCGTGGAAGTCTTAGTCTCATGGCTCAACATAGTGTGGGTTGGGTTTTGGGATCTCATTCATTGTTGAGCACAAGTTTTGGGTATGTAGCAGTAAACAAGGCAGAGCTAGTCCTTGCCCTCAAGGGGTTTATATTTGGAAAGGCAGACGATAAATCAGGTGATTTCAGGTATTTATAAGTGCTACAAAGGAGATGCACTAGGAGACTGTGTAATTAGAGAGTGTTCTTTTAGGTATAAGCATCAGGAGAGCCTCCACATGGGAGTGATATTTGAGATAAGACCTTATTAATGAATAATAAAGGTGCCTGGCTGGCTCAGTCAGTGGAACACGTGACTCTTGATCTGGAGGTGGTGAGTTCAAGCCCCACATTGGATGTAAAGATTACTAAAAAATAAATAGATAAACAAACAAACTTAAAATGAGACAGAAAAAGCCATGACAAGGTCTGAGGGAAGAATGTTCCTTGGGTACAGATCCTGCTGGGGCATTCACTAAATAGTGTTTGATTGATCAGTGACTCCTCACTTTCTTTCATCAACTTTTTTGTGGTCTTTGTTTTAGGTTGTGTAAACACATGACCTACATTTTCTCTGGTCTTTTTGGGATATTTTCTCACAGAGATTGGTAGGTATCAGTGAAAAGAATGGACTTTTTATATATACATTTTAAGTGCCAGGCAATATGTAGTAACACTTTTGTAACAGTTCTGTGAAATAGGTTCATAATTTGAGTTTGCACAAATGAGAAAATTGAAGCTCAGGGAGGCTAAGTAATTTTTCTAAAGAGACTTAATCCCAGAGTTAAAACCTCAACCCACCTCTTTTTATTTACTTAATTTTTAAAAAAGATTTTATTTTATTTATTAAAAAAATTTTTTTTTACGTTTTATTTATTTTTGAGACAGAAGGAGACAGAGCATGAACGGGGGAGGGTCAGAGAGAGAGGAAGACACAGAATCTGAAACAGGCTCCAGGCTCTAAGCTGTCAGCACAGAGCCTGATGTGGGACTTGAACCCACAGGCTGTGAGATCATGACTCAAGCCGAAGTCGGACGCTCAACTGACTGAGCCACCTAGGCGCCCCAGATTTTAAAGTAATTTCCACACCTAACATGGGGCTTGAATTCACAACCCTGAGATCAGGAGTCACAAACTCTACCAACTGAGCCATCCAGGGACCCCATTATCCCACCTTTGAAAAAAAAAAAACAGAGCAAAAACTCTTTTTCCCAGCACAGTGTAGATTCCTCTGGTCTGAAAATGTAGCAGCTACCATCTGTTGCCCCTGGAAACAGACTAACGCCATCAAGGGAATTATCCTGGCTTTGCGAATTTCAGCCAATCCCAAGATTCAGTGCCTCTCATTAGATTCTTCTAAAGTAAAAAGTACCTATGAGCTTCAATTTTTAACGACCATTTTCTGTGCTACAGAGCCCCTAATGAAGCTAGAGATTCTTCCCATCTCCTTGCTTCTCTTTTAGTCTTTTCAACAGGAGACCTGTATATTTGCTACATCTAATCATGTATAAGAGATGCACCTAGTTCCTATTTTATAGCTCAGAAAACTGAGGTTTAGGGAGGTGAAGGCCAAAGGTCACAGTTATTTGAATTCGTTGAATGTGCTGTTGTGACAAGCCTCTTTCCTCTTTTTCCTAGCGGAAAGCAGAACAGCTCTTGGTTCTTTGCTGCTAGGGCATTGCTGACCAGGAGTTTATAGGAAAGATCCTCCCCATTTTAAGAATACTGCCTTAGAAGACACATAACCAGATTATAAACTCTTAGACGTGGAGAAGGAAAAATGTGCTCATGATCCCATGAAGTGAGCATTTTCATTTCCTTTCCTTTTTTCCCAGACACATGCTTTTACCACTTTGCTTTTTCAACAAAGTAATCCGTGCTTATTATACAAACCTAAACAGTTATAGAGTATAATATAAAAATTAATAAAATCTTACTATTCCTTTCAATTTGATACTTCCACAAGTAACTAATGTTAAAATAACCGTGTATTCTTCCACACCTATTTTCTATTCTTTTAAGAATAAATACACGCACACATAATTCATGAATATGTAAGTGTATGTGTATGTGTGTGTGTATATACGTTTGAGCCTATGCGCACACACACACATCCCTTGATTCCCTCCTTCCTCTGTTCCTTTGTTTGCTCCTTCTTTCCTTTTTCTCTCCCTTCCTCCTTCTCTCCCTCCCTCCCTCCCCTCCTGGTTCATATTATATTCATAATGCACCCATTTTACTTAAAAATATATTGTTGACATACCTTGAAGTTAATAGTTTGTGATCTCGGTTATATGTTGGAAATGCCAAAGAGCTTTAAAAGTACTGACAGGTCCAACCCTTAAAAAGCCTGCGTTAATTGTCTCAGGTGAGGCCTGTGCAGCAAAATTCAAGCTCCACCCCCCCTCCTCCCCCACCGCTCCACCCGCCTCAGGTGGTTCTAACGTATGGCCACATCGACAACCACCGCTTTAAGTCAGTGTGCTCAATGCAACTCATTCTTTCTTTTTAATGGCTAGATAATATTCCAAATTGTGGCTGTACTAAAATTTATTTACTTATATCTCTGTTAATAAATATTCAATTTGTTTCCAGTTCCTTGTTTTGCTAAAAATGCTTCAATTAACATTTATCCTTAATTACTTATTCCTTTATTTCTATGAAATACAATCCTAGCAGTGGGCTTCTTGGTTAGAGGTATGGGCATTTAGAATTTTGATAGGTACTGGCAGGTCATTTTCCAAAAAGGTCTTGATAATATCTACTTCTAATAGCAGTCTATAGCATACTCAGCTTCTTATTCCTTTGCCAATCTGAAGAGAGACAGAAAACATTTTTTTAACTCACTGCTGAAGTTGAGTATTTTCTTATTCATACTTATTTGTCATTTGCATTTCTCTGTGATGTGCCCTTTCATACTTTTTGCCCATATTTAATTGTCATTTGTTCTTTCTTGTCATATTTTAAGAGCTCTTTAAATAATAGGAATATTATCCTTTTTTGGTCATATATGTTACAATATTTTCTTCTAATCTACTATTTGAATTTTGATAATTTATATGGCACTAGTATATTGTAGCAAAAAAATATTTTTAAGTAAGCTTCACACCCAGTGCGGAGCCCAACACAGGTCTTGAACTCATGATCCTGAGATTAAGACCTGAACTGAGATCAAGACTTGGATGCTTAACCGACTGAGCTACCAGGTGCCCTGTGGTCTGACACTCATATGACAGAACACACACACACACACACACACACACACTGAAACAAGGGAGAGGAAGGGAGAGAGGGAGAGAGAATCTTAAATAGG
This sequence comes from Leopardus geoffroyi, assembly GCF_018350155.1. NCBI lineage: Eukaryota > Metazoa > Chordata > Mammalia > Carnivora > Felidae > Leopardus > Leopardus geoffroyi. The sequence continues at coordinate 72,572,066 of NC_059337.1, forward strand.
CTCCCTGCCTGGCAGGGAGCCCAACTTGGGGTTTGATCTCATGACTGTTAGATCATGACCTGAACCAAAATCAAGAGGCGGATGCTTAACCGACTGAGCCACCCAGGCTGTATATATTTTAAACTGTTGAGAATGCATAAACAAATTTTATCTCATGTCTTATTCTTCATAATATTTCAAAATTTTTCATATTGGCAATCTGTTGTTACTACCATTCTTAATGGCTGCATGTAATTCTATTCAACTTCCACTCTATTCATTTAAGCTTCAAAAAAAAAATCCAGTGACTGTTATTTTAAATAATGCTGTAATTAATATTTTCTTGCATTTAGCTTTTTTGACAGTTTGGATGTTTAGGAGACTCCTACAAGTGAAGTAGCTGGATCAAGAATATAAATATTTTTTATGGTTGTGGTAATTATTTCCTAAACTCTGTTACAGTTTTTGGCTGGCCAATCAATATAGAAAATTAGGGGCAAAATAGCTTTAGTATTTATACAACAATATCTCCTAGAGGACAAATCATATTACAGAATTAAAAAAATTAAGTTTCTTAAGTCATTTTTTAGCTTTATGGTGAAGGAAGAATTATATTTTTTTCCAGGTTATCTAAGAAGGTAGGTTCAGTTCAAATAAAAGTGTTTTTTCGAACACCTGCTGTGTGCAAGAAGCTGTACCAAGTGCCGCAAAGGATAATTCTTATGTAGTTATTGCTTTTTAAGAAAATTTCAATTTAATGGGGGAACAGAAACAAATGTATTATTTTCTTTTCTTTTACAGTTCAGTACCATGAAATAGGTATGAAAGAGAAGAGATAGGATTTGGTTGTATCAGCAAACTTTTCTTAAAGGAGGAGGTAGCATGGCCGAAGCGTAGTAACCTGCTTGCCTGGAGAGATGAATACATAGGGGGAGAAAGGAGGATCCCAGACTGGAAAAATAAATAGGTAGCAGACTGTTGCAGGCTTTGCATGTACATTTAATTTGATAGGAAGGGGGACATGGTGAACGATTTTAGTTGGGAGTCGTATTTTGGGAGATTAATTTGGCATTATCTGTGGATTAGACTGAAATGGAAAAAGCCAGCTAACTACTGGCTAAGCGTTTTGGGCAACTTGTTTATTCCTGTAAGGTTCATTTATCTCGTCTGCAAGCCAGAAACAATAATGCCTATGCCATGGTGCAGTTGTGATTAAATAGAATGGCGTATATAAAGTGCCTGGAATGACTCCTGATATATCATGGGTATATTGTAACAATTGCTTTTAAGTTTGTCTTATATTTTATATGCCTTGATAATAAATAAACGACTCATATGGGAATGTAGTCACTTCAATTAATTCTACTTGTATACTATTAAAGGTAAATTAGCTTTCATGTCTTTTTTTTTCCCTTGCAAGGTCCTTTTGAAACTCATTGGATGGATGCTCTAAATCAAACAAGAGTGACTGAATTTGTCTTCTTGGGACTCACTGATAAGTGGGTGCTGGAGATACTATTTTTTCTGGCATTCTCCATCACATATGTATTAACCCTTTTGGGAAACACTCTCATTATAGTTACTATAGTCTTTACTCCACGCCTCCATACCCCCATGTATTTCTTCCTGAGCAATCTGTCCTTTATTGACATCTGCCACTCATCTGTCACTGTGCCCAAGATGCTAGAGGGCTTGCTTTTAGAGATAAAGACTATTTCCTTTGATAATTGCATTGCACAGCTCTTCTTCCTACATCTGTTTGCTTGTGCTGAGATCTTTCTGCTGACCATTATGGCTTATGATCGTTATGTAGCCATCTGTGCTCCATTGCACTATTCTAATGTGATGAACATGAGGGTCTGTGTACAGCTTGTCTTTGCTCTCTGGTTGGGGGCTACTGTTCACTCTCTGGTGCAGACCTTCTTGACCATTCGTCTACCTTACTGTGGCCCCAACATTATTGATAGCTACTTCTGCGATGTGCCCCCTGTCATCAAGCTGGCTTGCACAGATACATACCTCACGGGAATGCTAATTGTGTCTAATAGTGGAACCATCTCCCTCACCTGTTTCCTGGCTTTGGTCACCTCTTACACGGTCATCCTGGTTTCTCTTAGAAAACAGTCAGCTGAAGGGCGCCGGAAAGCCCTGTCTACCTGCTCAGCCCACTTCATGGTGGTTGCCTTCTTTTTTGGACCATGTATCTTCATCTACACTCGGCCAGACACTAGCTTCTCCATTGACAAGGTAGTATCTGTCTTCTACACGGTGGTCACTCCTTTGCTGAATCCTCTCATTTACACCTTGAGAAATGAGGAGGTAAAAAGTGCCATGAAGCATCTCAGACAGAGAGGTTTTTTCATGAAGTCAGGTACATGATGGGTTTGGAATTACAAATATAATTATGGCCATATCTTTAACAGTAAAAGTAAAGAACAAAATTAATAGGTAAAATGACACGTTGGGGTGGCTAGGTGGCTCAATCAGTTAAGCATTGGACCCTTGGTTTCGGCTCAGATTATGATCTCACAGTCGTGGGTTGAGCCCCACATTGGGCTCTGCTCTGGCAGTGCAGAGCCTGATTGGGATTTTCTCTCTCTACCTCTGTCTCTGCCCCCCCCCTCAAATAAATAAATAAACAAACAGCAGCAACAACAAAAAAGAAAGTGTCAAAGTTTTATGATGATAGCTTTAAAAAATAAATAAAATGGCACAGAGAAGGGCAGACTTCTGTATTAAAGAGAAGGATTTATTAACTATTACTTATATAAAGGAAAAGATGATGGTGGAACAGGTAAGGAAAAAGAATCTGGAAAAGTTCCAAGAAGGCTTCTGATTTCACTAGTAAAAGAACACAAGTTGGGGCATGGATTCAGTTTCAGGAACAAGTACAGTAGTGAGAGAACACATTTTCTTGATTTGTGGATTCTGTGGGCTATTGCCTCTGGGAAGCAATATATATCACACCTATGTTTTATAAATTATAGTGGTTTCAAGCTTGCTTTCAGATTTATTTTCAGTGTGTTTATTTAAGCCTTCACTGATTTATATTGAATTGAGTTGTTACTTTGAAAGTGATTCTCTCATTATTCCTGGATCTATTTTGTATTTTTCATAGGACTTCTATTTGATAAAATCAAGGTGGAAATGTATAAAGAACTTATTTTAAAATAAGCTTTCTTGAGGTAAAATTTAATTACATAAAATGCATGCATTTTCAATGTACAGTTTGAGAAATTTTGACAAAGGTGTATATATATATATATATATATATATATATATATATATATATATCCATGCAACCATCTTTCCAATCAAGATGTAGAACATTTCCATCACCTCAGAAAGTTTCCGCAGTCCCTTCCCAGCCAATCCTTCTATCCCCACCCAAGCACCCAAAGATCTGATTTTTGTCACTATAAATTAGATTTGTCTTTCCTAGAGCTTCATATAAATTGAATCATACAGTATGAACTTTTTCTGTGCCTGACTTCTTTTGCTCCGCATGCTGTTTCTGAGATTAACCTATGTCTTTGTGGGTGTTAGTAGCTTATGTTTTATTATTGTTGAGTAATACCTTATGGTATACCATACTTTGTTTATTCATTCACTTATTGATGGACATTTGGATGTTGTCTGTTTCTGACAATTGTGAATAAAGTAGATATAAATGTTTAGTTATGAGTTACTTTGGCCTCGTGTCTTTGTTTCTCCTGGGTAAATACCTAGGAGTAGAGTAATTGGATCATATAGTAAGTGTATGTTTAACTTGTAAGAAACTACAACGCTGTTTTCCACAGCTGTTGTATGATCTTTTAAAAGTATTTTAGGGGCCATCAGGGTGACTCAGTCGGTTAAGTGAACAACTCTTGATTTCAGCTCAGGTCATGATCTCATGGTTGTGAGATGAGCCCCACTTTGGACTCTGTGCTGTGTATGGAGCCTGCTTAGGATTCTCTCTCTCTCTCTCTCTCTCTCTCTCTCTCTGCCCCTCCCCCTGCTCATGTATGTGCATACACACTCTCAAAATAAATAAACTTAAAAAATAAAAATATTTTTAGTATTCATGTATTTATTTGCTTATTTATTTATTTTTAATTTTTAATTTTTATTTATTTTGTTTTTATTTTTAAAAATTTGTAATGTTTTTATTTATTTTTGAGACAGAGGGAGACAGAGCATGAGCAGGGGAGGGGCAGAAAGAGAGGGAGACACAGAATCTGAAGCAGGCTCCAGGCTCTGAGCTGTCAGCACAAAGTCCGATGTGGGGCTTGAACTCACAGACTGTGAGATCATGACCTGAGCTGAAGTGGGACGCTTAACCGACTGAACCACCCAGGCACCCCTATTTTTAATTTTTTTAATGTGTATTTACTTTTTGAGAGAGAGAGAGACAGATAGAGCATGAGCGGGGGAGGGGCAGAGAGAGAAGGAGACAGAATCTGAAGCAGGCTCCAGGATCCAAGCTGTCAGCACAGAGCCTGACATGGGGCTTGAACTCCCCAAATGTGAGATCATGACCTGAGCCAAATTAGACGCCCAACTGAGCCACCCAGACACCTCTTTATTTATGTATTTTTAAGTAAACACTACCCCCACTCTGGGGCTTGAACTCATGACCCTGAGATCAAGAGTCTCATGCTCCACTGACTGGAGCCAGGTGCCCCCAAAGTGGTTGTATGAATTTTTTAATTTTTATTTTTTTAATTAAAAAAAATTTTTTTTGAGTCAGGGGAGGGGCAGAGAGAGATGGAGGGAGAGAATCTCAAGCAGGCTCTATGCTCAGAGAGGAGCCCCATGCGGAGCTTGATCTCAAAATGTGAGATCATGACCTGAGCCAAAATCCAGAGTCAAATGCTTAACAAACTGAACCACCCAGGCGCCCCCAAAGTGATTGTATCATTTGATACTCTCATCAGAAGTATATGAGTTTAATATCCAACAAATTGGTATTTAATTTTAGGCATTCTTGTGAGTGTGTGGTTTACTTGTCATTTCCCTAATGACTGATGATGCTGAGAACCTTTCAATTTGCTTATTATCCTTTAATATATCTTTGTTGTGATGTGTCTCTTCAGATATTTGATCATTTATTATTTTTTTGTCTTCTTGTCACTGTAAGAGTATACAACAGTATTTTTTGTATAGTCTGGATATAAGACCTTTGTTGCATTTGTCCTGGCAATATTTTTTCTCACTCCGTGGCTTGCTGTTTTATTTTCTAAATGATATATTTTGAAGAGCAGAAGTTTACATTTTGATTAAGTTTTTATTTATCAATTTTTTACTTTTAAGATTGATGCCTTTTGTGTCCTAAGAAATCTTCACCTACTCCAAAGTCTCAAAGATTTTCTCCTGTTTTCTTTTAGAAATTTTATAGTTCAGCTTTAAATTTTAGGTTTGTTGTCCATTGTAAGTTTACTTTGATATATCATGCAAGATAAGGGTTGAGATTTGTTTTCCCACCTACCTAGTTGATACAGTACGTTTAAAAAGACTTGTTTCCCCATTGTGTTACCTTTTTAAGTCAGTTGAGCCTTGAGAGGACATAAAAGTATTCTTTTCACCTCTTCACTATCATCTGTCACCATTCTCTGCCTTAGAGTCTAAACTATAACCACATTGGTCTATCATTTCTTGGACCACGCCAGAGTTTTTTCCAACATATGTCTTTACACCTGCCATTTCTTCTGCCTAGAATGTTCATCACTCTCTTTTTTTCATGCTTGGCTTTTTTTCATCTTTCAGATCTTAGCTTCAATGTCATTTTGTCAAAGAGGCCCTTAGCACATAATAGGTGCTTGGTAAATATTTTTTTTTAACTTGTTTTACTTTTTATTTTTTTTTGAATTTACATCCAAATTAGTTAGCATATAGTGCAACAATGATTTCAGGAGTAGATTCCTTAATGCCCCTTACCCATGTAGCCCATCCCCCCTCCCATAACCCCTCGTGTAACCCTCAGTTTGTTCTCCATATTTATGAGTCTCTTCTGTTTTGCCCCCTTCCCTGTTTTTATATTATTTTTGTTTCCCTTCCCTTACATTCATCTGTTTTGTCCCTTAAAGTGCTCATATGAGTGAAGTCATATGATTTTTGTCTTTCTCTGACTGACTAATTTCACTTAGCATAATACTCTCTAGTTCCAGCCACGTAGTTGCAAATGACAAGATTTCATTCTTTTTGATTGCCAAGTAATACTCCATTGTATATATATACCACATCTTTATCCATTCATCCATTGATGGACATTTGGGCTCTTTCCATACTTTGGTTATTGTTGATAGTGCTGCTATAAACATGGGGGTGCATGTGTCCCTTCAAAACAGCACACCTGTATCCCGTGGATAAATGCCTAGTAGTGCAATTGCTGGGTTGTAGGGTAGTTCTATTTTTAGTTTTTTGAGGAACTTCCATCCTGTTTTCCAGAGTGGCTGCACCAGCTTGCATTTCCAGGTGCTTAGTAAATATTTATCAAATGAATAAATAATAAGATATCCCCATTCAATTGCTCTGATGGCAGATTTTTCCTGAACACCTGAGGACATCAATAACTTCAATGGCTCAAGTCTTCTTTCTACATCACTAAGTCATAAGCAAACTCACTTTGCCTGATTCACTAGTGTTTGCCAAGCTATTTAGGCAAGCTTCTGAGTGAATGATGTGGTCAAGTGCTACTCAGCAATCTGAAGGTTTGTTTAAACTTTGTTTATCACCCTAAGACAAAAGCAGGAAAAGGTGGCATGGTGTAATGAAAATAGCATGAGTTCATGTTGATACACTTGACTTACCATTCTGCTTCCATCATTTCCTAGCTGGGTGACCTTGGGCATGCTGTCTGCTCTCTTTGAGCTTTAGTTTCATCATTGTAAACAGGCATAACACCTACCTCATAAGTTGTTCTGAGAATGGAGTAAATGCAGAGTGCCTAGAACAATTTCCAGGATATGGAAGATATTAAAAATCCTAACTACTGCTATGGTTGTCAGATATTGGGCCAGAAGACAATTTCATAAGTCATCTAGCCTGATGAATGTTAGGTACCTTATTCTTTGCAAGGCATTTCTTTGATTAGGAACACGAGGCATGTTAAGAGCTTAGACATTGAAGGGCGTCTGGGAGGCTCAGTTGGTTAAGCGTCTGACTCTTGGTTTTCGCTCAGGTCATGATCTCACGGTTCGTGTGTTTGAGCCCCATGTCGGGCTCTGTGCTCACAGTGCAGAGCCTGCTTGGGATTCTCTCTTTCCCTCTCTCTCTGTCCCTCCTCTGCTTGATCTCTCTCAAAATAAAGAAATAAACTTAAAAAAATAGTTATTTTTTCCCTCTCCCCTCCAACCTTCCCATTAACTTGTTCAAGGCATTTTTCATGTCTTCATTCCTAAGAGTATAGATGATGGGGTTCAGCAGGGGGGTGACAGCGGTGAAAAACACAGCCACCACCTTGTCCTCAGGGAGGCTGGTGGATGGGCGGGAATAGATGAAGATGCAGTGGCCCAGGAATAATGTGACCACGGTGAGGTGGGCTGCACAGGTGGATAAGGCCTTCCGCCTGCCTTCGGACAGCTGCTGCCGCAGGCTAACCAGGATGACTGCATAGGACACCACGAGGACCACGAAACAGACCACAGAGATCAGCCCACTGTTGGAGATGATGAGGATTTCAATGATGTGGGTATCTGTGCAGGCCAATTTGATCACCTGAGGTACATCGCAGAAGAAGTTGTCGATCTCATCGGGACCACAGTAGGGCAGCTTGATGGTGAGGGAGGTCAGTGCGATGGAGTGGATGGTTCCCCCTGTCCAGAGGGCCACAGCAAGAAGCACACATACTTTCCAGTTCATAACTGTCATGTACTGCAGGGGTTTGCAAATGGCCACATACCGATCATAGGCCATGATGGTGAGGAGAAAGATCTCTGTGCAGGCGAAGAGGTGCAGGAAAAACATCTGAGTGACACAGGCATCAAAGGAGATGAGCTTCTCTTCTGACCATGTATCTATCAGCATCTTGGGGACTGTGACAGTGGAGTGGCAGACATCGATAAAAGACAGGTTGCTGAGGAAGAAATACATAGGGGTATGGAGCCGGCGGTCATAGGTAATAGTTATGACAATGAGGATGTTCCCAATCAGTGTCAGGACATAAAAAGTGAGGAACATGGCAAACACAGCCATCTGCACCTTCTGATTTACAGATAAGCCTCTAAGTCGTATATATGTGATGGAAGAGGTTTGATTGAGTAGGCCGGCCTCTTCCATTCTCTTTGTTGGACACTCTGTCAAGAATTAGGAAAAAAAAATAACACTTAGCATCTGCATCAATCATTTGGTCACTTAATTTCTTCTTTGTTTGACTTTTTCCTCCGTCAGTATCTTATTTTAAAATCCCTATTCAGCACCTTAAATCATGCTGGACACATAGTAGGTGCTACACACACGTTTTTGGAATAATAGTGTGTAGAATCATGATTCACCAAGAGATATAAAACAACCTTGGAGAGGGGAGGACTTATGTTTAGTTATAAATCTTTACAGGAGAAAAAAATTAAGATTTTTCTACCCCAAGAGAATAACTTGCTCAAACTCATACAAATCCTGGCTTTGAGCAGTTTTCTTTATTGCCCGTTGCCTGCATTTTTCACTCCCGCAAAATACTTGCTCCTCTGTTGGTTTCTGCCGTGACGCCCTGGGACTGTAATGGGAATGATCTGGTTTTCAGAAGGCAGAGGCTTTTCACCAAGCTGATGGACAACCAGCAATATGGCAATTTCTTTAGGGGAGGCTGGATAAAACCCAGGAAACCTTGGAGAATCTGGAGAGAGTGATGGAGGCTTGCTTTTGCTCCACCCCTCAGATGAGGGCAGACTTGCTCATTCTTCAGCTGCAGATCAAGGTCCGGGACCAATAGCCTCACCGTCCTCACTAGATTATCCTCAGCTCTTCTTAAAGTTCAATTCTGTTGTCTGACCCACAAATAAAACATGGTTCTTTTATTTTCTTTTAAATTAGTTTCCCTTTGACCCAGGCCTCACTATTTAAAAAAATTTAGGGCGGTGCCTGGGTAGCTCAGTAGGCTGAGCATCCGACTTTGGCTCAGGTCATGATCTCACAGTTCGTGGGTTTGAGCCCCGCGTTGGGCTCTGTGCTGACAGCTGGGAGCCTGGGCCTACTTTGGATTCTGTGTCTCCCTCCCTCTGTACCCCTCCCCTGCTTGTGCTCTGTCTCTCTCTCTCAAAAATAAACATTAGAATTTTTAAAAATTTAATCATCCTGTGCTTATCACAAAAAGTGCACTCCTTCATCCCCATCACCTATTTCGCCATGCCCCCCGCCCCCCTGCCCCACAATAACCATCAGTTTGTTCTCCATAGTTAAGAGTCTGTTTCTTGGTTGGTCTCTCCCCCCTCTCTCTTCTTCCCCCCTTTGGTCCTTTGTTTTGTTTCTTAAATTCCACATATGAGTGAAATCATATGGTAATTGTCTGTCTCTGACTTCTCACCTAGCTTTATATTCTCCAGCTCTACCAATGTTGTTGCAAATGGCACAATTCCATTCTTTTTCGTGGCTGAATAACAGTCCACTGTGTATATATACCACGTGTCCTTTATCCATTCATCAATCGATGGACACTTTTTCTTTTTTTTTTTTTTTCATTTTTCAGGTAGAGAAAATGAGGCACAGAGAGGTAAAGCAACTGGCCCAAGTTCACAGAGAACTGTAGTAAGAGCTGTGCCTGGAGCTCAGGCTCTCTTTGCCCCTACTCTGACCTGACTCATTTATGTGATAATTAGGGTGCTAAGTGGAATGTGTCTTGGTGACCTGCCTCTTCCTCTCCTTGGTGCCCTAGGGCAGCTTGATTGGGCATCTGTGGGGAGTCTCTCTTCTCTCCCTTGTCTTCATGCTGCTGCCTCCATGCATGGCCTGCCGAGGGTTCCCACCCACGCAAGCCGCCCTCATGGTTCCTTAGGCCCTGTAATCCTGTGCTACCTTATTCCCATCACTGATCACTGCTGGTGCTTTACCTCATTCCTCAAGGCCAGGCTCTCTGCCAGACAAATAAATCAACTCCACATTGCTTATGAAAAAAGACTAGAGAACGCTTTCTCTTCTGCTTCTAATTATCTTTCTTCTCAATTATTTCCTATTACTCATCCTGCTGGTCTGCTGACAGTGGCCCTTTTCATTGTCTATATCAGAGGAAAGACTATGGTAGTATCAAATTAGGGAACTAGCTAAGTAGAGCCATGGGAAAAGAAAGCATTTCTGGGGCAGGAGAAGTATTTCAGGTAACATTTAAATTAAATTCGTGGTGTCTAGAACTTAGAGTAATATTTATAGTAACATCTTAATGTAGTTATGGATTAACTTTACTATTTAGAAATTTTTCTTAGAGTGTTCACTTAAAGCTTCTGCTCCAGAAAGCTACGTTGAATGATTTACATCTGTTATCTTTTTAATTTATTAAGTTCCAAAAGGAGGATTGTAAATTGAAAGCTGAAGAACTGAGCAAGAATGGAGCCAGGAGTTTATTTTAAATCAACATGGAGGGGCGCTGGGGTGGCTATGTCGGTTAAGCCTCTGACTTCGGCTCGGGTCATGATTTCACGGTCCGTGGGTTTGAGCCCTGCGTTGGGCTCTGTGCTGACAGCTCGGAGCCTGGAGCCTGCTTCAGATTCTGTGTCTCCTCTCTCTCTGCCCCTCCCCTGCTCAAGCTCTGTCTCTCTCTCACAAAAATAAATAAACATTAAAAAAATTTAAAGCTCATACATAAAAAAAAAAAAATCAACATGGAGAATTTCACCTGCACCGATAGCAAAGGGTGTGCAGATTGAGAGCCTTAAAGACATCTGTTTCATCATCATCATCATCATCATCGTTTTTCTATTTCTTTGGAGCCATAGGAAAAAAATGCTTTGAAAAATGGAGATGTGCCCAACTGCAGTAGAAATTTGGTGTTGGTTTAGGTTGAGAATACAATGCACAGAAGGAAAATCTAATGTCTATTGCATACGTTTCAGAAACATGGAGGAAAACAATTAAGAGCAAAAACAGAATAACACAAAAATGTCTATAAACACTCACCCTGGGTTGTTTCCGATGCTCCCAGCATCTCCAAAGAGAACTGAATCGTCACGGTCTTGTAATTTCAATATCAAATTATTTTCTAGGAGAAATAGCACAAATTTAAAGTTGGACAAATCAAATAACCCCATTTACCCTGATTTTTCCATGAGGATGGCCAGAATCCTTAAAGTTCCCTCGGGCTTTGTTCAGTGCTAGTAAGTCGCAGTAAATATATTTCTGCAAAAATCATCCCTTCGTACCTATATTATTATCATATTTTTCAGTAAGTAGAGCATGTAACTCTGCCCTAAGATTTTCTAGAATTGGTTTCTGGTCAACTGAAGATGTGATGTAAGCATGCTATGTTTTTTGCACTTTTTCAGATGATATTGATGGCAGAATGATTAAAAGTAGCTACCAACCACTTTTGCGGGCCGTGCTAATTTACCAGGAGACCTCTAACACAGAACTGGACCTAATTATTCAGAACTAGTGTGACTGAGGCATTCTGTTTCCTTTGCAGCACATGCTCTATGTGTAAGTTTTATATTGCTAGCATCAGATGGATTATTCCACCAAGGACTGAAGGGAAATCTGTCCAGGAAGAAAACAGCTGGGGCTGGCAGCTGCAGTGTTGGTGTTTTTTTTAACCTGAATTATATAGGTTTTATGTCCTTGGGACCTTTAAAGCAATGACATCAGCCTGCTATAGTCACTAGTTAGAAAAAGTTAATTCTGTGGGGACAAAAGTTACAGACCTTGCAATTGTCACTATGGGAATTTAATGGGAAAGCAAGACTTCTACCTCTAAGTCTTTAGGATGTGTTTATACATGATTAAATGAACTACTATTTAGTGATTGCTTTCTATGTGCTAAGTATTAGGTGAGGGGCTTTTGTGTTTTCTTATTTACTCCATATAAAAACACAGAGATGAGGGATGGGCCATGGAGTTGAGATTTTAATCGGCTCTCTGCCAGAGAGGTCAAGTGTTTGAACTTCAGAGTCAGATTGTCTGAGTGCAGATTCCAATGCCCTAGATGTATGCATTTGGGCAAGTTATTTAACCTCTCTGGGCCTCAGTGTCTTATCCATAAAACATGAACAGCAATAGTAATTTTTTTTTAGAACTCTTGAAGTTTTTGCAAAGCATGTGGCACTTGGCAAATATGTTGCCTATGTTAACACAATTATGCAATATGCAATTCAAACAATCAAACAAAAAAGCCACCACTGACTAACAGCCAACTCTTTTGGCAACATTTATTCATTGTTTTGTATACAATGAAAATGTAGAACCTCTTGCTCTAATTACCCTTTGGCTTTCTCTGTTTAGATATAAGAACTTGGTAGTTTAAGTTGGTGAAAGAAGAATCCAAAGAAGAAGAATGAAGATCATAGTTGGAGTCTTTTTTTTTTTTTTAAGTTTTATTTATTTAAGTAATCTCTATACCCGTCATGGGGCTCAAACTCACAACCCTGGGATCAAGAGCCACACATTCCTCTGACTGAGCCAGCCAGGTGTCCCCATACTTTGAGTTTGAATTTCAGGATTGTATAGTTTTTGTGGGATGGTGAGGATATATGAAATCCAGGGTGTGGAGTTAGAAGTAAGCCTTATAGTGGACTCTTCATGTAACAGTGTGTAGAATAGACGATGGGAATAGGAGGAACAGTGTCAGAAATTACCAAAAATTCTTATTCCTAAGGACTTGTGGCTTGGGCTACTTTTCCCCAGTTTTCTTGTTGAATTTGTTGCCATTGATCAGAGGCCAGACTTGACTGCATCGAAAAACCCAGAGCTTCCAGAACTTACAGATATTGCTACTTTGTCAATGAAGGGCTTGTATTATACTGTCACTTTGACAATTATGATATGCATTAGGAAGAGGGATATACTTACTGTACTAATTCTCAAGTATTTTTGGAACTGAGATACTTTATCATAGGTAAAATATACCAAGGATAATATAGAAAATGATGTTCAATTGATTATAGGGCAATTACTTTAGCCACTGTCATTGATAACATGCAAGGTTAAGAAATTAATTTTTGACCTCCTAACATACAGTTTCTGTATTTTCCCCCTTCTTGGTAGTCCTGTCCCCCTGGCCCACTATTTCCCTCTCTGCCACTTAAGTGTCCCTCCCAGGCTTTTCCTCCCTGGAAGTCCCTCAATGCTCCAACACTGTGTGTTCCCATTCTCTCTGCAGAATAAATGAAAAGAATTGTTTACACTTGCCTAGCACTATAGAGCTTACAAATCTCTTTTGCACTCATTCATTTATTTGATCTTCACAATATCCCCGTGAAGTAAGAGCGTTATAGAAAAATTAGACTTGGCATTGAGTGATTTTCACAGAGTTTATATTTTGGGTAAGCACCTGAACCAGGGCTTGAGCTCAGGTCTTCTGCTGTTGAATTTGATAACTTACTCTATTACCTCACTTGGATACTGTACCTCATAGAGCAGCAACACTTAAAAGATGTGCTTGTTGAATCACATAGAGATTTTTCATCAGTGTAGGGGAAAGAGGACTATTTGGTATTCTTTGATCTTACTGATTCTTTCCTTCTTCCCATTCTATTTATTCTCTTCATTTGAAAAGATCATTTGAGGGGCGCCTGGGTGGCTCAGTCGGTTGAGAATCCGACTTCAGCTCAGGTCATGATCTCACAGTCCGTGAGTTCGAGCCCTGTGTCGGGCTCTGTGCTGACAGCTCAGAGCCTGGAGCCTGCTTTGGATTCTGTGTCTCTCTCTCTGCTCCTCCCTTGCTCATGCTCTGTCTCTCTCTGTCTCAAAAATAAATGAAAACATTAAAAAAATTTTGAAAAAAGGAAAAGATCATTTGAAAAGTGATATGGTCCTCACTTATAAAAGATCACTGACTCTCTGCTAAAAGCAATTAATAAGCAGTCAATAACCCAGGGTATATGTAATATCATACTTATAATAGTATGAGATAAAAAGATCCATAAGAACAATGATTTGTTCCTATAAGGAATTTACAATATATATATAGTGAATTAAGGTGACTTCTATCCTAGGATTCAAAGAAACCCATTGAAAAAAACTTTGAAGTGATGTCAATAAATGAAATAAAAATTAGTGATGTAAAGTGAACTTTTTTTTTTAATGTTTTAAAATTTATTTTTGAAAGAGAGAGACACAGCACAAGAGAGGGAGACACAGAATCTGAAGCAGGCTCCTGGCTCTGAGCTGTCAGCACAGAGCTGATGTGGGGCTTGAACCCATGAACTGTAAGATCAGGACCTGAGCCAAAGTTGGACGCTTAACCAACTGAGCCACCCAGGTGCTCCTAAAGTGAACTTCTTTCTCAACCTTCAAATCAACAGAACGTGCATATTCCGAGTGAGACCATCATTCTGTCCTTCACACAACTGGGCAGAAATCAGACTCTGGAAGGAAGCTACTCATCACCTACCTACCCCCTCTCAAAAGAGACCAGCCAGTCTAATCTCATCAGTTCTTGTCTACCTACTCATTTCAATTCACAGCATTTTGGAACCTTCTGCTCGACCCTACATACCCTTATCTCTTTAGGACTTGGTACTTTTCTGAATCAAGCTCATATCCTTCTCTGACCCTGCCAACACTTCATTATGCTCTCTAGCTAGCATTTTACAAGTAGAATCCTCAACCTCTTTTCTGTACATGACCTTTGTATTCCTGCTCTAAGCCTTCTTAAGTAGTGCACATTTTTTCTCCTATGCCAGGCCTCAAGTTTTAGTAGGTGCCCCCACCCCCCCCTTTTTTTTTTTTTACAGTTGTTGATTCAGATAATTTGTCTTTTCTCCTTTGCAACAATTCATATCCATTGAAGAAAATTTTTTCAGACTATTCCACCTGTAATTTTTTCTTGTTGTATCCTCAATTTCCATCTTGGCCATTCCTCTGTCTTTCCAAACATTTTGGCACTTGTCATCTTGTACAGAGATGGTCCACACAGTACTCTTGTCCCGGTTCTTTGATCTCCACCTCACCTCAACCACACGACAGTATAGATGGTCTCACCTTAAAGTTTGGACCACTACCTCAAATAGGCAATTTTACTACATTTTCCAGAGTCAAGTTACTTTTTTTTACTCCATGGTGACTATTTTACACTGTCTTTAATAACCCCTTCTACTTTTTTTAATCTTAGCTAAAGACTTGCTTATTATTTCACCTGTAATTATTTCACCTTATTATTTCAGTGAGAGATAGAAGTAAGCAGAGAGAACTTTCACCCCATTCCACTGCTAAAGCCATCCACTGATTTGCATCTAAACTTGTAAACTCTGCCCACTCTTATAATGGATATCTTCTTCCCAAGGCCAGCCCCACCATTTGGATTTTGGATGCCGTTCTTTATATCTCTCGAGGACTTTGCTACTGCAGTTCTCTGTCTCCTGCATCATCAAATTTTTGCCATTGTTGGATCATTCCCGACAACACACGAACATGCAATAATGATTCCAGTATTGACGAGCCCTTCCTCGACTCCACATTCCTCTCCAGCCACCACCTGATTTCTCTGTTCTTTATAATAAAATTCCTCAGAGGCATAACCTATACTCACTGTCTCCACTCCACCCCTTATCATTTCTTTATTGAACCTACTCCAGTCTGTCTTTGTGCCTCCATCACTCCACTAAAACCGCTTTTATGAAGGTCAGCAGCGATGTTCATATTGCCAATTCAATGGGCAGTTCTAGGTCTTTGTCTCATTTAACCTTTCAGCATTATTTAACATAGTCAATTACTTTCTTCTTTTCCAAAGAAGACACCACACTCTCCTATTTTTTCTGCTGTCTTCCTAGTTGCTCCTTCTAAATGTCCTTTGCTGGACCCCCTTCCTTTCTGACCTGTAAATAAAGTGCCCCAAGCTCAGTTCTTGGACTTTTGTTTTTCTCTGATTATGCTTTCATTGACTTCATTCAAGTTTATTGTTTTAATACCATATTTATGCTGAAAACTCAAATGTTTATTCGTAGCCTCAACTTCTTTGAGCTATAGTTTTATATACCCGGTGGTCTACTGGGATTTTTAATGAGTGTCCAAAATTAAAAACAAAACGAAACTAGATCATAAACCCAAAGTCTTAATTTCATGCTACTCCAACATGATACAGTCATTATCTTTCTTCATTTTAAGTAACTTGGCATTACCTTTCACCCAATTGCTTAAGCAATTAACTTTGTATATGTTCTTGTCTTCTTTCTTTCTCTCATATCCCATGTCCACTCACTCATGAGCAAACACAGATGCTTTCTGCCTTCCAAACATATTCTGAACGTCACTACTCAGCTGTAGTGTAAGACACCATCATTTCTCTCTATAATTACTGTGATTGCATCTTAATTTATATCTCTTTTCCACTCTTGCCCCACTACAACCTGTTCTCCACACAGCAGCCAGATTCATTCTTTAAAAGCACATTTCTCTTTTGCTCAAAACCCTCCTTTCATCATAATAAAAGTTAAAAAAAGTCTTTGTTTTAGATTATATATGTTTTCTCCCTAAGGTCATTGCTTACCTCTACTCTTCTTTCTTTTTAATTTTTTTTTCAACGTTTATTTATTTTTGGGACAGAGAGAGACAGAGCATGAACGGGGGAGGGGCAGAGAGAGAGGGAGACACAGAATGGGAAACAGGCTCCAGGCTCTGAGCCATCAGCCCAGAGCCTGACGCGGGGCTCGAACTCACGGACCGCGAGATCGTGACCTGGCTGAAGTCGGACGCTTAACCGACTGCGCCACCCAGGCGCCCCTCTTCTTTCTTTTTAAAAAAATGTTTATTTATTTTTGAAAGAGAGGGAGGGAGAGAGAAAGAGAGAGAGAGAGAGAGAGAGAGAGAGAGAATGAGCAGGGGAGGATCAGAGAGAGAGGCTCTGAAAGCAAAGAGCCTGATGTGGGGCTCTAACTCACGAATTGTGAGATTATGACCTAGATGGAAGTCAGATGCTTAATAGACTAAGCCACTCCTGCATCCCTTTTATTTTTTAATGTTTCTTTTTGAGAGCTGGAAAGAGAGAATGAGTGCGCACATGCAAGAGAGACTGGGGAGGGGTAGACAGGGAAGGGGACAGAGGATCCAAAGCAGGCTCTGTGCTGTCAGCGCAGAACCCGATGCAGGATTCAAACTTACGAACCATGAGATCATGACCTGAGCCAAAGTCGGACACCCAACCAACTGAACCACCCAGGTGCTCCACCCCTATACTTCTTTCATACTCTCTCAACTCTAGCTACACTGGCTTCCCTGGTGTTCCTTGAGCACAAGAAACATCTTTTCTCATGGCCTTTGCGTTAGCTATTCTTTCTGCCTAGAATGCTTTTCTACCTCTGTGGCTCTCTGATTCATTTTTGTTAGCCTTCAATTAAAAAAAAAATCAGTTCTTGAGAGAAGACTTCTTTGATCACATTGCCAAAAAGGAATACTCTCCAAATCTTAATTCTGCCATCAACGGCCTTCAGCTGATGACCACCAAACAAAGCTGGGTTTACTGATTCCTTTCAGTGAGAGAGACAACACACCATAGGTAACATGGGGAGTCTTAGTAAGAGGAGATTAGAAAGGACTTACTGTAGGATTTGGCCTTGGTTAGATGATAATGGGAAGGGTTCAAGGAAGCAGGGCTTTCCTCGGAAATGAATGCTGTCAGGACATGGGGATAATTCTCTAATTGGGTATCTTGATCATTCTCATCTAGAAAGCAGGAGGAATGGAGAAAACCTAAAATTTTAATTGTTTAAAAATCAACAGTTATTCATATAGTCAAGGTAGAGGAATATTTAGTTATTTTGTGGTTGGTATGTATTTTAATTTTTGTCTGTGTTCAGACATGATTATGGAATGGTCTTGTTTTTATCTTGCTCCATTATGGTGCAGAGTGGCCTCATCGGCTATTGATGTCTTGGGAAATTGTTTATGCTTAATATGAAATCACTATGGCTTAACTATGAGTGTGGACTAGTTCCTAGCCACACTAAGAAGTTGTTGTTTTGTTCATCAAGAGGTTGTCCAGAGAATATTTTCTGTAGTTGGACTAGGATTAGTTTCTCTTACTCCTGTTGCATACTAAGTTGTTGACTTCTTTGACATGACAATGGATTTGCAGTAGCATGTAAGGTTATAGACAGTGTGCACTGGTTAATGGCAATGCAACCAATTATGTAGAACAAAATAGTTATTAGTACTTGTAATAAATCCTGAAGACAGAAGCTGCTCAAACTCAGGCAGTGAGAACATAACTTAAAGTCCAGTTGGTCTTTTCCAGAGAACCAGCGGTTTTTCCTTTTAGCATAGCCACAAGTTGTTTCGCTTGATTTGTACTATTTATATAGATGCATGAAAAGTGTTTGCTATAGTATAAAATTTTCCTTGTGTAGCCAAGAGGAAGTTGAGTTATGTGTTTATGAATGAAAACTCTGGCTAATGAATATAAGTGGAAACTGCCTTTTGGGATTCCAGAACATAGGTCATGTTTTCATAAACAGTATTGATTTAGAGGAGCACAGACTCTGTTGAGAATATAAGTATTATTTAACTCAACAGGAATGAGACAATCATTGGTATTATCGTCAGGTAGGAAGATTTTTTAAAATGTGGTTAAACAGTTCCTGCAAAGTAGGCTGGAGGGTCTCTAAGGAGAACAAACCAAGTATTGTAGCAAAGAGAGCCCCAATATTAGTTTCCATCTCTGTTGGTTTGGGTTTTGTTGTTGTAATGACCTCAGAAGAACCGTTTTGTTGACACAATATCAAAATCCAATTTTTACAATTTTACAATTTTTACAAGGCTGAAATTTGAGGTTACTTGTGTGAGAAAAACTTATACCAGAGCAAAGATGTAGAAGGAAATTTACTCTCTGAGGTGTCTAAAGGCACACTTTACACATTTTTGTCAGTAGGATTAGGTGAGGGATTATAAATCTGACAATCAGTTGAATCAGAGCGATAGCTATAGTCTAAGAAAAACACACCAAAGAATTTTATTTGTTTTTCCTATGTGATAGAAGACCATCCTGTGAAGATAGGAGAGATCATATTGAAGCTTTTAGTCAGCTGATAGAGGTGTGAGAATACAATAATAGGGAAGATTAATGGTAGATGAAAGGGAAAGAAAAAGCGTGAAGGATTAGAAAATTAATCTGATTTTTGTTGTCTTTGGTGGAAACTATTTACTTCTGGCTTGTTCCCTAGGTTTGGGAAGCAGCTATCCACTTCTATAGCAATCAGCTTCTGGAGCATTTATAAGAATCCTCAGTTTGAGGTCATTCAATTGAATGTATTTCTAGGGTCACGAGAAACAGATGTGTCTTTTTTCATTAGGAAGCATGACCCCAACACCTTAAGATTTTACTCTTGTGTCAGTTAACATTCTCTGCCAAAGGTTTTTTTCATCAAAGATCCAGGGCAGTTTTCTCTGATATCTTTTCCAGAAGACTATATCTCCAGATTTCAGATCTTGTAGTGGGGGTTTTAGGAATGCAGGTAGAACCTGTTCAATGAATATTTTGTGGCTTTTAGTCACATGAATCTGAAATAGGGTAAAATCTAGGTGTAGAAGGAAGATTTTCAAATGAATGGAGTAGCCTGTTATTAGCTCAGCAGGAGGTGACCAGAGAAGGTAGAGGTCAATCTCATTGCTGTCAAGGCTAATGGAAGTTCCAGTGTTTTTGAGAGCTGTGCAAATTTTAGTTTTATAATTTCATTGGTTCTCTTTACTTTTCCTGAAGTTTGTGGTTGATAAGGATAGTGGAGTTTTGAGTAAAAGTTAAAGCATTACAATTTTTTGATAATGGTACCAGTGAAATAGGTGACTATGTTACTAGGAAGATAAGTTGGAATTTCCCAGATAGGAGAAATATGAAATAGGAACTGTCAGCACAGAGCCCGACGGGGGGGCTTGAACCCACCAACTGTGAGATAATGACCCGAGCCGAAGTCAGAAGCTTAATGACTGAGCCATCCAGGCACCTCTCTGTTTATTTGATAGTGGCCACGGAATCTCTTCATTTTAAAATTATTTTGAAATCATATACTAAGTCAAAATCATACCTACTATCATTATAAATATTTATTCTTTTATCATTTGTCATTTGGCAGGTCCAGGCAAAGGCAATGAATCTAGTCATTAAAAATGATTTGATTTCTGGGGGCGCTTGGGTGGCTCAGTTGGTTGAGCCCCTCTGACTTTGACTCAGGTCACGATCTTGAGGGTTCGTTAGTTCCAGCCCTGCGTTGGGCTCTCTGCTGTCAATGCACAGCCAGCTTTGGATCCTCTGTCTCCCACTCTCTCTGCCCCTCCCCTGCTTGCACGTGTGTGTGTGTGTGTGTGTGTGTGTGTGTGCGCGCGCGCGCGCGCGCGCGCGCGCTCGCATGTGTACGCGCATCCCAGGTGCCCGAGCCACTGGAACCGGCGGCAGAAGGTCCCTAGGGGTGAGGGAGGAAAACCAATCTGGATGCAAAACCCAGAAGAAACACCAGGGTGGGAAGCTCCTTTCTTGACAGGTGACTTTAAGCTTCCTTTAAGCAGTTGTGGGTTCCCTTAGAGCAGTGTCCTCGCGGGAACATTTTCTACTGGTGAATCCATAGGTTGTAGTCCAGGAGATTCTGTGAACACTGAACAGTAGAATGGTGTGTAAAGAACAGAGATGACAAGTGGGAAGAATAACACAGGGAGAGGCAGAAGTGGTCCATTTCTCCATAATAAGAGTTTCTCTTCTCCCAAGGCAGGAGAATATGGAAACAGGGGTGTGATCAGACATGGGTTATGCACATTGTGTGTGTGTTGGTGGGGAGAGGGGGTAGTGATGGTGATGGTGGTGTTTGCAGCACTGTGGAAGAGATGGGAGAATTTTACTACCAGCAATCAGATATTTTTATTTAATCTAAAGGAATATAATATGTTAATCTGTATGAATCTAGAGAAAGAAATGGAAAGACGAGGGAAACTATTAACTTTAGTTGTTTTACTTTAGAAGGCTAGAATTAAAAGCAAGTGGTGAGGGGCGCCTGGGTGTCTTAGTCAGTTGGGCCTCTGAGTTGGGCCCAGGTTGTGATCTCTTGGCTTTTGGGTTTGAGTCCCATGTTGGGCTCTCAGCTCTCAGAGTGGAGCCTGCTTTGGGCTTCGGATCCCCAGACTCCCTTGCTCTCTGCCCCTACCCTGCTCTCTCCCTCTCTCTACCTCACTCTCTCTCAAAAATAAATAAACATTTTAAAAAATGATTTGATTTCTGGGAGAAGTTGATATTTTAAGAGTAAATTCAAGGCTGAGATAGCATAATCTTTAACAATTTTGTTTTTTAAAAACAGTGGGAAGTTTTAACGAATATATTTGTTAAATATTTATTTTTGAGTGAGAGAGAGAGAGAGAGCACATGGGAGAGGCAGAGAGACAGACAGAGGATCCAAAGCAGCCTCCACGTGATAGTGGGCAGAGACCCTTATGCAGGGCTCAAAGTCACAAACCCACAAGATCCTGACTTGAGCTGAAGCCGTAGCCTCAATCGACTGAGCCACCCAGGCGCCCCTTAAAAAATAGTTTTGAATCAAGATTATCCAAGGGAGTCACTAGCTCTGTGAAGGTATGGCTAGTTTGTTCCCTAATAGAGGCAAGCAGTCATAGGCTTCTCTTGGGTGAGGGGTGGAGGGTGTCTGGGGCTATTGTGCTATATCATGAAGCTTGGATAAATGCACTGAGTGATTGCTCTCATTCCTCAGCTCCAGTAACAGGCCTAATTGACCTAAGTCAGTAAGTGCAGTCATTGGCTTTTTTTGCATTACGCTTTCCCTGGAAGCCCTACTCCTCTTGCAGCAGCCATGTTAAGTTTTGTCAATAAATCCCCCTCAATCTGAGTTGAGATTTCTGTTTCCTATAACTGAAATCATCCTGAGTGATAAAACATTTGATAAATTTTGACTCACTGACCATTTTATTGTCAAGAATGGCTTAGAGACAGTGAAGAATAAATTAAACCCAGAAGCTACTCTGGGTTTAATTCTTATAGATAAGAAAGAACTTAATGTCTTGTATAGTGGGCAAAATAATCTCCCCAAAGATGTTCATGTTGTAATCTGGGAAACATGTGAATATGCTAGCTTACACAGCAAAAGTGACTTTGCAGATGTGATTAGGTAACGGACCTGGAGGTGGGGAGATTGTCCTGGAATAGTGGGGTGGGCCCAATGTGATCACAAGGGTCTTCCTGAGGGAAAGAGGGAGGCAGGAGTAGCAGAGTCTGAGAAGGAGATGTGAGGACAGAAGCAGAGGTAGGAATGACAAGATTGCTGGTTAGGGGCCACAAGCCAAGGAAGGTAGGCTACGTACATTCTAGAAGTTGGAAAACTCAAGCAAACAGATTTTCTCCTAGAGTCTCCAGAAGTAATATAGTTCTATTGACATCTTGATTTTAGCCTCATGAAACCTGTTTTTGACTTATGATCTACAGAATTATAAGATAATAAATTTGTATGGCTTTAAGCCACTAACCAAGGTAATTTGCTATAGCAGCAATCAGAAGCTTACACATTATGGAAAGTGTCAGAATCTTAGAAGAGATCATGTGTTGAAGGGAAGGAAAAATTCTTCTTCTACCCCCAAGGTCTTCCGGCTGGATTTAGAATTAAATTTACATGAAACAGATTGGCAGGAGGAAAAAAAAGCAAAGTTTTATTAGGAGTGCATGGAGGCCAAATTGTGAAATTGAGACCTAAAGAAATGACCAAGGCAGGCAGTTTTTATACTTTTTAGGCAAAAAGACAATAAATCTGTGAGGAATTGGTAGGGCATAGAAAACTTAACTTTGGGAGCTTCAGTTAGTAAGGAATTCTAAACAGAACTTGGGCTGGGGTAGTAGATTAGTAAAAAGGAACAAGGGTTGTT